>NC_079488.1:71864059-72464059 GCF_020520425.1 Spinacia oleracea
TCATAGGGGAAGACCCAGTCAAGTCAACGCACACATCTAGACCGCCATCCCATGAGTAAAGCAATATATCTGCAGGACGAAGAGCTCCATCACTCCCACTAGTCAGTCCAACATCAACCTCCTTGCGAGCAGAAATCCCCGACCGATAGCAAATATCCAAAAGGGTATCACGAACAACATTATGTCGATGTTTGATACCCACAGTCCCAGCACAAGACACGGCATGATCCCCATAAATGTCCCCGTCGAAAACCCGAGAGCAAGCAGAACACGGCGTCGAATCAGAGAACAATGGAATATCCAACCGATAGCAAAGAACCGAACGATAAGTCTTACCGTTAATAGTCTGGCCTAACCCCGAGATGGGGACTGCCCGCAACCAAGCTGAGGAGTGATCCCCCTGCTGTGATTTCCATAGGGCAACAAGACGTGAAGATAAGGAGTAGGCGGATTCCGCATCAGCAGTAACCTTCGTGAAATATATGTCTGCCAATTTCTTCATGAGTCTGGGGGCAGCGATCTCACTAGGGCTACGCATAAGGTCGGTCTCCACGGTCCTATTGAAAAGACCAAGAGCATCATCAAAGGCCGGTCCCGGACCATCAACACCTGAAAGCCGAAGAAGCGAATCCTGCAAACCAGAAGAGTGCAAACGGGATGTAAGAAAAGCATAATGCCGAACATCACCAGCTGAATAAACACCCAATCCTCCATAAGAATAAGGCAAGGTGGCAAGGCGTCATTGCCAGTCACCGAACCCAGGTCCCGAAGCAGTCACGATGCACTCTAAAGAAGCCCGCAGAGCCACATCAAAAGATAATTGGGCCGCTTCGAAAAGATGAGGCGGACAAGTGCGCATAGCAAAGTAGAGTTTAGAAACTCCAGTACACGCACGAAGAAGTAACAACTCACACTGGGGATCATTAAGCTTGGCTACAGCATCCATCAACACAATAGTCTTCGACACACGCTGCGAAACAACCTCCTTACAAAAAGAGGAATCCGTACTGACTGGGCCACCAAGCAACTTAACACCAAGCGCAGGACGAGCAATATCCGTAGGAAAGACACCCTCTAGACGACTGCGTGGGTCCTCCGAAGGCCAGAAAACCTCCGTCATCTCAACATTAACATGGAGACCTAAACGAGGACCCTCCTCCAAAATCAACTACAAGACATGTCCAACCACCAAAGTGTCACCAACGATAGTGCCATCGTCCAAGTACCAAGCCTGAAGAGATAGATCAAATGAGTCTCTAATTCGACACACCAATGGATGTAGAACCAGAGAAAAAAGCAAAGGGCCGAGAGGATCCCCTTGTTGCACACCCTGACAAGACCACAAGGTATGCTCCCCATAATACAGCCGCGCTGGAGAAGAGTAGCAGAATTCAACCCAACGCGAAAGAGCAGGACAATGGAGCCGAACCTCACGCAACAAAGCCGATCGATCAACTAAATTGAAAGCATTCTGAAAATCCACCAATAACATAGATATGCCAACACCGGCCCCACGAGCCTCAACCAACCGATTGACAGCATGGAGAATGGCCTCACCACCTGCTGGAACCCCAACTCCAAACTGAAGACCTCCAAAGTAGTTTCCTAAACGCGGACCAATCAAAACAACCCCGACCTTAGAAACAAGGCGCCTCCAAATAGTGCCCACAGCAATAGGCCGAATACCCCCACCAGGCTTAACCAGTGGCGTAAGAGGAGCACTAGCAATATATCCTCCAAGCTCACCAGGACACTTTCCAGCAAGAAAGAAATTAACTACCTGAGTGATAGCATCCACCAACTCATCAGAAACAGCTACAGCAGCACCACCCAAGCAATCCAAAAGGTGTTGAGCACGCAAGCCATCTCTACCGCACGACGTACCACGCGGAAAGCCCATAATCTGCTCCAAAACAACAGCGGAGGAAGCAGTAAGGTGATGATCAACAGGGATATCCGGTAAGGTAGGGACCGGAACGGAAGGGTTCTTTGCTTGCAAATCTGCAAGAGTAGCATCATCGTAAGGGGCAAGACCTGAGGAAGAAAGAACCCTAACGGCAGCAGTGTAGTGACCGTCAGAAATCTTTCTCTTGCATTGCTTAATATTACGCTCCGCCAAATCATGGTCTTCGTCAACATCCAATAGAGGGGGAGACACGTTAGCCAATGTGTCTATGACAAGTTGCTCAGAACCACCAGGCACACCCCAAGAACGAATAGCAGAGGTGATACACTCTTCCTGTTGTCGCCGCCTAACACCGGAGGAACACTCACGATTACTTCGTGGAGAAAAAGTCTTGAGGACACAAAGAGGTAACACGAGCAACTGAACCCAACAAGCGATGTCATCTGGTCTGCAAATCACCTTATCAAGCGCCCCTTTCAGAACTCGCGAAAAACCCAAATGACATTTGGGAGGGATGGATTTCACAGAACGCAACCGCTTAGACCATAAAGTGTTTAGAAGAGCAACATCAAAAGAAAAATGATGTTCTCGAGGCGCATCAGAAGTAGACAGCTCGGAAGCAGGAGCTTGTGGTTTTTGAATACCGTAGAGAGTAAAACGAATAGTACCATCCCCAGAATCAGGTGGGTCCACAAAAACCGTACTAGAACCACTGCCATGTCGACACCTAATACGATGAGTATGCGTCTTGAAACAATCTCCACATAGCCAAATTCCCATACGACGAAAGGTCACCTCAGCCGTAGTAAAAACCTGCAAATTGGTAGTAAGGGAATGACGGGTTACATCCCGCACATCAGAGCAACAATGACGATCCCGTAAGTGAGTGATCAGAGAACTCCTTACCAAACCACGCCCACTGCCATCCTGGCACCCGCTAAGACCCACAAAAGGGCAATGAAACTTCTCCACTGTAGCCGCCATATCAAAGCACTTCAACAACTGGACAAAACAGGAGCAAAACAATGCAGTACCACACAAAGCACCAAAATGAACCCCTGCAAATGTACCAAACCCCAACAACAAAATGAACAACCCCTGCAAATGTAACAACCCCTGCACCAAAATGAAACAACAAAATTGCCGGAACTGCTGGACCAAAGAACCAAAGCACCGCAAAACTGAACTGCTGCAAAACGGAACACAAAGCACCGCAAAAAGGAACTGCTGGACCAAAGAAGCACCGCAAAACTGCCGAACAACCCACAAAATTGCCGAACAACACACAAAACTGCCGAACAACCCACAAAACTGCCGAACAACCCACAAAACCGCCGGACTCAAAATGCACCACGCTGCACAAACAGAACCACCCACCTGAATGCCGCCAACAACCACTCGAAAACCGCCGCCTGAAAACTGCACCAAAACTGCAACAAATACTCGAAAACCGCCTGAGAAAATGGACCGAAACCAAGACCACCACGCCTGAGACCCGCCTGGAACCCGCCGGTAAACCTTCGCCGTACGTAACCGCTGCCTGAAACCCGCAATAACCGCCCAGAATTGCAATGAAAAATTCGCCGAGAAACTGCACCAAACACTTGCACCAATAACCTTCGTGGGACCGCTGAACCACCGATAAACTCGCCGTAATCTGGTATCGATGTTGCCGGAAATGGACAACCTAAACCTACGCCTGAACCCCCTGTGATACGCCTGAGAATTGCAATGAAAATGTCGACCAAAACCGCTGAAAATTCGCCTAGGAACTGCACCTATAACCGCCGATTACCTTTGTGGGAACGCTGAACCGCCGTGGAACCACCGCCGGATAACACTAAACGTCGCCGGGTAACACTAAACGTCGCCGGTGAAGATGACGAGGAACACCATCGTGCCCTAATCACCCTAGTAGAGAGAAAACGTGTTTATATTATTATTATTATTATTATTATTATTATTATTATTATTATTATTATTATTATTATTATTATTATTATTATAAATCAAATGCTTACAAAGACAAAAAAATTTACAAATAGTTAGTGGGAAGCCGAGATACAATCTGGGCCCCCACTCCCCTGGCTATAGAAAAGCCTATCCTAGTGAAAATGTGAGCAGCAGCACGAGCCCCAATGTCTTGTGTCCTTGAAAACTTCTGAATCCGCTTCAGCAACACCACAACATCCTTATCCAGCTCCCCCAAAGAAGAGAAAGAGAATGGAAGAAATCCATAACCAATAGCCCTGCAACGTGCTTCGTACTTGACCCGTTTCCAAATAGCCGCATCAGTCACAACCCGGCCCGGAGCAAAGCCAGACAACCCAGATTGTGTCAAAGGAGATGATCCCGTCAAGTCAACACACACATCACAGCCCCGGTCCCAAGAGTAGATCAACACGTCTGCTGGTCGGAGAGCTCCATCGTTCCCTCCAGATAGACCAATATCAACCTCTTTCCGCGCCAAAATCCCAGAGCGATAACAAACATCAACAAGGGTATCCCGAACCACATTATGTCGATGTTTAATGCCCATGATACCAGCACATGACACCGCATGATCACCAAAGATGTCTCCCGCAAAGACCCTAGAACAAGCAGAACAAGGCGCCGTAACAGAGAACAAAGGAACCCCCAATCGGTAACACAACACACATCGGTAAGCCTTAGCATTCATCGTTTGTCCCAAACCTGATATAGGGACCGCACGAAGCCAAGCAGAGGTGTGATCTCCCTGCTGCGATTTCCACAACGCCGACTGTCAAGAAGATAAAGAGAAGGTGGATTCTGCAGATGCAGTAACCTTTGTGAAATATATATCTGCCAATTTTTTCATGAGTTTAGGGGCAGCGATCTCACTAGGGTTACTCAGAATGTCATACTCCACCGTTCTACTAAATAGACTCAACGCATCCTCAAATACTCGACCAAAACCAACAATACCAGCATGCCGTAGAAGCTTTGTCTGCAAACCAAAGGACTGCAAACGAGAAGCAAGAAAAGCATAATGACGAACATCACCTGCGGAATAAACACCAAGTCCGCCAAAAGAAAAAGGTAAGGTGGCAAGACGCCACTGCTAATCGCCAAAGCCAGGTCCCGAAGCAGTTACAATACGCTCCAAGAAAGATCGAAGAGCCTCATCAAAAGTGCGCTGAGCCGCCTCAAAAATACCAGGAGAACGAGTACGCAAAGCAAAGTAGAGTTTAGAAACTCCGGTACATGCCCTAAGTAACAATAGCTCACACTGAGGATCATCAAGCTGAGCAACCTTATCCATAAGCCCAATGGTCTTGGTCACCCTATGCATCACAAGCTCACCACTAAAAACTGGATTGGAACTAGCAGGACCACCTAGCAACTTAACACCATGAAAAGGACGACCAATATCAGGGGGAAAGACTCCCACAAGCCTGCTTCGAGGGTCCTCTGTAGGCCAGAAAACCTCGGTCTTCTCCACGTTAAGATGTAACCCGAGACAAGGCCCGTCCTCCATAATCAACTACAGAACCTTCCCAATCACCAAAGTGTCTCCAATAATAGTGTCATCATCCAAATACCATGCCTGGAGACATACATCAAACGCGTCCCTGATTTTACAAACCAGGGGTTGTAAAACCAAAGCAAAGAGCAGAGGACCAAGGGGATCACCCCCTGAGACGACCATAACGTGTGCTCTCCATAATACAATCTGGCTGGAGTAGAGTAGCAGAATTCAACCCATCGCGAAATTCCCGGACAACGAAGTCGAAATTCACGTAACATGGCAGCTCGATCAACTAAATTGAAGGCATTTTGAAAATCCACCAACAACATCGAAAGACCCACATCAGAACCCTGATCCTCAATCAACCGGTTCACAGTATGAAGAATTGCCTCACCACCCGCAGAAACCACGACACCAAATTGAAGACCATCAAAATAACTTCCCAAAGACGGACCAACCATAACAGCACCAACCTTCAAAACCAGACGTCGCCAAACAGTACCCACAGCAATAGGACGAATACCACCACCGGGCTTGACAAGAGGTGTGAGGGGAGCACTAGCAATATACTCACCCAAACCCATAGGACATTTCCCAGCTAAAAACAAATTAACCACCCCGGAAATGGAGTCAACGAACTCATCAGAAACAGCCACGGCAGCACCACACAAGCAATCCATAAGGTGCTGAGCACGCAAACCGTCTCTCCCACAAGATGTGCCACACGGAAAACTCCTAATCCGGTCCAAAACAACAGTAGAAGTAGCCATGAGGTGATGGTCATCAACATGAATATCAGGCAAGGACGGAGCTGGAAAAGAAGGGTGTTTCGACTGTAAATCCGCAAGAGTGGCCTCATTATAAGGCGCAACACCAGAAGAAGAAAGAACACGAACTGCGGCAGTGTAATGACCATCACCAATCTTCCGACGACACTGCTTGATATTACGCTCTGCCAAATCAAGATCCACATCAGCATCCATCAAAGTAGGGGATCCAGCTGCCAAAGCTTCCCGCAAAAGAAGCATATCACCACCCGGCTCACTCCAAGTACGAATAGCATTAGCAATGCTCTCTTCCTGCCGTTGCCGCCTGACGGCAGATGTGCACTCACGACTACTTCTCGGACTAAAGGTCTTAAGGATACAAAGAGGCAACACAAGAAGTTTAACCCAATAAGAGACGTCCTCAGGTCTGCAAATAACCTTTTCAAGCGCACCTCTCAAAACCCAGGAAAAACCCAAACGACATTTAAGAGGGATGGATTTCACTGTGCAAAGCCGTTTAGAAAATAATCTGTCAAGAAGAGTGACGGTAAAACCACAATCCTGTTCTTGCACCGCAATATCCATTCAAACATCAGAAGCAAGTGACGGTTTAGAAAAACCATAGAGCACAAACCGAACAACACCATCCTCAACAACAGGTGGGGCCACAAAATCAGAACCATGATGACATTTAGCACGAAGAGCATGCGTCTTAAAACAATCCCCACAAAGCCAAATCCCCATACGGCGGAAGGTCAACTCAGCCTCAGAAAATATAGCCAAGTCAGTGGTTAGAGAGTTTCGTGTAACCACTTGTGCATCACCCTTACAATGACGATCACGAAGATGAGTGATCAAAGAGCTCTTAGTAAGCCCATTTCCGCCGCCATCTTGGCACCTATTAAGACCCACAAATGGACAATGAAACCGTACCACATCATTAGGCATTATAAGGTTACTCGGAGACAAAACAAAGCAACACCAATAATGAGACAACAACAGTGACGATTGGTAGCAACAACAACACCAATAAAGAAAGCAACAACAACACGTACACGTCAACAACCAATAAGCAAAGTGAACAGTACCATGCATACAACAGGCTGCTTAACGGGAAGGTTGTGGCTGGATTGCTATGCCACTGTTAGGTTGTGGTTAAGGCTGCCCAACACACCACACCACGCTGACCAGAACAACACCACCACTATCCTCACAACAACACCACCACTACCGTCACACCCACCCCGCCACCGTCACAACAACACCTTCCCCAAACCTTCACAACACCGACACCCAACCTCCACACCACCGCAATATCGGCCCAACAACAAACTGTAGACGCAGCAAACTGCACCGTATCAAACTGCTCCAAACAACTGCACCGTACCAAACTCCTCCAAACAACCGCACCACTCTCGCCAGCACCAAACTACGGTAATTCGATCCCCACGCAACACCACGAAGCTGCAACGCTACAATGCCACCAAGCACCCACCAGGACACCGCCAAACACCCACCAAAACGCCGCCAAACACCCACCTGGACGCCACCAAACTGAAGGAAATAATGCCCTTGGTCCAAGTATGCATATAATATTAATTCTAATAAATGCGGTTCAGTATTAATTAACAAGTTAATAAATTCAGTGAGATCAAGTGAGCTGAATGCCTAGCTAGAGGCCGCTTCAGTTCAAGTGGAATTAATTATATTAATCCACATCTTACTCTTGACTGAACCCGTAGGGTCACACAAATAGTACGTAAACGGATCAAGTATTTAATGGCATTAAATACTCCATCTATGGATATTCGGAATCGACGGATCTTGGTTTCAGTGGGAGCTGAGATCGTCATAAGCAAGAAATGAATACTCCGGAAACGATGATATTGCCGGAAACGGAAATATGGATCGTATCGGAAATATAAATATTATCCAAGTCGTAGATGTTGCCGGAAACGGAAACATGGTACGTATCGGAAAATATTAATGGAAATGGAAATATTGCCGGAATCGGAAATATTGCCGGAAACGGAAATATTGTCTGAATCGGAAATATTATCGGAATCGGAAAATAATTCCGGAACAGAAATATTAAATATTTGTTCGAAACGGAAATTAATTCCGGAATCGGAAATGTTAAATATTGTTCGTATCGGAAATGAATTCCGGAATCGGGAAATTAATCGGAAGCGCGTCGTACGAATTAGCATCGGACGAGACTTGCTAGACGAAGGCCCAACACGAAGCCAGGCCCGCGTCCAGCAAGCCTGCGAGCCACACAAGGAAGCCAAGGCCACGCCAGGCCCAGCGCAAGGCCAGGCCCAGCAGGCCAAGGCGCGCGCACGAGTGGGCTGCGAGCTGTGCTGCTCGCATGGGCCGCAAGGCTTGCGTGGGCTGAGCGCTCGCGAGGGTCGTGCTCGTGGGTGTTTGTGTCCGATACAAATCCTAAATCTAAAGGGGTTTGTCCAAAGATTAAATACCTAATCCTAATAGGATAAAATAGTTAATAAGAGTTTTAATATAATTCTAATTAAGTTAATTAGTATCCTAGTAGGATTCCAATTCCTTTCCATAAACTCTATAAATATAGGCCTAGGGTCACATATTTAACAGACGACAATTGAAGTATTCAAAGGTAAGGTTTTTAAGCAAAATCAGCCAAACACTTGCACCATAATAGCCGAAATTCCTAAGCAACCTTAAGGGCGATTCTAGTTGGTCAAGCTTAAGGCGGATCCGGACGTGCTATGGACTATCTACGGAGGGACGACACTTGGAGTCCTAAAGACTTGTTCTTGTTCGGTTCGGGCGCAGCTAGGGAAGGCACGCTACAAAGTGTATGCATCTAAACTATGCTAAATGATTATGTGTAAATAATATGTTTCCTGGCTTTATGGTTTTTCCGCATGATTTATGTTTTGTCATATGTATCATAACCTAACAATGGTATCACGAGCCTCTTATTATTTTCATAATCTAAATTGCATAAACATGGTTAAATATTACAAATTTGCAAGGAATTAAAAGGGGTGATTAATTTTCGTAATTGTTAATTAATTGCAAATTGCGTTTATTTAATTATATGTACGCAGTTTTTCGGCAAAATGTTCGTTACTCAACCAAATCGAGTGATTTTTGTGTCAATTCCGCATGTAAAAGGCATTCTAAAATTTTGACAAACATAGTATTTTTCGCCGAAACCCAGAATTTAACTATGACTTTTCGGAGGTTTTAGTTTTTCGAACGCAAAAGTTTGTAAATTTAAGATGTTAAATTAAATATTTGCGATTATTGTTGATAAATATTGAATCTTTGATTGACCTACTGTATATGTTTAACAAGTTTGAATGCCTAGCCTTGTTAATTATACAACCTAATTTGTAATTATGATTAATTTGTTGAAATTCGAATAATTTAGAATTGATTTGATTTTTATAATTAATTAATAATTTAATTAGGTACCAATGATTAAAAACCACCATAAAAATTGTAAATTTGTGTTAAATTTAAAATTTTTATGACCTAGATTTGAATCCATGTTAATCGGAAATTAATTGATTAATAAATTTTCGATTTTTCGCCCTAAAATTATGAAATTAATATGATTTATTAATTTGTCATTAATTTTGGAAATAAAAGTTTTAATTTTTTATGCGATTCGCTCATAAAACTTGCACGCACAAAGCACTGGACGCTACGTGTTACCCTTAAGGGGTGTTGTATAGTGTGGGCATGCGACGACGAGCAAGGGAGCTCGTTGCCCATGCGGTACGAATGCGGCGAGCAAGGCGAGTGGCACGCGAGCACAAGGCCGTGGCCCTGCCTTGCGTCGAGTGCTGTGATGATGCATGGGCGGATGGGCGAAGAAGCAAGGCGAGCGAGTGATGGCAGGCGCGCGCGGGCAGGGAGGGGTGCCTCGCAGCACGAGCGCTGCCTCGCCCAGCCTCGCCAAGCAGCTGCTGCGCTACGAAGCCAGCGAGCAATGCTGCGCGCAAGCGTGGCTTGGCTTGCTGCGTTTGCGCGTGACTGCTGCTCGTGTCTTGCTGTGCGATCACTCGTGAGGGGCGATGCTGCCTCGTGGACTCGACGGGGCATGGGCGCAAGCCCATGGCCTCGTCTTGACCCGATTGATGCGCTTTGAATTTAATTTTAATTTTCAGTTCGGAAACGATTTTATTTAATTTTAAAAATTCGTAATTTAAATTGTTTTCTCGGATTTTAATTTTGAATATTATAATTATTATAAATTTTATTTATACTAATTATTTTACTAAAATTAAATCTTGAATTAATTTAAATTCGTTTAATTCAACTGAAATAAATTAAATTAATGGATTCGATTATAAATTTATATGAGTTTTAAATTTTAATTAAATTTGTATGTTTCCGGTTAGACTAGAAATACATTTTTATGTTTAAAATTAGTAAAGCATATGAATTTATTGGTTTAAGTGGGAGCATTTTTAGTCATAAACTCTTGATTAGGTCTACAAATCCTTTAAGGTTAAACAACTTGATTAGAATTAATAAGGACTGAATAATTGGTAGATTATTGGTGCCCTTAATTAATTGCTGCAAATATTTATGTGATGCATAACGTGTTTTACTAACCAGCTATGTGGGCCATTCATGATAATGAATGGGTGAATGGTATATATTGTATATGTACTGTTTTGCAGGTTATGGAGTGACTAGTATGGCCCAAATAGGATAGAAAATATGGTCTGCTACCATTAATTTGAATGTAATTGGTCTAATGCACCAAATTTATTTTTCAATTTAAATATGGTCTGCGTACCATCAAATAGTTGTAATTATTTTAATTATAGCTTATCCTATTTGAAGAAAATGGCGCCTCCCACGGTGAAATTCAAGACGGAGTTTTCAATCCATTTTCATGACGGACTTTGAAGTTGAAGCTTCAAGATGAAGTCGGGCCATACTAGATCACATTTATCTTATGCATGCTTTAAGTTATTTATTGCTTTAAATATGTCTTAATTATGCATGAGATTGTGGCTTGATTATGTTGCATGATTAAGGATTTTAGTTCACTTAAAATCTAACCAACATAGTAAGAGCCTTAAGTTCCAAACTTAAAAATTGAGTTAAAAGGTGTCATGCCAAAATAAACACTTACTTGGATATCCTTTACATCAATCTAGTAATAGTTTTCGCTCAGCGAGGTGTTACTTATTGGTCCTAAAGGGGTAAGGTACACAAATAATTGTGAGTACATGTTAGTTTTGTTGAAACTCAACGATATAAGTAAGGAGTCCTTTTATGTCGTGGCAAAATCGATAGGTTTACCTAATAAGTTCTTAGACGTACCTATCAACCAAGAGTAGTTTCTAGACTATTAGCAAAAGGCTTTTGCTTACCTAAAATGTTTTAGAATTGAGTCAAAATACATAATGTGCTTAATTCTTCAATGGTTTTAGGGTCTTGGAATCATTTTATTCACACCTGCCGGAACAATAAGTTCGAATAAAATGCCAATAACTTGTTTGAATTGCATGATTGCTTTAATTTTCAAGTTATTATTCATGATAAATGTTTAGACTTTGCATGCTTCAATGTATGTTTTAATTATTGTTTATAATTAAATATCTTGCATTCCAGTAAATCCTTTTAGAAAGGTAACAGTAAATTTCCTCGATTGGTAGTGAATCCAAGAACGATTCACATAAATGAGAGAAAATGAGCAATTTAAAATGTACGTTTCTTTTAGCGACTTTTATGGTTGTTTTCGAATATCAAAATCGAATGGCAAACCAAATGGTGCTTGTGAATTCAAAATACAATGTAGTTTTGAGATCATAAAGCATTGAGTTTAAACGCTCAACTTTACCAATGGTTAACAACCTAAAATCTTTTTCCATTTAATTCTCGAATGAGTCTAGTCCCTAGACATTCTAATAGATCGATGCTTAGAGAACTTTAGAAGCTTCTGGTAAGATCATCTAGTTGAAACTTAATATTCAACATAAAATGGTAAGAACCTTGTTGGAGTGACATTGGACATGTCTAACAAAGTATAAAAGTCCACACTAGAGAATTAAATTCTTGAGACTATAAGAAAGGGTACAAGAAATAGGAAAAAAAAGGAACAAATGAAAGGAATTTACAATTCCGTTTCTACCTATAAGTTTATGTTTAAAGAGAAGTAACCTAGCAATCAAACTTCCTTGGTATCATATACCGCTTGAGGTTCTTACTTCGGTAATAACTCAAACAATGGAAGCTAGGATACACTAATGACCTACAAGTGGGAAATGAAGCATGGCAATGCTACATTAGTTGTAGGGTCATCTAAGTTTGTTTTAAGTCCTTTCAAAGGCTGGAACTTAATGGCTATTTTGTTCCATAATCAGCATACCTAAATTTCTGCTTCAAACACAGAAAGACTCACATTCAGAAGAATGAAAACAATGCTTGTTTGTTTGTTTATTTGAATGAAATGGTCATTTACGGGTTGAGTCAATATTCTTGATTAAAACAAACAACTCTTTAAATAAAAACTTTACTAGGTTCAAATCAACCCCTTGATTTGAGTTCCACTAATCTTTGGCATTGTTGCTTAGGCCATATCAACAAGTTAACATTCATAAGCTCTATTTCGATGGACTTTTGAAAGTTGATTGATTTCTAGATCAATTTAAGACAAGCTAGTCTTACTTGTTGAAAGTAACAAAAGATATGAACTATTGTTAGAACGCCTAGACAATAGATTTCAAAGCTAAAGAAAGATTTTATGACTTTATTATTTCACATGGATTTGAGTGAATATAGGTTTATTTACTCAAAGTGATATAAATTTGAATCTGTTTGGCTAGTTCAAAGATTCAGAAGTATAAAATCCACTTGGCAAGAAATCATAAAGATCTAGGTTAGATCATGTTGTTGATTACTTATACCAAGAATGATCATCAATAATTGTGTGTTGTAATTTCACGATCTAACTCCATGAGATATGGCATATCTAAGTGGAATGATCGAAGTCAATTAGTACTTGATTCGATCAATGATGAATCATAAAGACTTTTCCTATAATTTCTAAAACAAAATTCTCAACTACCACCAAACTAAACCAAATTCGTCAAAGCTATTGAAAAGTAATTTCAGAATATCTTTTCATAATATATATCTAGAGAGTTGTTAAACTCAGTGGGAGCTTAGTGTTTGTTGTTCAACAAACTTAGAGATGTCTATTCTTTAAAGCCCAAGTATAGATATATGTTTCATTGTGATTTATTCAAATGAGACACAAGGGTATTGTTTCTACCACGAATTTTTGAGAACATAATGTTTGTTTGCTCGAAATAATTTCCTTTTGGAGGTTCGTTTCCAAAATGACAAGTGGGAGAAAATAGACCTCGAAAGTCTTCGAGGCGAACAACAAACATGAACGGACATTCAGGAGGCTTTCCGAAGTTCTTTAGGAAATCCGAACATGTATTCTTTAAGGACTTTAGAAGTGGCTTTAAAGAATAGACATCTCTAAGAAGACTTTACAAGTGCTTCAAGGAGAACAGAATATTCAAAGGACTTTCAAGTGGCTATTGATATTCTATTGTTTGATGTTCTATACCCAAGTAGGCATAGAGTTCAGGCCACTGAAGCAATGCGATTCTTCTATTAGATAGTGAAGAAACCTACAACTTGCAGTCAAACTTCTTATCATGTAGATTAATGAGTTTGTGACTCGTAAAAAAGCTATGACGAAACATAGATTCCCTAAAATGGTTAGAGGCCATATATAGACTTAATGTTTAATTGGTTAAAGGCCATAAAAACATACTCAATGTTTTGATGACAAAATTGAAATTTTGTTGATTTGCAAGAATAGTTTCACACCTATTGGTTGCAAGTTTGTTTTAAGGATAAAAATCAACAAACATGGAATTGTGTTCACACACAAAGCTAGATTAGTTGATAAAGGTTACAAGCAAATTCATGGCATGGATTGTGTTGAAACCTCATGCATAATCGTAATGCTCAAGTCTATAAATCAATCAATGATTGCATATGGCAATTGGATGACAAAACGTATTCCTCAATCAAATGTTGGAAGAAACTATGTACATGGTATGTCATAGGATTTGTGGATCCAAATAAATGCTTGAAAAGAAAAGCTAGTTTATAAAATCTAAGTACAGATTTAAGCAAGCAATTGGGAATTGGAATTGTATTTTAGTGAAGCTAATAAGTATTTTAGTTTCATAAAATGAACATGATTCTTATAGATATATAAGAAGTTTAGTGGGAGTACGTAAAACTTAATTGGTCCTATGTGTATCACACACATATCTATCTATTGTGAAATAACATTCAAATGCTAATGACTTAGATTTGAGATTATTCATCAATGATGGACCATGACGAAACTTAGTACATACTGGGTATTAAGATCTATTTACAAAGATCTTATGATATTGTTTTAGATTAAGTAATGGCATTTACTAAATCAAACACGAAAGACTCCATTGGAGATATTCGATCCATATGAATAAATCTAATTAATGAATGTTTGAACTATGTATAAGCATTTACTAAGTTAAACATCAAAGGATCTAAGTGAGATTCTTAACCTATATTATATATCAAAGAATTTAGCTGGATTCAGTATCTACTGAAATTGAATGAGCTAAAGTTACATGAATAGAATTCAATTGGGAATTATTCTGCAAAAGAATTTATCATGTATGATATAATATGAGGATCGCCAAAAACGTATCGTATGACTTTAGGCATGACGAACATATACCAATCTCTATTGATCTAAGTGAAGATCAACTAGATTGAGATCAAGAATACTTATGGTACTTGAAAAGGTACATAGGAATAGTTCTTGATTCAAGGAAATAAAGATATGCTAAATATTGATGCTACACGCATAAACACTGGTAAAGGATCAAGCAAGATCCCTTTGGAGTTAACCATTGGCAAGGACGAGCTATAGAGCATCGTGTTTTGAAATGGCAACATGGATTGGAGACCATGAGTTGTTGCATGGGAAATTAAATATTAATTTCTATTTTCTAAGATACAGATGGAAAGTCTTCCACATATCTGTGAACTGCTTGGATAAGTAAATCCAAACAAAGCATCACTAGCAACCTAAACAGTTGAAGTAAAAGTACTTATTGCCTAAGAAGCAATAAAACAGAGTTGTTTATATGAGTTCTTCATTGAACTTGGGAAGATCACATGTCTGTTGACTTAATGGTTCTTCATTGCAAAATGCGTAGAACCACCAATGTAGCAAGAAAGACTAGATCACAAAATAAACATACTCAAAAGATCTTATCATCATATCTCGAAGAACATTCGATGAAAAGGATGTTAAGATTGGCAAAGCGTGATAACTAAACCTATGCAACAAGTGAGAAGCAACACTCACGTTGTAGCACTGGAAATCAAGCATAGCTTTGAATCCATGAAATGTTTTAAAGATGGGTTTGAGGCCCATGGTTGTAAAACATCGGGGTTGAACATTTATCATATATGAAATGTATTTTCATATTCCATTTAATCTTGGTTTAGTATTAAATGATGAGTCCCTTCAATTTGACGATATATTCAAGATAGACTGTCAGGACCAGTCCCGTGACTAAGAAATGTCTATCAAGTGAACTTGAATGTCAAAAGTTGAAAAAGGTCCCTGGTCGGAGTTTTCTATAAAGATGGACGCATAGAAAACATTAGACGACTAGAATGCAAGATGACTAGTAGTTCTGTTTCTTGAACTATGTGGACATGGCAATGTCGTAATCATTTGCATAGATACTTACTTTGGGAAGACTAGTATCGGACAGACCTATGAAACTTTACTGTAAGAGATGAAAATCTGTCATAAGTAAATTTCATTAAAATTTTAGACACTAAATCCTCAATACCTGAGTGATTTGAGATTACTTGTTTGAGAACTGCTTACTTTGACGTTGACCAACCGTCGCACCATAAAAGGAGGCTATAAAGGCAACGCTCAGGTAATCACCTATCAAACGAAGTCTAATCTCAAGATCGCAAGATTGGGATTGTCCTCCCATAAATCGGGATGAGATGCTTAAAAGTTGTACAAGGCCACTCGGAGAGCTAGAAACTGTAAAATGCATGGTCGTGCTCGGATGAATCATAGGCTATGATTATCTGTTTATTTGATCAGTTGAACTCTGAAACCGAGAAACACCTCTGGACATAATAAGGATGACAACTCTTACCTTATGTTCAAGAGCAAGCATCGAGCGACAAAGGAATTAGGAAATGCACACTTGTCCCTAAGGACAAGTGGGAGACTGAAGGAAATAATGTCCTTGGTCCAAGTATGCATATAATATTAAGTCTAATAAATGCGGTTCAGTATTAATTAACAAGTTAATAAATTCAGTGAGATCAAGTGAGCTGAATGCCTAGCTAGAGGCCGCTTCAGTTCAAGTGGAATTAATTATATTAATCCACATCTTACTCTTGACTGAACCCGTAGGGTCACACAAATAGTACGTAAACGGATCAAGTATTTAATGGCATTAAATACTCCATCTATGGATATTCGGAATCGACGGATCTTGGTTTCAGTGGGAGCTGAGATCGTCATAAGCAAGAAATGAATACTCCGGAAACGATGATATTGCCGGAAACGGAAATATGGATCGTATCGGAAATATAAATATTATCCAAGTCGTAGATGTTGCCGGAAACGGAAACATGGTACGTATCGGAAAATATTAATGGAAATGGAAATATTGCCGGAATCGGAAATATTGCCGGAAACGGAAATATTGTCTGAATCGGAAATATTATCGGAATCGGAAAATGATTCCGGAAACGGAAATATTAAATATTTGTTCGAAACGGAAATTAATTCCGGAATCGGAAATGTTAAATATTGTTCGTATCGGAAATGAATTCCGGAATCGGGAAATTAATCGGAAGCGCGTCGTACGAATTAGCATCGGACGAGACTTGCTAGACGAAGGCCCAGCACGAAGCCAGGCCCGCGTCCAGCAAGCCTGCGAGCCACACAAGGCAGCCAAGGCCACGCCAGGCCCAGCGCAAGGCCAGGCCCAGCAGGCCAAGGCGCGCGCACGAGTGGGCTGCGAGCTGTGCTGCTCGCGTGGGCCGCAAGGCTTGCGTGGGCTGAGCGCTCGCGAGGGTCGTGCTCGTGGGTGTTTGTGTCCGATACAAATCCTAAATCTAAAGGGGTTTGTTCAAAGATTAAATTCCTAATCCTAATAGGATAAAATAGTTAATAAGAATTTTAATATAATTCTAATTAAGTTAATTAGTATCCTAGTAGGATTCCAATTCCTTTCCATAAACTCTATAAATATAGGCCTAGGGTCACATATTTAACAGACGACAATTGAAGTATTCAAAGGTAAGGTTTTTAAGCAAAATCAGCCAAACACTTGCACCATAATAGCCGAAATTCCTAAGCAACCTTAAGGGCGATTCTAGTTGGTCAAGCTTAAGGCGGATCCGGACGTGCTGTGGACTATCTACGGAGGGACGACACTTGGAGTCCTAAAGACTTGTTCTTGTACGGTTCGGGCGCAGCTAGGGAAGGCACGCTACAAAGTGTATGCATCTAAACTATGCTAAATGATTATGTGTAAATAATATGTTTCCTGGCTTTATGGTTTTTCCGCATGATTTATGTTTTGTCATATGTATCATAACCTAACACAAACACCCACCCGAAAATCGCAAAACACCCTCACTACAAACGCTGATCAATCGAAGAATAACGGAATACACGAGCAGCGTCCACCGTCTGTAGAACCGGCCCGCCACCGTCGCTGGCCGTCGGAAAATGCACGCCGGGCCCGTTCCTGGTCGCTGTTGCCGGAAACCTT
Organism: Spinacia oleracea; assembly: GCF_020520425.1. NCBI lineage: Eukaryota > Viridiplantae > Streptophyta > Magnoliopsida > Caryophyllales > Amaranthaceae > Spinacia > Spinacia oleracea. Next base: position 71,882,081 of record NC_079488.1, read on the forward strand.
CCAGGGACCAAGAACCGCCTGCCCCTAATCGGCCAAATCGTGAGGATTTTGGGTTTTTATTATTATTATTATTATTATTATTATTATTATTATTATTATTATTATTATTATTATTATTATTATTATTATTATTATTATTATTATTATTATTATTATTATTATTATTATTATTATTATTATCGCATATATTGAAGGTGACTAGTATGGCCAAACTAGGATACTTAAATACGGTTTGCGTACCGTTTTATCTTTGAATGTAAAGTTTTAAATATCGTCTGCGTACCATGAAGGACGTTTTGATATAATAATTAGATTATTAATTCAAGTTCTTCTAGTTTATTTAAAATTTTAAGTTAGCTTTTTTAATGGAGTTCAAGATGGTGCCAAGCTAACAAGGTGAAGGGAATATTGGATGCTTCAAGACCAAGCTTTTGGGGCCATACTAGTTCACCAAATTTATGTATGCTTTTATATATTGGTATATGCATGAATGCGTTGTTTGTATGCTTGATTAAGGATTTAGTTCACTTAAATAATTAAAATAACATAGAAATAACTATGTCCAAAGAATATTGAGTATAAAATTGCCTTCCGAATAAAAAACTTACAAAAATCTTCGAACCTAAGATAGTAGGATTCCGCCAAAGCGATGTGTTATTTTAATATTCCTAGATGGTAAGATATTCCAAAGGAGCACGTTGATTGTGGTTGTAACTCAAGCAACATTGATACATATTGTGGCAAAGGAATAAGTTATGGCATTAACTTGTTAACCAAGAGTAGTTTGGATATTACTAGAAATTGGTTTTTGTTTACCTAAAATCTTCAAAGGATTAAGAAAAGTCAAAGAATGCTTAAGACTTAAAGACTTTTATGGTATTTGATTCATTTCATTCATTTTGGACTATGTATTTATTGCATGAACGGAATGTTTAGTAGCTTTAATGATTGCATGTATGCTCTTATTTCAAGTTATTAAAATATGATAAATGTTTTCTTTGCTATTTCATTTTGTAGAATATGAATTATAGTCCGTATAATTAATTGTCTTTAATTTTATTGCGTTCGCATAATAAAACTGCAATATTTTTTCGGTAGATTGGTAACTAATTTTGAGAGAAATTCTCAAAGAAAAGAAGACTGAGAGCGTATCTTGCACTCTACATTTTCTTATAGTGATTTTCATGGTTGTTATCAACTAAAAGTTGAATGGTAGACCAATTGGACCTCATACATTTAATTTTGGAATAATAAAGTATTGAGTTAAAGACTCATGTATTACCAATGGTTAACAACCAATTACCTTTTGATTCAATGATGAACTAGACTAATTGGATGTGGTCATTCAAAACGAATAAAAGGAAAGGGACTTTGTAAACATAACAAAGTATGAACATCAAGCAAAGAGTAAAATATTTTGGGCTATAAGAAAAGGTTTTAGAAAGGATAGGAAACGGGAACGAAAGAAATGAATTCAAAATTTCATTTCTACCTTGAAGTTTATATTAAAGAGAAACGGCTTAGCAACTGAACTCCTATGGTATTAGATTACCGCTTGAGGTTCTAACTTTTGTTAAGAACTCAAATTTTGGAAGATAAGTCTAGTTATTATCCTATAAGTGAAAAATGAAGCAAAGCTGTGCTACATTAGTTGTAGGGTCATCTGTTTGTTTTAAAGTCCTTCCAAAGGCTAGAACTTAATGGCATTACGTTCCATTAATCATCATAAATAATTTTATGTTTGGACACAGAAAGACTCACATTGAAATAAACAAAAACAATCGTTGAATGTTTATTTTGAATGAAATTGTCATTTATGGGTTGAGTCATATGATTGATTAATAAACAAACAAATCTCTTCACATTCAAACTTCAGAAGGTTCAAAACAAATATCTTGATTTGTGTTCCACATATCTTTGGGAATGTCATACGGCCATATCAACAAGACAACGTTCTAAAATTCCATGGCATGGGTTTTGAAAGTTGATTAATTTTAAGACATACGGGTCTTACTTGTTGAACATGACATGAAAATGGACTATTGTTAAAAGGTTCTAGACAATTACGTTCATGGGCCATAATTGAAAGTGGAGACCAAAACATGTCAAAAAGAAAAAGATATCTCTTTTTAAATACGACCGTTTAAATAAAGTGTATCTCCTTTTAAAATCAGAAGGAGTGGTAATATAATAGGCGGATCCATTGAACCCATAGAGAAAATGACACCTGAACACTAAGGGCTTAAGGAGTAATTTTTGGCTATACCCGGGTACAGCCAAAGCTGGCTGTACCCCCATCCAAAACGATGTCGTTTTGTATTGTTTAAAATGAACATTAATATACTGGTACAAAAATGAACATTTACTATTTCGGAAATGAACATTTATTTATTTATTTGGAATGAACATTGACTATTTTGGAAATGAACATTTATTTATTTATTTGGAAATAAACTACAAAAATGAACATTTACTATTTCGAAAAAGAACATTTGTTTAGTTATTTGGAATGAACATTTACTATTTTGGAAATGAACATTTATTTATTTATTTGAAAATAAACAATATAAGCGCTTGTAAAAACATAAAAGACCAATGAAGTGAACAATTTCATTATGAACATTAACCATATATTTATTGTGAACAAACAAATAAACAAGAAAGAACAAATAATTCAACAAAAAAGAACAAACAATATAAAAAAGAACATAAAATTCCAGAAAAAAGAACAACCAATACAACAATTATGAACAATTTTATGATGAATTTTAAAGCCAACATGAAAAAACAAACAATACAACAAGAAAGAACAAATACTGGTACAAAAATGAACATTTACTATTTCGGAAATGAACATTTATTTATTTATTTGGAATGAACATTTACTATTTTGGAAATGAACATTTATTTATTTATTTGGAAATAAACTACAAAAATGAACATTTACTATTTCGAAAAAGAACATTTATTTAGTTATTTGGAATGAACATTTACTATTTTGGAAATGAACATTTATTTATTTATTTGGAAATAAACAATATAGGCGCTTGTAAAAACATAAAAGACCAATGAAGTGAACAATTTCATTATGAATATTAACCATATATTTATTGTGAACAAACAAATAAATAAGAAAGAACAAATAATTCAACAAAAAAGAACAAACAATATAAAAAAGAACATAAAATTCCAGAAAAAAGAACAACCAATACAACAATTATGAACAATTTTATGATGAATTTTAAAGCCAACATGAAAAAACAAACAATACAACAAGAAAGAACAAATACTGGTACAAAAATGAACATTTACTATTTCGGAAATGAACATTTATTTATTTATTTGGAATGAACATTTACAATTTTGGAAATGAACATTTATTTATTTATTTGGAAATAAACTACAAAAATGAACATTTACTATTTCGGAAATGAAAATTTATTTATTTATTTGGAATGAACATTTACTATTTTGGAAATGAACATTTATTTATTTATTGGGAAATAAACAATATAGGCGTTTGTAAAAACATAAAAGACCAATGAAGTGAACAATTTCATTATGAATTTTAAAGCCAACATGAAAGAACAAACAATACAACAAGAAAGAACAAACAATAAAGCAGATAATTATTATGAACAAAAAAATAAACAAAAAATAACAAAAAATTCAACAAAAAATAACAAACAATATAAAAAAGAACATAAAATTCCAGAAAAAAGAACAAACAATACAACAATTATGAACAATTTTATGATGAATTTTAAAGCCAACATGAAAGAACAAACAATACAACAATAAGTTTGATGAATGAATTTAAAAAACAACAAGAAAGAACAAACAGTACAACAAGAAAGAACAAACAATACGAAAAGAAATAATAAAATATTAATGAAGAGTTTAATTATGGTCATTAACCATATGATTATTATAAACAAACAAATAGACAAGAAAGAACAAACAATATTAAAAAAACATAAAGTTCTAGAAGAAAGAACAAAAAATACAACAATTATGAAAATTTGATGATGAATTTAAAAAACAACATGAAAGAACAAACAGTACAACAAAAAAGAACAAACAGTACAACAAGAAAGAACAAACAGTACAATAAGAATGAACAAACAGTACAATAAAAAAGAACAAACAGTCGACAAGAATGAACAAACAATATGAGCGCGTCATTTTTGGGGGGTACAGCCAGAGTTGGCTGTACCCGGGTACAGCAGTTAGCAATTGGACAATTATTGATGATGAGAGCGTAATATGGGCTACAAGCCTACCACTCTACAAGTCCATCACGATGACGACTATGAAAGCGATTGCAAGGCTTTGGTCATGGTCCTGCGTTTTTCAATGTACAATAAATTGGAGTAACTTTTAACCACTTTTTTTTTTTTAACTTTTAATATTTTTTGATGAACTTTTTTATATTATGAAATAAATTTATGGTATATTGGAGTAATTTTTTATCGATAAACTTTTTTAATTGTTACTTCCTCCGTTCTTATTTATATGACATAATTGAGCTTTTAACACTATTCACACGAACTCATTTGACTTCTTATTGTGATTCATACTTAAAAAGAACATAGTCGTGTGGGGTCTTATTAGATTCGTCTCAACAAGTATTTTTTAAATATCAACTTTATCTTTTCTTATCCATAATGGGAGATATTAAAGCCTAAATAATTGTGTCACTTAAAAAAAAAAATAGAGGAAGTATATGCTTACCTTTATACGTTACAAGAGGTTTTAAAATTTTATTAAAGAGAAAAAAAATTTATCACTAAAAAATAAACAACTTTTCATTAGTATTTTGAGGTAACCTTATATTCGACTTAAAATATTTATCATACACCACCTTATAACTTTTGAAATTTGAAATGAGCAAGATAAGCATAGTAAGCATGAAAATGACATAGCGGATACTTACGTTGTTGTTGCAAAGCAATTAGGGCTTAAGCTTGGTCAAAACATGTAAAATAATCAAATGAAATAAATATATGATTAAATTTTATGACTAAACTTGATAGCTGATACATGTGGGATTCGTTATTATTAACCACTTGATTATTATTTGTTAGCAACAACACTAAGTACAAGAATTATATATGTGCGTTTTATAACTTAACCTCCATCGCTAGGTACGAGAATTATATACTTCTTCAGTTCCGGAAATATCGCACCATTTATTTTTTATACTATTTACACTATGACTTTGGAAAATTTTTGTGATTTGTACGTAATGAAATTTTATTTATGTGAGATCATGTTAAATTTGTATCGATATATATTTTCTAATATTAATTTTTTATAATTTTTACTTAGACACGATTTGAGATATTAAGAGTCAAAGTAATGGTTAGAGGAGTAAAAGTCAACCATAGTGCGATATTTCCGGCACGGAGGAAGTATGTGCATTTTGAAGGAAATATGTCCTTCACCCAAGGTGCATTAGTCCAATACCAAGGTTCAGATTAATTACGAACAATTAATTCAGTGAGATCAAGTGATCGGAACAGCTAGCTGGAGCAATGTTTCCGATCAGTGAGTTCTAATCTATATTAGGCTCACAGCTTACTCTTGACTGAACCTATAAGGTCACACCATTGGCATGTAACAGATCATCGGATTAAATGAATCGGAAATTCATTTAATAGCTTTTCGGGAAATTAGTTCAGAAAAACATAATTATACGATTAAACATTGGATCGTGAAATCGTATATCGTATTGCGTATATTCGTAAGCTAAGAAAGACGAATAATCGTATCGTACGACATTGGATCATCAAATAAATAAATTGACGAAGGATATTTTAATCGCAATACAAAAGCAACCCACGAGCTGGAACGCACAAGCGCAAGGCCCATGGGCGCAGCGTGCATGGCAATGCAGCGCTGGCCCATAGGCCTCGCTGCTGTGTGGGGCGCGCGGACAAGGCACAAAGCAAGCAGCAGCTCGCGGCCCGCGGTCCATGTTGCTGTGCGCGCATAAAGCCCCTCGTGGGCTTGCTGGCCGGCCAATGGCCTAGGCCTTGGTCGGTTGGCTTGCTTATTATCTAGGTTATTTTAATAACCTAAATATATGTTTTTCTAAATATACAATTCAGATCACACACATCAAACCCTAAGGAAGAGAGAGAAACCCTAATTCTCTCTTAGCCTCCATGGATGTGTTCTTCCCAAAGGCACAAACTCTTGAGTGACGTCTAAGCTACGAATCTCAAGACAGATCTGAACGTGCCGGTGAACCAAATAGAGGAACGACAATTGGAGTTCTTTGTTCGTGTTCGTGAATCATAAACTGGGGAAAACACGCTTCGAATGTAAGTTTGCTTAATCTATGCTTTATACATGTTTCCTGGCTTTGGGGATTGTTCCGCACATGTTAATATGTATTTAACTGTATTCCCCTACATTGGTATCATGAGCCTTATGTATTAAAGTACTTTTTAGCATGATTAATATTTTTTTGTATGCTGTCGAATTTTTTCGGATTTTTTATTGAATTTACGGAATATTGTGGATTATTGGATGAATCGTATAATATGTTCTGAATTCAAACATGTCAAATTTTCAATTTTTCTGACTCTAATCTTATTGAAAACGATTTTTGAATATCAACTCATGAGAACAGAATTGCAAAAACAGGGCTCAAAGTATGAGTTTTTGGGCGTTTTTGTTAATTAACAAATTAAAATTAACAAATTCGGAAAGTATTTCAATTAATTGGCCAACCTAAACTACTCGGAATTGATTGAAATTTTTCCCTACTGTTCTTGGGTATATTTTAAAATTATGGTAAAACTTTCGGCCATAAATGTTAAGTATAAACCCTAATTTCACTTTCCCCAAATTTGTAATTTTTAGATTGCTAATTGATTTTTTAAATAATTTAGATCTGGAAATTTGGTTAATTGGGAAAGGGAATATAATTTCATATAAAGTGGCAGTTTTTAAAAACTATTGGATTAAAATTTTGATTAGATTCATTAATTTTAATCGTCACTTAAACCAAATTGGTAAAAATCTGAAATTTAAATGTTTAGAACGATTTAAATTCTTGGATTCGATTATCAAAAATGTTCAAATTTTTGTTGAAATTGTCCGTTCATTAAATTTGAATATTGTTAGCCAAGATTTAATAAATTTTGCAAAATTGGATTGTTGTAAAAATTAATTAAATCACTGACTTCGTTATTTTTCGAAAATAAAAACGATTAATTTTGTTAATTTCTAGAAAATTAACTCATGCAAATAGGGGTGAAAGTTTGGTAGTAAAAAACCGAAATCCAAACCAAACCGAACCGAATTAGCTATTCGGTTTGGTTTTTTTCTAATTCGGTTCGGTTTGGACTGAGAGTTTTTAAAAATTTGGTTTTTCGGTTTGGATTGGACTTTAAATTTTGAAACTGAAATAACCGAACTAAACCGAAGTATACAAATATCCACCAAAAACAAGGCCCAAACTTGAACTAAACTATCTCATCCCCCATATAAAAAGAATCTTAGAAACCCTAAACCTAATTTCCCCCTCTCATTTCGTAGCCCCTTCCCTTTCTCTCTCATCCCACATCCCGTATCTTCCTTTCTCTCTCTACTTTGGTCTCTTCCTCAACTCTCAATCTTCTTCTTCTCTATGTCTCTCGTACTTTTTAACATTCTTTCTCTTCAATTCACCAAGGCGGCGACGTGAATCTGTATCGATCTCCATCTCATAAATTCAATTGTTTTGTTTTGGTGGATGCTTTACTATAATTAATTTCTGGGTTATAGGGGAAATTAGGGGGATTTGATATCAAAAAGAAGCAACGATTCTCAATCCAAGTGGCGTTTAGAGATAATCAAAAAGAACATTATGATTTGTGTTCCACATATCTTTGGCAATGTCATACGACCATATCAACAAGACAACATTATAAGATTCCATAGGCATTGATTTCTGAAAGTTGGTTAATTTAAGACACGTGGGTCTTGCTTGTTGAACATGACATCGGAATTGACTATTGTTAGAAGAGTCTAGACAATTATGTTCATGGGTCAAAGATGGATTTTTTGACTTACCTATTTCACAAGAATTTGAGAAAATATGGCTATATTTACTCAACGTGAAATATGTGAAATGCTTCAATGCGATTCACAAAAGGGTATAAAATCAACTTGGCAAGAATTTTGGAACATCTAGGCTGGGTCAAGGTGATGTTTGCATGAGCCAAGAAAGATTATCTAGATTGTTTATATGGCAATATGACAATCGAAGCTCCATAAGAATATGGTATGTCCAAATGGAGAAATCGGAATCTATTCGATTAACGATAATCACGACTATTTTCCTATATAGTTTCTAAATGATACTCTCAAGTGACTATCACACTAAACAAAGTTGTCAAAGCTAAGGATAAGATGTCATAAGGATTGAAATTTGGTTCAGTACATCTTGTCAGTATATATATATATCTAGGGTTGTCAAACACAGTGGAGTTAGTGTTTACATCAAACAAACTCAAGAATAGATATATATTTCTTTATGAGCGACTCATAGAAACAAAAGGTATTGATTCTACCACAAATATGAGAACATATGGTTGTTGCTCTAGATAATGTCTTTTAGGAAACCATCATATTTCCAAAAAGGCAAGTGGGAGAAAAATGACCTCGAAGTAGCCTCAAAAGAACTCTGAGTCAAGCAACAAATAAAGTAGGATACTTAAGAGTCTTTGGAAAGGCACCGTACTTAGAAGCCTTTGGAAGAGCTTCAGGAAGACTTTGGAAGTGCTTCAAGAGAATCCTAATACTCAAAGGACTTGAGTAATGTCTTTATAGACACTAACGTTTGATGTTCAATACCTATGTAAATCGTATAAGGAATAGAATTCAACCAAGATAGATACATAGATATCTTGAGGAATGAAAACTAGGAAGACTTTGGAAGTGCTTCAAGAACATACGACTTACAGGTTAGCTACGACGAATTAGAATTCCCAAGTATGGTTTGAGGCCATCAGAAACATAAGTATGGTTCGAGGCCATATAAAATGGTTTGAGGCCATTTTATCCGAAATATCTTCATCTTAAAGAATCAAATCTATGATTTGGTTGATTTGCACAAAGGGTTCACTCCCATTAGTTGCAAACATGTTTTCTAAACATACAACATTCATTTGCATAAAGGGTTCCCTCCCATTGGTTGCAAACATGTTTTCAAAACATACAAAGATGATATTGTATACACATACAAAAGAGAAGCTAGATTGGTGGTTAAAGATTGTAAACAACTTCACGACGTTGATAATGTTGAAATTTTTTTCACCAAGTCTGAATGCTTGAACTATTTTGGATAAATCTAGCAATCATTGCATATGGTAATATGGCAATTGGAAAACGAAACACCTTCCTCAATTGGACTTGTAGAAAGGAATTGTGTACATCACACGATGTAAAAGTTTTGGATGCTAGATAAAAGAGCAAGCTTAAGAAGTTTATTCGTAGATTAAAGCATGCAAGTGGGAACTGGAACATATTTTTCAAAAGGCTATTGAGCAATCATGGCTTTATGAAAATATGGATCATCTTGTAGATGAGGAGTTTAATGGGAGCTAAGTCATGTTTATTGGTTCTATATATGAGATATATATCTCTCTATTGAAAATGACATTCAAATTCTAAATGGTTGGATTTGAAAGTGTTTGTCAATATTAGAACCATGGCGAAACTTAGAACATACTAGGTTAAAGATCTATTGGATAGGATCTAAAGCTTTGTTTGGATTCTGTAAAAGTAATTACTAAATCAAACACAATTGAGAGACTCAAAAGAGACTCTCAACCCATATGAGTAAGTCTAAGTAATGAATGCTTTAACTAAGTATAAAGCTAGGCTGTTATTACTAAAGTTAAACATGAAGAACCTTGAAGAGGTGCCTTCACCTTATATCACATGGAAATGCCAAGATTTTAGCATGATTCAGTATCTCTTGAAACAGAATAAAGCTAAAAGGTTACATGGATATATTTTAAAATGCGAATGGTTTTTGCATTACAATCAATCATGTATGATGTGATATATAGATCTCCAAGATAACTCGTGAACATTGGATCGTGACGATTTTATACCAATCTGTATTGATCAAGATCAAAGATCATTAGAACAATATCAAGAACATCCAACACATTTGGATATGTAGGATGAGCACTTGATAAGAGGAAGTGAAGATGAACTAAAGTTTTGATGCTACATTCATTTGCCTAAGCAAAAGTTGAATCTTGTAGTTAGGCAAACCAAAAACATACACGGGCAATTAGGCATCGTGATTAAAAGGTGGTAACATAGGTTATAAACCATATGTGATGCATGGGAAACTGAATCAACGATTAGTTTCCAAGTTCTCAGTTAAAAGATGTATCTCCCACATCTATGTGAACTGGTTGGAGCATTCCAATCGGGAAGCATCATTTGAAATTCTACGTAATTGAAATGAATTTATTATTGCCTAAGAAGCAATAAAAGGGAATTATTTTTAGTGGGAGTTCTTCACTGAACTCAGGTTGATCACAAGTCTGCTATCTGGATGATTTTCTATTTGAAACATGATTATCATTCTAAACAGCAATGAAACTAGATCATTCTATAAACATATTCAAAGATCTTTTCATCTTACATCGAAAGGCTTTTGATAGAAAAGATGCTAAGAATAGCAAAGTATGATAAACTAAACCTCTGCATCGAATGAGATACAACACTCATATGCAGAAATGGAATCAAGTTTAAGTTCTATGAATGTTTTAAGTATTGGGTGAAAGGCCTATATCTGTAAAACATTAAATGCTTGATTTTGGGTTAGAGGCCCACCAATTGGTAAGCATTTGGTTTAAACATTTATCATTTATGAAATTGTATTTCATATTCATTTAATCTTGGTTTAGTATTAAATGAGAAAGTCCAAGTGATTCAAACCATTCAAATGGGATGTCAAGATGGATTCTTTGACAAAGAAACACCTATAAGTGAACTTGAATATTGAAATCACAAAAGGATCCCTAATCCAGGTCATTGAAAGGTGGACGACCAATGACTAATGAAGATTAGATTGCAAGTAGATTTATAGTTCGGTTTCTTGAACTAGATTGACTGGATGTTAAAATATTTTGCATAGATACTTATTGGATCTTGTATCGGGTTGACCATGAGAACACTTTAAGAGATTAAAGTCATGTCATAAGTAGTTCTCATTAATGGTGATTGGAACCTATTCCTCAGATGCTGAGTAGTTATGGATTCTTGTTTGAGAATTAGTTCGCTTTAATGCTCGCTAAACGTCGCACCATAAAAGGAGACTATAAAAGAAGTTATTGGGCGTACTATGAATCAAAGTAAGTTGTTCATAAGTTACAAGAAGGGATTGTCCTCCTATCTTTGACATGATATGGTGTTTTTTTTGTACAAGGCCTCTCGAAGAGTTAGATACTGTGAAAATGCATGGTCGTGCTCAGAATGGTTAAGGCTTAACCTTCTGTAAAATTTTAACAGTTGAACTCAGTAATTCAAGAAACACTTCTGGACCTAATAAGGATGGCTTGGATCTTACCTTATGTTCAGTAAGTAACACCAAGAGACAAAGGAATCGGAATGCACACTTGTCTGAATGACAAGTGGGAGACTGAAGGAAATATGTCCTTCACCCAAGGTGCATTAGTCCAATACAAAGGTTCAGATTAATTACGAACAATTAATTCAGTGAGATCAAGTGATCGGAACAGCTAGCTGAAGCAATGCTTCCGATCAGTGAGCTCTAATCTATATTAGGCTCACAACTTACTCTTGACTGAACCTATAAGGTCACACCATTGGCATGTATCAGATAACGGGATTAAATGAATCGGAAATTTAATTAATAGCTTTTCGGGAAATTAGTTCGGAAAAACATAATTATACGATTAAACATTGGATCGTGAAATCGTATATCGTATTGCGTATATTCGTAAGCTAGGCAAGACGAATAATCGTATCGTACGACATTGGATTGTCAAGTACGAAAAGATAAATAAATTGTCGAAGGATAATTTAATCGCAATACAAAAGCAACCCACGAGCCGGAGCGCACAAGCGCAAGGCCCATGGGCGCAGCATGCATGGCAATGCAGCGCTGGCCCATAGGCCTCGCTGCTGTGTGGGGCGCGTGGATAAGGCACAAAGCAAGCAGCAGCTCGCGGCCCGCGGCCCATGTTGTTGTTCGTGCATAAAGCCCCTCGTGGGCTTGCTGGCTGGCCTTGGTCGGTTGGCTTGCTTATCATCTAGGTTATTTTAATAACCTAAATATACAATTCAAATTACACACATCAAACCCTAAGGAAGAGAGAGAAACCCTAATTCTCTCTTAGCCTCCATGGATGTGTTCTTCCCAAAAGCAAAAACTCTTGAGTGACCTCTAAGCTACAAATCTCAAGACGGATCTGAACGTGTTGGTGAACCAAATAGAGGAACGACGATTGGAGTTCTTTGTTCGTGTTCGTAAATCATAAACTGGGGAAAACACGCTTCGAACGTAAGTTTTCTTAATTTGTGCTTTATACATGTTTCCTGGCTTTGAGGATTGTTCCGCACATGTTAATATGTGTTTAATTGTATTCCCCTACACATTTTATAACTTGACCTCCTTTAGGGTGCGTTATAAACTTATAATCATTTGAAAATCACTCTTTTTTTTCTTTTCTTTTTTAACTTATCTTATTTAAACTAATCTGAATTTATTTTAGTTATAAATTGTATTTGAACATCGCTTACTTTTCCTAAAATTATCTTATATGAGCTTATTTTCTTAAAAAAGTGGAAATAACGGGGCCTTATTGCCCCTTAAGCATATTTTTTATATTTCTTTTAATTGAGATTGACCACCCAACTGCCCAAGCCTAATAAGGATATGAGAAACCCCAGATTTTTGGTTGCATACCTATGCATGCAGAGATGGGTGCATATGAGATTTTATAGACATCGTGAAATAGTTAAAATTGAACACGATGATAAAAAATGAACATGAAAAAAATATCCTTCTTCATACTTGTCTTTTGAGAAATAATAATTTAGACTAATTAAGTACTATTAATGAATGTATCAGAAATCTAGTATGTCTATACAAGTTTAATCATTATGCTACATTTCGGTAGAAAATTATCATTCGAAAAATAAACAAATAAAAAATATGAACATTGATGAATCTTTTCTTCTTCCATGTTCCTCTTTCCTCTATGTTTCTTTCTCTCGCATCTGCAACTTTTCTCCATCTTAATAATTCTTATTTGCCCCAACTTAACGGATTGAGTTCACCAACTTCTCCTCCAGTTCTTCTTCGACTCTGTCTTTTTTCCTCGTTAAATTCTAAAAAAATGAACATAGAACCTTTTTAATTAAAAATGAACTTGACAGGATATCAAACATAGTATGAACATTAAATTTCTAAAACTGAACATTGAGTTTTAAAAATTGAACATAACCAAAAATAATAGGTGGTTTTTTTAGAAACTAAAAAACATAACTTATTATTGATTTAAACACATTTACTCCAAAATCGAGTATTAAATATTTTAACAGTAATTTAAATTTACAAACCCAGAAATCGAACCTATATATCCTTATTTATGAACATGAGACTTAAGAAAATGAACATCACACAAAATTATTGAACATATATTAGTTTTATAAGTTGAATTTAGTTGAACATGATTTTATATAAGTTGAACATAAGACTTTAGAAACTGAACATCACCCAAAAGTATTGAACATATATTAGTTTTATAAGTTAAATTAGTTGAACATGATTTTGTATAGGTTGAACATAAGACTTCAGAAAACGAACATCACCGAAAAGTATTGAACATATATTAGTTTAATAAGTTAAATTTAGTTGAACGTGATTTTGTATAAGTTGAACATAGGACTTGAAAAACTGAATATTACACAAAAGTATTGAACATATTATAGTTTTATGAGTTGAACGTTATAGGTTGAACAAGAGAGTTGAAAAACTTAACATCACTCAAAATCAAGACTAACAAAGTAGCAAATTAATCATTTCTAAAAGAAGAAAATATATGTTCAACGATATTACCAGCGTAAAATAGATGAAGCTAATAATAATTACTATGCTTAATGAAATTAATCCATATCACAACCAAAAATTAAGCAATGCAACTTGAGTTAACATTTCACAATTACACAAATTACATAATTAGATAGATATTTTTGGTGCAAAACATAATTGATAGATAATCACATCATATATTGTTCTAGTAAACAGATTTCAATTAACAAAAACTACAACAGAAGCAAGTCTCTCTCAATCACAAACAAGCATCGTTCAAAATATAAAAATAATTAACATCACACAAAAGTGTTAAATTTAGTTGAACGTGATTTTGTGTAAATTGAACATGATTCTTTATAAGTTGAACACGATAGTTGAGAAACTGAACATCACACAAAAGTGTTATTATTGTGAACATCGTCTTTTATAAATTGAACATGATAAATTATAAACTGAACATAACAAATTCAGAATTAATATTCAGTAATAAGTAACACAACCACCAAAAACAACAGTCCTAACCACAATATACTAACAACAACAACAATATCAGGGACGGAACAAAGGAATAAAAAAAAACTAATTGAACTACTCCATCTAAAGGAATAAAAAACAACAATATCATGGACGAATTAGTTTACCGCAAGGAATCAAATTAGTTTACAACAATATCATTGAACTACTCCAGCTAAAGGAATAAAAAAAACATTCAGATCTAAATAAAAATGGACGAAATAACTAATTTTGAAACTAATATATTCTATATATAATTAACATTTAAACGCAATTAAACTAAAAGAAAAGCACAAACAAAATTGAAAAGAAATAATACCAGATTTCTTCAGCGTTAGCGGCGACATTCGGAAAAGCGTTCGTCGATGTTCGGAGAAGGCGGCGGCGAGAGCACCGATGTTCAGAGGCCGATAACGTCGAGCGCCAGAGCACGAAGGATCAGAGCGGCAACGTTGCGAGGGAGGAGAGAGAGAACTATGTCGGCTTCAGCAACGGCTTCTTTGGCGCGGTGTCGCGTGGATCTAGCACGGCTGAGTAGTTGTGCGACGTTGAGGAAGTGGTGGTTCGATTGGGAGGCGGGGCAGCTGTTTGATCGTAGCTAGGGAAAATAATCGGCGGCGAAAGGTGGAGGGGAGGACTCCAGATTGTTTGGGAGGAGAGAGAAGGAGTGGCATCAATGGAGGAGAGAGAGTGAGAGGTTTTGATGATTCAGAAAATGGTGAGAGGTTAGAGGAGAGAGAAAATGGGTATTTTATATAGAATAGGCGCGTGATTTTTTCCCAGAAACACGGTCGTTTTATTGCATATGCACGCATAGATGGGTGCATACCTATATATATATTAATTATTATATGAGAAACTACTTGCGACTTGTGACTCGTGTCAGGTGTCAAAATTAAGGGTTAAGGGCCCAATTCCCTAAACTTTCTTTTAGCCATTAGCTAATTATTAATATAAGAAATAGGTATCTACGCATCTATGCATGCATACAAGATGAAACAACCGCATTTCTGGAAAAAAAAAATCATGCGCCCATTCTATATAACATACCCTTTTTTTCTCTCTCCTCTAACCTCTAGTCATTTTCTCTCACCATTTTCTCTCTTATCAAAACATCTCACTCTCTTTCCTCCATTGATGTCACTCCTTCTCTCTCCTCCCAAACAACCCGACCTCCTCCCCTCCACCTTTCACCACCGACGATTTTATCTCTCATATTCCGCCGATATGATGCGCTCACTCTTTCCTTATGCCGCTAACGCCTTCTCCGATTTCTCTGCCACCACTGCCGACGATATGCCGTTGGAAAATACTGCCTTTCTACAGCGATCTATATATTATTGTTCTTTGCCGCCATTTTGTTGTTTATAACTCCTTTCGGTTCTTCGCCGACAGTTCTTTCGATTTTTCGTGTAGTACTTCTGTCGCCTTTTTCCCTCTTTCCGGCGCTGTTTCCTCTTGGGTAATCGGTTTTTTTAATTGTCTCTTAAATTGTAATTAGTTCGTAATATTAACTTTTTTTAAACGACAATTTTTTTGTTGTGATTTTAGATCTATCATCGTGCATGTTTAATTTATAAAGTTCGATGTTCAGAATTATAGAATGAACTACATTTGGTAACTTGATATTGTTGTTGTTGTTGGTATTGTGGTTAGGATATATTGTTGTTCTTGGTGGGTGTGGTAGTTATTGCTGAATATTAATTCTGAATTTGTCATGCTCAGTTTATAATTTATAATGTTCAACTTATAAAAGATGATGTTCACAAATATCTGAGTTGAAAGACGCAGTGTCGTCTTATTTGGACTCGATTAAGAGGTAGGTTAAGCGATCAGATAATGATGAACATTAGATGATCATCTTTTTCCAATTTTCCGAACCGCTAAAAGTAGTCGGAAAAAAGCTGAAAATAGTCGCTAAAAACGTTTGCGACTGAAAGTAGTCGGTATGACGTGGTCGGAAAACTTCTGGTCGGAACATTAGAAATTTACGACTAAAAAGTAGTTGGTAAAGTTCACCGACTACTTTACCGACTAAATATTGGTTTCTAAATTTCCGACTACAAAAGTAGTCGCTAAATCTCCGACTACCATTGTAGTCGTAATTTAGCGACTACAATTGTGGTCGCTAAATTCCGACCACAAAAGTAGTCGCTAAACTACGACTATATATGTGGTCGGGGATTTAGCGACTACTGTTATGGTCGTTAAATTTGCGACCATATTTGTAGTCGTATTTTCACGACTACTTTGGTAGTCGGAATTTAGCGACTACTTTTGTAGTCGGAAAACTTCAAATCCAGCAAGACCAGATTTGGAAAGTTACGACTATTTAAATGGTCGTTACCATATCAAATATTTAACCACAATATTCAATTTCCTGCTATTCAATATAATTCCCGCGACCACAATATTCAATATATTCCTGCGACCACAATATTCAATATATTCCTGCGACCACAATACTGATAGAAATATATAATGCATTACTACGAGTTAATACATAAATATATACAAAATATTTTTGAAAATCTAGCCCGTAGGCGACCACAATATTCAAAACACGATCTACTGAAAATCTAGCCCTGCCCCTCCATCGGGGGATCTTGACGGTCCTGAGACTGAAATTGACTACACTGACTGAACATCCTTCCATAGTTCTCCATTGCCTCTTTCAACTCGGCAATCACCTTTGCTTGGACCCTATCATTTTCTTCTTTTTCTTCTTTTTCCCTTTGGCGCTCTAGTCGCTCTGCATCTCTCTGCCTTTGTAGCTCTTCCTTCTCCCTTTGTAGCTCTTCCTTCTCCCTTTGTCGCTCCAGTCTCTCTTCTTCTCTCTCCCTTAGTATCTGAGCTTGTGTCGCCTCCAACGCTTGGGTCTTTTGAGTAAATTGTTCTTGAAATTGCGAATAAAGGGAAGGTATGTATGAGCTAGAAGAACCACCTCCCCTCGAAGGTGGAGCATAATACAAATGTGAGCCACTCCCCAAGCCATGGACCTTTCCCTTCTTTCTCCCACCAACTGTCTCAAAAAATATTTGATTTGGATCCTTTTCAATGCCTTTTTCACGGCATTCAGCAACAGTCTTTTCATATGTTTCCTACAAGAATTGAAATGATTAACAAACATGCATAACAATTACGCACAACACTTCATAAGCATTCAATCAACAAACGAACCTATATTCAAAATCTAAACCTTTTACATGATTCATATTTGTAGTTACATGTTTATGAAACTCATTTCAAGTTCGTTTTGGACGCCTAAGGGTCATTTGGGTCGTTATGGGTCATTTATGCCTAAAAATGCTATTTTCGTTCCCAACTATCAACAAACGAACCTATATTCAAAATCTAAACCTTATTCATGATTTATATGAGTGGTTACGTGTTTATGAAACTCATTTGAAGTTCGTTTTGCACTCCTAAGGGTCATTTGGGTCGTTATGGGTCATTTTATGCCTAAAAATGTCATTTTCGTTCCCAACTATCAACAAACGAACCTATATTCAAAATCTAAACCTTTTACATGATTCATATTTGTAGTTACATGTTTATGAAACTCATTTCAAGTTCGTTTTGGACGCCTAAGGGTCATTTGGGTCGTTATGGGTCATTTATGCCTAAAAATGCTATTTTCGTTCCCAACTATCAACAAACGAACCTATATTCAAAATCTAAACCTTATTCATGATTTATATGAGTGGTTACGTGTTTATGAAACTCATTTCAAGTTCGTTTTGCACTCCTAAGGGTCATTTGGGTCGTTATGGGTCATTTTATGCCTAAAAATGTCATTTTCGTTCCCAACTATCAACAAACGAACCTATATTCAAAATCTAAACCTTTTACATGATTCATATTTGTAGTTACATGTTTTTGAAACTCATTTCAAGTTCGTTTTGGACGCCTAAGGGTCATTTGGGTCGTTATGGGTCATTTATGCCTAAAAATGCTATTTTCGTTCCCAACTATCAACAAACGAACCTATATTCAAAATCTAAACCTTATTCATGATTTATATGAGTGGTTACGTGTTTATGAAACTCATTTCAAGTTCGTTTTGCACTCCTAAGGGTCATTTGGGTCGTTATGGGTCATTTTATGCCTTAAAATGTCATTTTCGTTCCCAACTATCAACAAACGATCCTATATTCAAAATCTAAACCTTTTACATGATTTATATGAGTGGTTACGTGTTTATAAAACTCATTTCAAGTTCGTTTTGGACGCCTAAGGGTCATTTGGGTCGTTATGGGTCATTTATGCCTAAAAATGTCATTTTCGTTCCCAACTATCAACAAACGATCCTATATTCAAAATCTAAACCTTTTACATGATTTATATGAGTGGTTACGTGTTTATAAAACTCATTTCAAGTTCGTTTTGGACGCCTAAGGGTCATTTGGGTCGTTATGGGTCATTTATGCCTAAAAATGATATTTCGTTCCCAACTATCAACAAACGAACCTATATTCAAAATCTAAACCTTTTACATGATTTATATGAGTGGTTACGTGTTTATAAAACTCATTTCAAGTTCGTTTTGGACGCCTAAGGGTCATTTGGGTCGTTATGGGTCATTTATGCCTTAAAATGATATTTTCGTTCCCAACTATCAACAAACGAACCTATATTCAAAATCTAAACCTTATTCATGATTTATATGAGTGGTTACGTGTTTATGAAACTCATTTCAAGTTCGTTTTGCACTCCTAAGGGTCATTTGGGTCGTTATGGGTCATTTTATGCCTAAAAATGTCATTTTCGTTCCCAACTATCAACAAACGAACCTATATTCAAAATCTAAACCTTTTACATGATTCATATTTGTAGTTACATGTTTTTGAAACTCATTTCAAGTTCGTTTTGGACGCCTAAGGGTCATTTGGGTCGTTATGGGTCATTTATGCCTAAAAATGTCATTTTCGTTCCCAACTATCAACAAACGATCCTATATTCAAAATCTAAACCTTTTACATGATTTATATGAGTGGTTACGTGTTTATAAAACTCATTTCAAGTTCGTTTTGGACGCCTAAGGGTCATTTGGGTCGTTATGGGTCATTTTATTCCTAAAAATGTCATTTTCGTTCCCAACTATCAACAAACGATCCTATATTCAAAATCTAACCTTTTACATGATTTATATGAGTGGTTACGTGTTTATAAAACTCATTTCAAGTTCGTTTTGGACGCCTAAGGGTCATTTGGGTCGTTATGGGTCATTTATGCCTTAAAATGTCATTTTCGTTCCCAACTATCAACAAACGATCCTATATTCAAAATCTAAACCTTTTACATGATTTATATGAGTAGTTATATGTTTATGAAACTCATTTCAAGTTCGTTTTGCACTCCTAAGGGTCATTTGGGTCGTTATGGAACATTTTATGCCTAAAAATGCTATTTTCGTATATCACCAAAGAAAAGTTCAACATATATCACCAAAGAGTCCTTATTTTTATTTCATATTGAAAACAAATAGCATTTCATCCAATTATAATATGTGCATATATGACTAATATAGGACTAGTAGCAAACTTCACTCACTTAGTCACTTATACTCAAAGTAAATACTCAAAATTAGAACATCAACAACATTTACCTTGATCTGTTTCGCTTTGCTACTGCATGGTACATTCCCTTTACCCGGTATGTTCTTCGTGTGCGTCCTCAAATATAACTCACCGGCCGTAGGCAAAGCACCTCCATTGTCTTTTGCCTTAGTATAAAGGAATTTGTGTAAGTATTCAACGTAATTACATATTTAGGTAAAAGTAAGCTACATAATTATATTTACCATTTTTTTTGCATGTTCAACTGTGGAAATGGAACCTTGAAAATGTGTGGGTTCAATTGGATTGGTTAGTGAACCGCCTCTCCTATTCTTCTTAGCACGCTCAGACCTTTTCAGGAATTCAGGATCCTCCGTTGCATGCATCATCATCTCTTTATGCACATCCTCGGGCAACCACTTAGGACGTTCTCCACCCTTTCTTGAGGTGATGTTGTTGTGCAAGTCCCTTAGTCTTGCTCCCGCTTTTTCATGGTAGTCATGCAAAGCCAAGGTGTCGTACTCCGGTGGCCACTTGTGAGTCCGCTACAAATTTTCGACAAAGTTAGGTTTATAACTAAAAGTTAATGTATTAAGTAATATGAAATTGATTATACCTTGAACAAATTAAACCAATGCTCTTTGGTATGGTTATCCACCTGTGAATAACACGTCGAAGGACTCTTGTAATACTTTTGAATGACACTCACATCCATCACAGTGTTAATGAGTTGGTCAAAAAAGTTCTTTTCAATGTGCATGACATCTAGGTTGTGCCGGAGAAGCAAATTCTTCCAGTATGGGAGTTCCCATAGAATACTTTGTTTGAACCATCCCTTTTTGGCACTCTTCAACTTCTTAAGAGCCTCGGGACCATCAGTTGCTTTAGGCAAGTCCTTCACACATTGCCACAATTCTTCACCACTCATTATATGCGGACCCATGCCATTTTCAACTTTGTTTTTGCAGAAAGCTGTTTTATTCTTCCGAAAAGGGTGACCTTGTGGAAGAAATTGTCGATGGCAATCAAACCATGAAACTTTACCTCCATGTTCTAGCCAAAATGCCTTGGACTTATCCATACAGTAAGGGCATGCCTTCTTTCCGGCAGTGGACCATCCAGATAGCATTCCATATGCAGGGAAATCACTAATAGTCCACAAAACGGCTGCGCGGAGGTTGAAATTTTGCTTGCTTGATATGTCATAAGTCATAGCCCCAACCTCCCATAACTGTTTCAACTCTTCGATGAGCGGTTGCATGTACACATCCAAGTGTCCCTTTGGATTTTTAGGACCGGGAACGAGCAAAGAAAGGAACATGAAGGGTTTTTTCATACACATCGATGGAGGCAAGTTGTATGGTGTAAGAATAACAGGCCAACATGAATATTGGGAGCCAAACTTACCATGGGGGGCAAATCCATCCGTGCACAAACCAAGCCTAACATTTCGAGGCTCTGATGCGAAATCAGGAAAGGTTGCATCCAAGTGCTTCCATGCTTCACTGTCGCTAGGATGTGCAAAGGTGTTTTGAACTCGAGGATTCTTGGCGTGCCAAGTCATATCCTCGGAAACGTTCTTGGTAGCATACAACCTTTGCAACCTAGGTGTGATTGGAAAATAGATCATGACTTTAGCCGGTACAAGCTTGCCTCTAGAAGTCTTCCTATATCGATCACTTCCACATACTCTACATTTATCTAATTGTGCATCGGCTTTCCAGAAGAGCATACAACCTTTAGGACATGTGTGGATCCTCTCGTGAGGAAGTTCCAAGCTATGAAGAACCTTCTTTGTACTACTGAAAGTTCTACCCATTTGGTTGTTATTTGGAATAGCATCATTCATCAAAGAAGCAAACCCATCCACACACCTGTGTTGTAAGTTGAATTCACATTTCAAACTTGCAATTCTTGATGCCATCTCCAACACAGATAGGTTGCTCCCTTCATATAATGGATCTTCAGCCGCCTTTAGAAGGTTGATAAGCTTCTTGGCTTCACCATTTGGCTCTTCTTCAACTACATCGACCTCTTCGTTCAACATATGTTCTTGATTATTTCCTAGAGCATCGATAACCATTTCACGGTATGGATTGGTTTGAACACGCGAGGCGGACTCTCCAAAACTTTCCCCTTGACATACCCATTCATAGTAATTACGAACAAAACCCTTCTTGTACAGATGTAGTCTAACTGTTTCAACATCATAGAACCGTCTGTTATCACAAAGGGGACATGGGCATCTTATTTTGTCACCGTCACCACAACTTGGATGCTCTTTGCAAAACTCAATGAACTCTGTAACCCCATTGAGAAACTCGGGCTTAATATTGCGCCCATCAAGTCTATCATACATCCATTTACGCTCCGTCCTTTTCATGATACTAAATTCTACACCCTCAACAAAAATCATGTTACTAATTAATCAAATTCTACAAACCTAATAGTTAATGTGAATAATATATATTATATATACACAAATGTATAATACATGCATTTACTAATTTAAAGTGTATCAATAACAAAACTTTTTTTAATTAATGTCCTAAATATGAAGAACACTTGATTCTCATAAAGGCCGATTCTCAAACAAGGACTATTCCATTGAAGCATTAATTCAATAAACTTTCAGCAATTCAATAAACTTTTAACGAAAAATAACTCATTAATTCATATAATCTTCAATCTAAGTACCCAGATTAAGGAAAACCCAATACAGAAAAACAAAATAATTGCAAATATTGAAGCATCACAATGAATCAGACAATTAATTCCAGATTATATTAGTTTCATGAATGTTCAAAGAAAACAAAAATCGACAAAATTGAAAGAAATAATAGTTGGTAAAAGAAACCTGAAGAGTGAGGGTGTGGGTTTAGCAAAGGATGAACCAGCGAGAGCAGCTGAGTCAAATTACTGAGTGCAAATTAATCATCTTGCTGAGTCTATCACCGATCCGGACTGACTCAGCGTGACCGGTTGGTGGGTTGGTGGTTGATGGTGATCATTTGGTTGAAATGGGGTATGAGGCACCAAAAAAGATACCCTTTTACCATATGGGGTATGAATCACATAATTCAGAAATAACAATTGACACTCGATACATTCAAATCTCTTATGTATAACAATGGTTTCTTTTTGCTTTTCTCACATAAAAGAGGCCAGTAGCACTGCAAAATTCATTTTCCTCAACCTCGCCCTTCAAGTTTGTCAATTACAAGTATATGAACAGTAAGTTGTTGATCATTACTTAACATCATCAACAAATTTTAAAATAAAAATTTACTTACTGAGTTTGAGGCTTTCAAAATAGTGCAGATAATTAATTCATCATGAAATATCAAATGAACAACTACTAACAGAGATTCAAAAAACTAATAATAGGGATTGTATCTTACGTTATGCTGACATCATATGTACGTGTTCGTAGTATATTTTCATCACCAGGTTCTTGAGCAACTAGATATGTGGTCTGAAGAGTCGCCTGAAAAATAAATTGAACACAAAAAAATCAAATATTAAATCAAAAAACGAACAAAAAATCAAATATTAAATCAAAAAACGAACAAAAAATCCAACACAAAAAAATCACCATTAACGAAAAAAAAAATCACCAAAAAATTACCAGAAAAAATTGGTTAGGGTTTAAAAAATAAAAAATCAATTAACAAAGAAATCAAATGTAGGTGTACCTGCGTCGCGTCGGTGGTGGTTGATGAAGGTGGTGGTTGCCTGCCTCGCGTCTTTGGTGGTTGATGAATGTGGCCAGCGTCGCGTCGTCTAATGGGTGGCCAGCGTCGCGTCGTCTGCGGTGGTTGCTTGGTGAATTTGGGCTGCCTGTCGATCGGGGGTCGTGCGGTGGTTGTGTCGTGGGGTCGCCGGCGATGGTGGGTGGGTGGCCGGCGACGATGGTTGGTTGACGTGAATTAATCGACGATGGTTGGTCTATTCCAGATCTTAGGTTTTTATGATTTGTTTTTTAGTTGGTCGAGTAATGGGTTTTGGTAGAGTTATGGGTTTTGAAGTTTCCGACCAAAAAGGGGTTTTACAAGATTTGTTCAGGTTTTTTTTTTTGTCCACACCTTTTCCGACTACAAAAGGTAGTAGGTAAATACCGACCAAAATAATTTAGTCGCAAAACACTAATTTAGCGACCAGTGTGAAAATAGTCGGTATATTCCGACTACCTTTGGTCTGTAAAAGTCGTAGGTAAGGTTTTTGGGTTTAGGTATTTGGTTGAATTAATTCACGACCACATTTTAGTCGCTAATTATCTGCTAGGTAGTCGTAATTTTCCGACCACTTTTAAGTAGTCGGCAAAATATATATTTAGCGACCAAATAATATTTAGTCGGTATATTAAATATTTTCCGACTACTTTTCTTGTGGTCGGAAAATGTAGTCGGCCAATGGCCGTTTTCTTGTAGTGTGATTGTTTTATGATGATTTGTGTGCTTAATAGTTTTACTACCAGTGCACTAGTAGCCCTTGACTTAGAACATTAGATGATGAATTGGTTGTGTTCTCATTAGAGGAGTGTTTTATGATGATATCAGTAAGACACGAAATCATGTTTAGATGATTGTTATGTTCTGTGTGAATATATATCAATATTTTAATGTCAAAATGCTTCTTTCTTCCTGTAGTTCGATGCTTTGTTATTTTGTTTTGTTTTGGATTGGTGTTCCTGTCTAAGATGAAGTGGTTTGGGTTTGTGTTCTTTGGTGTTCAGTGACCTGTCTAATAGGTCCAACTTTACTACAAACAATAGCTTTTATTGATAAGTTGAATTTAGTTAATAAATAAGGATATATATGCATATGTTCGATTCTGGCTTTGTAAATTTAAAATTATTGTAATGATTTATACGAAGTACATACTTATATTTTTTAATCAATTGTGATAAAATGTGTTGATATTGTATTACTGTATATGTTTATTTCCAGAATGTATTTACAAAATTATTTTCTTAAAGAATCATCCGTAAATTATTCTTAGGTATGTTCAATTTTAAAAACCAAATGTTCATTTTCGAAATTCAATGTTCATATTATGTTTGATATCCTATTTAAAAGTTTAATGTTTCATTACTATAATATGTTTTTGTTTTTATTTATGTTCACTCTTAAAATAGTTTATGTTCATAATTTAAAAACTAATGTCCATTTTAATATGATACTCCCTCTGTTTCTAAGTATGCGTTACGTATGGAGGATTGCGTGGCAATTAATAAAAATGAGAAGTGTGTAAGAAGAACAATGATTGGAGTATTTTTTTTGGGCAAAGGATAAAGTAGATAATTGTTTATTGATAAAGTACAAATAAAAGTAGATGTGGGGATCGATTTAAAAGTGGAAAAAGTGTAGAATGTGTAAGAAAAAGTAATCATGGTTTATAGAAAAGTGATAAAATGTATGGAAAATTGGGAAAATTGTATGTTCAAAAATGAAAAGTGGACACATATAAGGAAACACCACTTTAGGAAAAGTGACTCATATTTAGGAACAAAGGGAGTACTGAATTACTAAAAGATCAAAAGTGGCGTTGGCTAAATAGTCATGTTCAGTTTATAATTCATCATGTTTAACTAATAAAAGATGATGCTCAATTTATAAAAAATGATGTTCACAAAGAACACTTTTGTGTGATGTTCAGTTTCTCAAGTATCATGTTCAACTTATAAGGAATCATGTTCAACTAAATTCAACTTATTAAACAATGATAGGTTCATAAATAGAACACTTTTGTGTGATGTTCAGCTTCTCAAGTCTTACTTATATAGAATAATGTTCAACTAAAAACATTATGATTTATCTATTTATTGTTCAAGATGCCTTATCAGTTTCAAATATGAGTCTTTTACTCTTTGTATGATGTTATCACTGTGGGAATTTGTTCGTTTAGCTTGTTGGGAGTTGGAGCTCATATCCTCTAGTCCTCAAAATGCACTTAGTACTTTAGTAGTGGATTGGAACTTATAAAACTCTGATATGTTCTATACTTTTGTGTGATATTTAATTTCTCAAGTCTCATGTACAACTTATAAAGAATTATGTTCAACTAAATTTAACTTATAAAACTATGATATCTTCAACACTTTATATGATGTTCAGTTTCTCAAGTCATAATATTCATAAATAAGGACATATATGTTCGATTTCTGGGTTTGTAAATTTAAATTACTATTAAATATTTAATACTCGATTCAGGAGTATATGTTTAAACCAATTGTTATGAAAATGTGTTTGTACATGTTTATTTCATGAATCTACTTACATAACTTGTTTCTAAAAAAATCACCTACTATTCTTGGTTGTTAAATTTTAAAAACTCGATGTCCAATTTTAGAAATTTAATGTTCATACTATGTTTGCTCTTATATGTTTATTTCAAAAGTGTAGAAATTTGCTCTTATATGTTTATTTCAAAAGTTCATTTTTAATTAAAAAAATTTCAATGTTCAATTTCCAGAATTTAACAAGGAGGAAAGAAATATAGCGTCGAAGAAGAAGAACTGGAGGAGAAGTTCGTTTGCATTTGGTGGTAGAAAATTTATCGATGAGGAGGAGGGGAAAATGAGAACTATTAAGATGAGGAAAAGTTGCAAAGGAGAGAAAAAAAATAGAAGAAAGAGGAACATAGAAGAAAAAAAAGATTCATCAATGTTCATATTTTTTACTTGTTTGTTTTCCGAATGACAATTTTCTCCCGAAATGTAGCGTAGTGATGAAACTTGTGTGGACGCATTAGAGTTTCTTAATTAATATTACTTAATTAGTCTAAATTATTATTTTATGTAAAGAGAAGTATGAAGAAGGATATTTTTTCATGTTCATTTTTTTTTATCATCGTGTTCAATTTAACTGTTTCACGACACCGAAAAAAGCTCATATGCAGCCAACTCCACATGTACAGATATGCAGCTAAAATTCTGGGAGCCATTAGCTATAATATTTTTCTTTTGATGGAGGGAGTCGTAAATGGCAAATGATAAGAACCAGGTTAATTCTAAGTATATACTTTTGACAATCTCACTCGTCATGCTAGCTAGTTTGCTTTCACATTAGCTATTCATGAGAATTGATAAATTTAGATAACTTAGGTTACGTTCTCTTCACCTTTAAAATAAAATAAAAATAAGTTTATGGTCTAATAAGTTTAGATAAGTTGTAATCAGATTCTATCAGGTCAATAAGTTCCTATCGGGTCATATGAGTTTCAATAAGGTCCTATAAATTACTCTCTAGTTTACTCGATCCCTTACAATCAGGTATGATAAGATCCATAAGTTTCAATTAGATTAATCAGATTATATTAAATCAATTAGGTTAATCCATTCCAAAAATTTCAGATAAAGTCGGTTTTAATCGGACGAAGAAAATACACCCTAAGAGCCTAAGATTCATTCACCATCCCCCTAACGAAACTCTTCAAACTTCGTCATTGGCTAGGTTGTGGCTCCGTACCAAGCCTATGACACGAGTTGCACGACCCATTACCATCTTTAAGCGACACCACTTTAGAAAGTACGATTTCAAGAAGAGTTATGCAGCCTTGGGTTGGGCTCATTGTAAAGGTGGATTGGGCTCATTGTAAAGGTGGATTGGGCTGAACAATTGACAGAAATCTCTGTAAAAGAAAAACAATTGATTTGATTTAATGAGAAAATGAAAAGGGTAATACACAGTAATAGTTTGATGAAGATAAGAAGCTGATGCCCCGCCTTTCATTTCCCTCTTCTCACAATCACTTCCACAGTCACACAGAAAGAGAGAGAGACTGAGCTCCTCTTTCTTCTTTCTGGGTTTTATCCTATTTTCTATTTTCCATATATTATCACCTTTTATTTTTTTGAAGATTACTGTTCTTACTAAAATTATAAAGGTACGAGCTTTCTCTTACACAATACGAATTCTGAATTTGCCTGCTTTAGAATGTATGCTTCTTTGATTATTATGGGTTTATGTTATGTTCTTGATTCTGGGTTTTTCTTAAATGGTTGTTTTTGATGTTTAATCAAGGAATTTATTTGTAAAGTTAATTGCTTGTTTGATTGGGAAATATTGACGGTTCTGCTTAAATGACTCATTGAATTGCAGTTTCTGGGTTTTTTGTGTGTGTAAAATTCTAACTTATAAGAGCAAATTTCTCCTTTTTTTGACGAGTTATCAAATTTTGATGGTTCTTTAGTTAATGGTGAGAAAATTTGGTGTAATTATATCCTCTTTGGTCATGCCGATTGTGGGAGAACTTATCTTTGTGTTAGTATTTAAACTTGGAAAATGTGATGGAATGTGGTGGTAATTGGCATATGTAATTTAAGCAGCCATGGCCAAGTAATGGGTAAAAGGGTTAGTTTGGTTTGGTTAACACATAAGTGTTTAGTTTAAACAAGCCTTCATTTTGATTTCTTTTCGGCTTATGGTAATGAACTCTATATGTTGGGAGTCATTTGATGCCGGTTTCTGTGGAAAACGTAGGATTGCACAAATGAGTGCCTCTCATAGTCTCATTCCCTGGAAGGTATATGACTGGGAGATGCAAGCTTTTGCCTCCAAGAGTTTAAGAGTGTTAAGTCGAGTTTTTTCTCAAAGAAATTGTTCGATTATGGCATTGACCGGATGATATTAGAAGGAGATGCCACACTGCAGAAGCATAGTAGAAAGTTAGCGATATTCGTAATGTGGACTGTTCTGTCATAGTGTCATATCATGTTGTTTTGCATTTTATGCTTCTTGGTGATGAATGCAGCATGAGTAATGTAAAAAACTTCATCGATGTTGGTGTGACCATGATAAAACATAAACTTTTCCTTGTTTAAATTACAGCATAACTTCGTCATGTTAATCATTTTTCAGCATTGAAACTTTGTTCTCACTTCGGAGTATAGTAGATGATTAAGGATCTCTTTTATCATTGTTTTGCAGGTGTGTAGATAGTGTACTAAAATCAGACAGAAAAAAGAAAGAAAAAGAAGAGGCCATAACTTTATGCACTAGCCAAAATGACTCCTGTAATCCCTTGTTCGGTGAGCAATATTTCATTTATTCCTGGAAATGCCTTTACAACAAGGAAAAGCAGGTGTTTTACCAGATTCTCTGGAAACCTTATAAGACCATCATTATCCTCCCAAAAACATTTTATTGCTATTCCAAAAAGCATCACAGTATTTCAACAGTTGAAAAAAGGATGTTCAAGAGTCCAAAGATTATCGGCCACAGGGACAGATGTAGCAGTAGAGGAACAAGGTTCTTCAGTTGCAGACGAAGCGTCTGCTGGACCACCTGCAGAAGTTGAGACAAATGTGGAACCTTCCACTAAATCTGAAGTGACTGCTGCTCCTACAGTGGTCAAGAGAAGACAAGGTAGGAGAAGTGAGATGCCACCTGTTAAGGACGAGGATCTAGTTACTGGGGCAAAATTTGCCGGGAAAGTAAGGTCAATACAGCCATTTGGTGCTTTTGTTGATTTTGGAGCTTTTACAGATGGCCTGGTGCATGTTTCCCAGTTAAGTGCTAGCTTTGTAAAGGATGTAAATGATGTGGTTTCTATAGGCCAAGAGGTGCAGGTGAGGTTATTAGAAGTTAACACTGAGACAAGGAGGATATCCCTCTCAATGCGTGAAGATGACAGTAGCAATAAGCCTCAGCAAAAGAATGATGGTAACAGTGACAGCGCCAGACCACCTAGGAGCAGTAATAGAAGTTCTCAGAAGAGAGAGAATGTGAAGAAAACCAAGTTTGTCCAGGGGCAGGATCTTGTGGGCACTGTTAAAAATTTTGCACGAAGTGGTGCTTTTGTATCTCTTCCTGAGGGAGAGGAAGGTTTTCTGCCCACAGCAGAGGAACCAGATGATGGTTTTGGGAATGTTATGGGGAACACATCACTGGAGGTTGGACAAGAAGTTAATGTCCGCGTGTTGCGTATTTCAAGAGGCATAGTAACATTGACCATGAAGAAAGCGGAAGATGTCAACAAGTTAGATTCAAAGTTGAACCAGGGTGTCGTCCACGAAGCAACAAACCCTTTTGTTGTTGCTTTCCGTAGAAACAAGGATATTGCTGCCTTTTTGGATGAGCGAGAAAAACCCGAGGAAGATGCGTCTGCTGAAACCTTAAGCACGGATGCAAGTGAAGTGAGTTCCGTAGATGTTGCTTCCCCCTCCCTTGAGGAAAAAGCAGAGGATCTAAACAGTGAAGAAGTTGCAACGACAAGTCAAGAGGATGCTCCTGTTGTAGAGGATGAGGTGACAGCACCAATATCTGCTGATGATGGGGAAACAAATGTGGCCTCTTCAGTTAGTCAGGATGTTGTTGCAGAAACTCAACCCGAGGTTGTTAGTGCAAAAGAGGATATTCAAGTAGATATTCCCGCTGATGAAGCAAACCAAAGTGTTAATGCCTCAAGTGCAGAAGATGAGGGTACAACTCCAATACCTCCTTCAGCCGAAGACGGAGAAACAGAAACTGAGGTATCTTCTCTTAGCCAAGAAGTGGTAGTAGAAACTCAAGCTGAGGATGTTAGTGCAAAAGAGGAGGTCCCAGTAGAAATCCCCACTGATGCAGCCAGTGCGGAGACGACTTCATCTGACGCCAATGGGAGTATCAATGGCTCAAGTGATGGACCAAATGGATCTTCCCCTCAGGGAAGCGCTTCCAAAGGTTTCTAAAATTTCCCCTCACTGTTAGTTCCTAATTAAAACTAAAGTCTGCTGGATTTAAAATTATCTTAGGGCACATTACTATAACACTTTGAAGTTTTCCAGGATGCCTTTTAAGTAATAGCATTTCTACTGCAAAATAATCTGTATCATGTTTTGATTAGGGCTAAATCACTCTGATGACATTCTTGAGGAGCTTTTGGTTGACTGAACGCCCTCATGTCTGATTCTCTTAAGTGTTTATTTAAGCAATATGAAAATCGATGTAACCAATTGAACTCGAAAACAAGTTTTCAGAAATTAATGTTCAATTTTGTATTTTGTACTACCAGCAATAAATGTAAATGTGTCGTGATTTGTTTGATTGATGGAGTATGTAATAGTTTTCTGAAGAGCTTCTCCCTGTCACTGACAAATACATGTATTATTGCTGAACCTGTGTTTGGTGTTGGAAAGTATACATTCAAAGCCATGTTAAGTTTAGAAGATAAAACTGTGGCATATTAGGGTGCTCTTCCTTCTCAACTTTTTTTTCCCGGGTTTGTTCTGCAGTAGCGATTAGGTAGTTGAAGTTGAATTGTTGATCTAGAAAGTTCTAGGCTACATTGCACTGCAAAAATGAGAAGGAAAGATAGAGAGCTTATAAAGCATTAATAGTTATAATATCTAATTTTTAAGTAGTGGGTGGTTGAGAAACAAAACCTTCCCCAGGAGAAAGGCGTAAGCACTCTTCATACTGATTAGACAATCTTTGATTTACATTTGGTAGCCTATGAGTGAAAGCACAGAACTGTTTGTTCTGTTTTGCCTTCAGAAGCCAGATGAATTACAAACATCAAAATTTTGTTTGTTGTGCTGTTTCCTGTAGAACGGATCATGTACAAGTTCTCATCATTACCCTGTTATTTACCAATTCTGCTTCTTTTTTATTTATGAGTGCAGCAGCTATATCCCCTGCTCTTGTAAAGCAGTTACGAGAAGAAACAGGAGCTGGGATGATGGATTGCAAAAAGGCACTATCTGAGACTGGAGGTGATATTGTTAAAGCACTGGAGTTTCTCAGAAAGAAAGGACTAGCAAGTGCAGATAAGAAATCGAGCAGAACCACAGCAGAAGGGAGAATAGGTTCCTATATTCATGACAGCAGGATTGGTGTTCTAATTGAGGTGAATTGTGAGACAGATTTTGTTTCCCGGGGTGATATCTTCCGGGAGCTAGTCGATGATCTAGCCATGCAAGTGGCTGCATGCCCTCAAGTAGAGTATCTTTCTACTGATGATGTTCCAAAGGAGTTTGTGGATAAAGAAACAGAAATTGAAATGCAGAAGGAAGATCTGCTATCAAAACCTGAGCAAATCCGATCAAAAATTGTTGAAGGGCGGGTTAATAAAAGGCTTGTAGACTTGGCTTTGCTCGAACAGCCATTCATCAAGGATGATAAGGTGGTTGTTAAGGATTGGGTGAAGCAGACAATCGCAACAATTGGAGAAAACATTAAAGTGAACAGGTTTGTGAGGTACAACCTTGGTGAAGGATTGCAGAAGAAATCTCAAGATTTTGCAGCTGAGGTGGCTGCCCAAACTGCAGCAAAATCAACCCCCGTGCCAGAAAAAGAGCAGCCCGCTGCAGCTGAAATTGAAAAACCAGTTGAGAAGTAAGTTATTGCTATCAGTTTCCTCCTGTTACTTCTGTTTCATGTTATTGTTATCCAATTGCTTAATATCGCACAGCGGTATATAAAATAGTTTGTAGTTTGTGCTATCTGTCCATTAACATCGGTAGAATGCCACAAAATTACATCATGATCTTTCTGAAATCATTTGAAGTTTATAAGTAATACGTACTGGTCTGCTGGTTCCTCTTGTTCTCAATTAGTGTTCACTGCAGCATTTGGCCTTATTTTTATGCTAGATAAGTGTCTGTCGTAAATAATCAACAAAACATTCTTCTTAATTTTCTGAGAGTGATTGTCCTCGTAAAGTAAGGAAAATTTCCATTCCTCCTACAAGAAGCAATATCTTTGTTGTTTGTATTACATTTGTAGTCATATGATGAAGATGCTCCGTATGATACATGTATATGCACCCACACAAAGTTCGAGCATGTAAACCGTTTTGAAGGAAGTTAAAGGTTCAAGTCATATACTCCTGAACTTCTTATGGGTTTCTCCCTCAAAAAAAAAAAAAAAACAACTTCTTATGGGTTTGTAAGAATTAAGTTAATAGAAGTTTGGAATTTGATATATGTAATAAATTGATTTTGTTAGAATAATGTCTTGAATCGGTCGAGCCCCTTACTGCAACCCCCCATCACGGGGATTTGTTGTTGTTCTGGACTAGTGTTATCTGTTTTGGGCCTATTTTCTGGGTTTTTCAGCATCTGTCTAGAGAGTACTATATAAACTCTCTAGGTCATAACCTAGTTTTATTTTGAAATCTGTACTCCTCAAGATCAATAAAACTGTCCTCCCCTGTGGACGTAGCTAACACATTGTTAGTGAACCACGTTAAATCTCTGCGTTCTTTATTTACGTTATTTAATCTTTCTTTGCTTTCGTTATAACAGATTCAGTAATTGAAACACTCCCTTAGGCATCAACAAAATGCATGCACACTTTTGCACTCGTTATTTCAGGGATGGGAGGTTCTGTAATATCCTTTCCAGGTTATTTTTGCAGTCAAATGGACATTGTGTTCCTTGAAAATTGTGTTCCTTGAAAATTGTGTTCTTCAGAAGTAGGGACTCACAGTTTAAGTTGAATTACCAGAGGAATTGGAAATTATTCAGGTTTTAGTCAGGTTTTAATACTTTGTATTTTTGTTTAGCATAAGTTTCATGGCACTAGCATTAAGAAAATGTTCTGTTACATTATTTCCTTTTCATTGTCGGATTGTGTTGAAAGGGAATGGATCCCACCAAAAGTTTATTATCTGGTAGCATACTTTACAAACAAAAAAGAGCATACAGAGGACTTTGAATCTGTACTTCTTTAGTGCATCTTGACATCAGACATATTACTGCCGATCTTAATACTACATCCATTAAATGAAGTAACAGGGTTTGAATCTCCTTGCTTGGCACCTTGGTCAAATATTTAACACATTCTGTATCTGTCAGTCTCATCTTCAACACCTCCTACATATAGGGTAGAGCATAAATCAGCATATATGGGAATATTTGTGCATGAGCAGTTTAAATTTATGGCGGTGTGACTTGTGAGTCTGTGACTGATCTATGATCATCACATTTGGCAGTCTGTTCTAATTTGTCTGTTAAGTTTAATGGTGATCTCAATCTCATTTGCTTCAATGCGTAATGCAGGGCACCAGCAGTAGCAGTCTCAGCTGCCTTAGTTAAACAATTAAGAGAAGAAACAGGAGCAGGCATGATGGATTGCAAGAAGGCTCTTGCTGAAACTGGAGGAGACCTCGAACAAGCTCAAGAGTATCTAAGAAAGAAAGGCTTATCGAGTGCTGAAAAGAAATCTAGCCGGATTGCAGCCGAGGGAAGAATTGGATCCTACGTTCATGATACCCGCATTGGAGTGCTTCTTGAAATCAACTGTGAAACTGATTTTGTGGGTAGAAGTGAAAAATTCAAGGAATTGGTGGATGATTTGGCTATGCAGGTTGCAGCTTGCCCCCGGGTTGAGTATGTATCCGTCGAGGATATACCAGAAAGTATTGTGAGCAAGGAAAAGGAGATCGAGATGCAGAGAGAAGATATTCTGTCAAAGCCTGAGAATATCAGGGAGAAAATTGTTGAAGGAAGGATTTCAAAGAGGCTTGGAGAACTCGCTCTTTCAGAACAGCCTTTCATTAAAGATGACAGTATCATGGTGAAGGACCTTGTGAAGCAAACTGTGGCTGCACTTGGGGAAAACATAAAAGTTCGGAGGTTTACTCGATATACCCTTGGTGAGAAAATTGAAAGCTCAAACACAGAAACCGAAGCATGAGATTTAGGAAACAACTGATAATTTTCAAATCACCTGCTCAGGTTGGTGGGACTGTTGAGTTCAGAAAGGCTAGTACATTTCTTTCAAGTTTGATGTATTCGTTTAAAGGCAGTTTTTGTTTGTTTTTATTGCCTTTGTCTTCTGTAATCATCATATAGCTCACTTTCACATACCAACATTTATGATTTTATGGAGAGAAGTCTGATGTAGAGGCAGAAAGAGGCTGCATCTTCAATTGTAATTTTTAGTTGGAGGAAACCATGAAAAACCTTTTTGTAAAAGGTATTTTGAGGCTTTATGTATATTTTTGTTCTTCAAATAGATAACTCAATATGTTCAACATTTCCAGCAAGTCTGGTCTGCTGTGTAAATCATCCAATTATTTGATCTGACAGCTTCTATGGCATAAATCTGATATACCTCCAGTTTCAAGCTCCTGATTTTCGTATCAACTACTCTGTACTTTCAATGAAAAACTAATCAGTTATCTACCATTAACCTGTGTTAATCACATGATAATAATTTCCCAAAAACTGTATGGGGCGAAGCTTACTCCGTAGAAAATACTGGTAAACCTGTCAAACGGGTCGGTTGGGTTGTAAGAAAATGCTTTCGGGTTCGGGTTAATTCGGGTCGGTCACTTTCAAGTTCGGGTTTGCAAATGCTTGTTCAAGACCAAGAACTTTTGGGTTCGGGTCGACCCAACGGGTTGAGAGATTCAAAAACGCGTATTATATTTTCATTAATTTAGGTAATAAATATAAAAAATATGGGCACAAATTAACAAATTTTCCTACACAAGTTTATATTTAGTCAAATTCAACCATGAAATGACATATAATTCAAATTAAAATGATATTACACCCAACAATAGTATCAACAAATTTTTTTACTATGCTTAAAATTCCTCAGAATCTCATTTATTACTATATATACAATGATTTTCAATCGGTCGGGTCAAAGACGGGTTCAGTCGGGTTTTAACCCATTACGTTTCAGGTTGCTCGGGTTCGAATATAATCGGGTTACAGGTCACGAAATCTTGTTCAAGACCCAATATTTTCAGGTCGGGTTCGGATGCGGTCGATTTTTGACATGTCTACTGGCAATCGACTATAGTTTTGGGAAATCTTTAAGAAACCTTTAGTGCGAGATTAACAAGGTAAAGATAAACAGTAAAAAATAAACAAATAAGGGAGTATACTTCATATTTATTAATGGAGAAAGAAAAGGTTTACAGGAGATTAATGTGTATATTTCCTAGTTTCTTGTCTTGACATTGGAGAGACAAAATCTACTACCTACAAGATCAATTAAAAGGGTATTTTCTTGTTCCGGAAATCACGCCTTGCTTGACTCGAGTGCTAGCTTTCTTCGTTACCATCTGCAAGAGGAAAAAGAACGAATAGAGTAACAGGTTCTGGAACAATGTGAGTCATTACAGTTTCTGTAGGTGAACAAGAGTTACAGATTTTTGCAACAATTACGCCCATCTTCAATATCAAACATCACTTTCAACGGTCGGTGTGGGTACAAATCGCCACAAGTCCACTGCAATATCAACCTCCTTTTTCTTATGAAATTTGTACAGTTTTGGGACATCATATCGAAGCTGGAGGAAACAAAGAAAATAAAATGAAACAATCCTTCCTGCACTATTCTGCAGGAAACCATTTATAAAATCTCTCTACCACGAATATTTAGAAATACTAACCTCACACAGAACCTCTGCACTTTTAGCGTTATATTCTCGCAAGGCTGTCTTTTTCACATACTGAACATGAACGTATCCAAAGAAATGACATACAGAAAACAAAGGTCAAAACTACATCAGTTCATAGCTCCTTTGGACCAAACCTGCTGAAATCTTTGCATAACATGCACATTACAGAAGGAATTGTGTACAGTTTTTTAAAAGCCTGATTCCATAAAGGATATCTGGATATTAGGGCCATATGTCAACTGGGGACCATGCATGTTGGAGATATCTAGACCAATAAATGAGGTTAACGTGCAGAACCCGTTAACTGAGGAGGAAAGTATGGCAGTCGCCTTAGTACACTTCTCAACCCAACTTCTTATATCAAGTAAGGAGTAATTGGAATAAGATGGTAACAAAGTGGTGTAAAAAGACCTTATTGATAGTTCTAAGAATTAATTATATATACTTGGTCATGTCAACAATCATCACATTACCAAAAGGTCGCAGAAGAACTGAGAACAAAGGAGAGAAGCACTAGCAGTAACATTAGGATCAACTAGAGGCCCATAAGCATACCAATGAGGTAAATACTCATGAACTCCTTATGGCTCGTTTAGTATAGAGGTACGTTGTAACAAATAGTGATAAAGACTAATGGTGATGAATTTGTATGTTGCAAGAAAATTCATGTGGCAGTTCATGGTAATGCAACACCGTATCCAAGTATATGCAAGTATGTGTTTTTCCTTAAAAATCCCCTTACCACTCCTACCACATCTAGAGGTAGTACTGAATGGTAAAACTTTACGAAGAAAAACATATCACCATTTCTATCATTTATTATCACCTACCAAACTAACAGTTCTAACTTCAGAGAGCCACTTGTCCCTAACTATATCCTCCAATAAGGTACTAATAAACCCAATTCCATATGTTTAGTGCATGGATTGTTCTCTTAACATTTCATGAGATTGACGAAAAGATCACAAAGGATATCACTTTCAGTGTAGAAAACTTACTTCTCTTGTTGTCGTCTTATGCAGAGAATATACTGCTTGAGAAGCAACCTGATGGAAAACAAGTTTCAAGAAGTAACAATTAGCAAATGAATTAAGATAGAAGAATTTATACTGGACACAAATGTTTTTAGCAAACTGCAATATTATACCTTCAAAGCTACAGATAGAAAGTCCATGTCAACTCCCTTATTACGGGTTCCAAAAGGGGGATTCATCACAACCGTATCAATGATTTTTCCTGTAAGAGGTCATCAATATTGCTTCAGAAAATCAACACGTGAAATCTAAATGTAATATTTCAAGATATTCCGAAAGCTCAACATAGTTAACATTCATGTCTTCCCATCCAAAATACCAGCCACGGTTCCCCAGCCAGGTATTCTTGCAGGGAATTGATGTAATAAAGGAAAATCAAATCAAGAACCTAAGGTTGACAACACTTCATTGGAAGAAGAGTAAATTGATCTGTTCAGCACACCTCAATGGACATTATAGCTCACGTCTACAACAGAGAAAACCCCTCGTAGGTAACACTAAATTAAGAGAGAGTAGGTGAAGTAGTATCTCACATGTATAATATAGAGAAATTCCTAAATTTTATAAATCCAATTAACCCAAACCCTGGCAAGCTATCAAAAAAAGAACAAACAGCATATCTTGTTTTGTGCCTAGATCTCCTTTTATAATTGAGTGATACACAGGGGCCAGGGCCGTCGAACAACATGCGCAAGCTGCCCCTCAGCACAGGGCTTCGTTCTGAAAAGGGCCCCCGATATTGTTTTACAAATACTAAAAACTGCAATTATATATCACTTGTTAGTATCTGTAGCAGTGATCATCGGTGCTGAACTGCTGACACGTAAGAACTTGCTGTAGTGAAGTGGTCGGGAGATCCAATCCCATGGGGTAGTCTTTTTATGAACTTCTACTTTTTTGTTTTCATCTTTTAATGAAGAGAAATTTGTCAAATACAACCCTCAAAACTTTGCTCTTTACGGGTTACAACCTCAAACTTTCATTTTTGTTAGTTACAACCCAAAACTTAATCTTTCACTCTAAATTACAACCTCGGGCTAACTTCCGGCTAATAACATCGGAAAATGATGTCATTATTATTATTATTATGAACTTAAAATTAAAAATAACAATTATGCAAAATTTTAAAAAGAAAATCATCAAAACTCCTCTAATTCAGTCACTGAATTACGTTCTAAGTTCTCATCATCATCATCAAAATTGTCATTACCAATCGTTATTAATCATCACCATCACCATCACCATCACCATCACCAAATCCACCATTAACAACATCATCAACAACAACAGTCAACCTTACCGCCATGACCTCCTCTACCACTAGCACTACCACCTGCTCCGCCTTTCCCCCACCTCCTTTTCCATGAAATCGAGAAGTAAACCCAGGAAAAATGAACTTTTGGATTAGCCCGATTTAGCTCAGCACGGTAATGTTTTCGGAGCTTCTCGATCTTATGGCGGCATTTGAACGGCGGCATGACGGCGACCCACCCACGGCCGTGCCACCGGCTGACCGTCCTTTTTCCCTCCTCGGTGCTCCGTCGCGAACCACACAGATCCGCCGCCGTCCAGAATCAAGCCACCTCGGTCCAACCCAACTAATTAACCCCCTCTTCCTTCTCCTTCTCCGGCTATTCGTGGGCCTGCATCTTTGAAAGACCAAGTTTTGGTCTATTCTTTGGAAATTTTGTCAAATTTGAGGGATAATTTTTTTTTTAAAATGTTAAAACGTGATGTTTGATTATGATGATGAGCCATTGTTATGCAATTTGGGGGAAATTAGGAATTTAGTTTTATGTTTATATTTTTTGATTAATGTGTTATTTTTTTTTTTGGAAATTATTTAAAATTGTTGGAAATGTAAAATGACATCACTTTTTGATTATTTTCGCCGGAAAATGACCCGGGGTTGTAATTTAAAATGAGGTATAAAGTTTTAAGTTGTAATTGAGAAAAATAGAAGTTTGAGGTTGTAACTCGTAAAGTGCTAAGTTTGTTGGGTTGTATTTGGCAAATTTTCCTTTAATGAACTCCATAATTAACAAACTTCTCCAACAATTTTCTTGATTTGTTCTTCTTCCCATTAGTAAGCTTTATTATCACAATTTCCATTAATCTTCTCGTTCTTGTACATTTCTTCATATTCCCATGTTTTTAAATTTCAAGGTTCACATCCTAGACAACAACACCTATAAGTATATATAAATAAAGTCTCCTATTAATTTACTCGATATACAAACATTTTGTTAATTGAGATTTTAACTTAGAAAATTCACTTATTTATGGTTTTTTTATTAAAAAATAACTATAGAACATTTAAAATGCTGAGGGCCTAATTTTAATTAGTAGCACGACCCCTCCCCCCCCCCCCCCCCCCCCCCTATATTATTTGAGACGGCCCTGGTGATACCCTTTGATGTTTATCCTATACATGTCTCCACCAAAGAAGGTCAACATGAACAGCTACCAATTGAGGATAGCAGTTTAGAGTATGTAAATCTCGTAAAAAATACAATAACCTAAAGGTGACCTATATGGCTATGCAGAAGAAGAAAAAAATTGATAAAAGAATTTCGATTCTCTTAAAATTCACACCCTGCCTAGTGCCTATTACCAATGGTTGGGCCCTCAGTGTCACTAACTCACTGTCCATGGATCAGAAACGTCCAGCACAACAGTATGGCATATAACACTGCATATTTTTATGAAAAACCTATTTAACTGAAACCACAGAAGTACATAAATCACACATGTGTAAGAAAAGCAATATCTACCTTTGGTTCTTATTTTCTACAAGGCTACATACTTCTTCCATTTTAAAATGATTGCTCCATTTCCCATTTATGGAAGCTTCCATAAATTGCTGCATACCTACTTGTACTAAGCATTGAGGGTCAAAATGAAAGTTTGCCCTTACTTTTGAAGAGTAAAATGAGTACTTTTGCATAAGAATTCCCTTTTGGAGCCATTTTTGCAGTTTTGGCAACTTTATCCTTTCTTTAATTTATATGCAACTCATGCATGGAGAAAATACTTTAGGACAGAGGCGTTAAAAATAGTTACTGAAACCAGTGCAATAAAAAGCCTGCCCGGGGCACTTCAGAGCATAATTGCCTTTAAGGTGCCTCCAGGAGCTTAACATAACAGGCATGCATTTAGCTGCCCATTATAATTACAAAGAAAATCAAGAGTCCTGTTCTATTTTTCTATGATAATGGTATTATGTTGCATTACTATGAAAAAAAATTAACGGTAAATATAACTTATTTTAGCTTCAACCAAGGAGAGTGCCTCAGCCTCTCAAATTATGCTGAGCAACTTGCCACCCTAATGTGCCTCATGTCTTTAAAAACACTGATTGAAGCTCTCCCATCAATCAATACTTCTTGAAAGGAACAAATTAACCTAAACTTCTGGCAGGATATTAAATATGCAGAAAACACCATTACATTTCAGACAATAACTAATAAAAAGATTGAAGTTGAATGATCACATAAAAGAAGAGAGCAGAGAGGTAAGCGGTATATTACCTCTGCATTGCAAGTTCCGAATGTCACTTTGGACAAAATTTACATCCAACTGCAATTTAGTACAATTACAAATGGTTAACTTAAAAAAAATGTTTATGGTACAAGAATATTCAAACAATACTATTACCACTTTGGAATTACAGGGATTGTTGCTGGTCAAAAAGAATATCAGTTACAATCCTATTCCTACTTATTAACTGTCATCCCTCATCCCTCATCCCTCATCCCTAACCATCTACTCCCTTCGCCTTTCTTACGAAAAAAACATTTAGACTAAAGAAGGCAAATCAAGGCTTAACAAAAGTTTCAAGCCTACGACTATGCAAACAAAGGAGAAGATCTCATTGTCTCTGTCTTATCAATTTACAGTGAAATAGTCCACTATATGATGCTCAAACCTAATACATGCTGCAATTAGTGGGTAGAGTAATGACTAAAACTTCAATTCAATAATAATGTCTAATAACAAAAGCAAAGTGCAAAAAAGTGAGACGAGACAACCCAAAGCCTCGAACTATTTCACATCTCATATCCAAGTTAGATAGTGAGGTTTGTTCTAAGAACAATATACATAACATAGATATGTACATACTAGGAAAAGCATTACTTATGTCCTTCTCACAAGATTTTGAAATCAAAATGATCAAGGTTTTGCATGCAAAAAGAAGTCTCCTGGCCCTGTGCTTATTTACTTCCATTAGTCTGAAAGAATCTGCTCTCTTTTATGATTTTGCCAAAAGACGCCATGGGGATGCCAAACTGCAATCTCATCACCTCATACCAAGTCCTTCCTTCTCAACCTCTCCTTTTAACCCATCAGTAATGGCATCCCCTCCGCCCCGCCTAAAAGTGTCAAGATATTAAACAGTTTAGTTCTATAGGTGCAATGTGCATGACACTCCAGAAACGTAATGGAAACATACACCTGCCAGTTGGTGTGCAAAAGGCATTGCTTGTCACCAGGTGCAAAAGCTTTGGAGATCATTCCCCTTGTTTAGACCATTTACACTCTTAAACTCGGTTGAGCTAACATTGTCAGGGGCTTAATGCTTATCCATAATAAATGTTAGTAATGCGCATCTAAGATCCTCAAACCTCAGTAAAGAACATCTAAAAGCCACTAGCATCAGCACATTGTATAAAGTGTTAAAATT
Organism: Spinacia oleracea; assembly: GCF_020520425.1. Classification (NCBI taxonomy): domain Eukaryota; kingdom Viridiplantae; phylum Streptophyta; class Magnoliopsida; order Caryophyllales; family Amaranthaceae; genus Spinacia; species Spinacia oleracea. The sequence continues at coordinate 71,924,294 of NC_079488.1, forward strand.
ACAAACATCTATACAAGCATACAAAGAAATATAATACCTCTAAATCTTCTGCATTCAAGTACGCAATTTCAAGGGAATCAGCATCCACATCGAAACCTATAACATGACTGTTGATAGCAAGCAACTTCAGCGCAAGCAAGGGGAAGGAAGACAACAAAATAACAAACACAATTAAAAGGTTTTACTCATTCAATCATATGATCAAAACTCTATTTTCATAACCGGCATAGTACATTAAATATTTAAATATGAAACCAAGTACTCGTGCTGAAAGTGAAGATAGTAACACTCACTCTGCGCCCAAAAGAGCAGCAGCAATTCCTAATGTGCCACACCCACAACCAAAGTCAGCAACCACCTTATCACTCACATCCTCAAATGAATTCTCTGCCTACTCAATTCAAGAAACAACAGTGGCAATCAAATCATTGGTCCGGAAAATCGCCCAAACATCAAAAAGGTTACAACTTTTACTTAAATAGCAACAACAAACTACAATTAAGCTTAGTACTGCTATATTGCGGAGTAAAACAGAAAGTAATGGGATTATCGCATACAGTGTATAGCATCCGAGAAGCAATGTGAGGGCCAGTTGGGTATTGTTCAAGTTCAATCTGCCATAACGTAGGAGTAAATATACAACAAATTAAAAGATGTAAATCGAATAAAAAACAAGAGAAAGCAAAAAATGGTGGAAAGAAAAATTGAGAAGAATCTTAAAATAGGGTTTTTGAAGAAATTGATACCTTTGGAGCGGAAAACTGATCAAGATTACCTAGGAGGCCCTCTAATTGCTTCAGCTTCATCTTTTCTGCCAAATTTCTAAGAACAATAGTGTGGGACAATCCAGGGTTGGGTTGAAGACTTGAAGCAAGAGGAGAGGAGAAGTGATATCATAGTCCTAACTAAGACCAGGCAAACGGGTCGTTTGGATCGGATTTGGGTCGGGTCCTTTCGGGTCGGGTTATTTCAGGTTATTTTTCTCGAGTCGGTCTCGGGTATGGATCGGGTCAATTTCAGGTTTCGGGTTACTTCGATTTTTTATAATCGGGTCGGTTCTGGTTCGGGTTAAAATTTCGGGTCCAAATCGGATCGGGTCGTATCAGATCGGTTCATATCGGATCGGGTTTTTGGGGTTAGATCGAGTTTTTCGGGTTAGATCGAGTTTTGATCAGCTTATTTATCTTTAGTTTTGGTGGTCATACATTATTATTGTTTATTTATAATATTATTATTATTACAAAAAAAAAAAGGGTTTAGACTTAAGCGTATATGGTTTGAAGTTTAATGGTTTATCATATCGTATGAGAGTTATAGTAAACAATAATTTAAAAGTTACATTTTCAAATTTTTACAAGTGATAAAGTAGGCGATTCTAGTCCTAGTTCTACTATTAATTTGCGGTCGAGAAAATGAGTCTCGATACATGTACAAATATAATACTCCCTAATAAATTATCATGATTTAGTAAAGTAAGTACTTAATAGTATAGAGACCAAATGCTTGGATTACTTCAAGGTATAAATGGAATTTATGGTTGCTATTTGATTCTTTTTATTAAGTTCTCTTTATTGTATTGCCATTTATCTTCTTTTATGTAATGAAAGGATGACTTGTAATGTGATATACTTAGATAACTCCCAATTTCAGATCGCATATATTTTTACCAATATCTTCCATTGGTACTATTTGAAGATTTTCGGGACAGTCTCATCGTATGACTACCTTCCGCTTCGAATGTATGTGGATGAAATGAATGAGATTCTATGCTTATACAATGCCACAATATTATACAATACACACGGATTTTGTGCATTTATGTATTGATATCCAGTTATTGTGTATATTGTGCCATAGTACAATAATAATAATAATAATAATAATAATAATAATAATAATAATAATAATAATAATAATAATAATAATAATTATAATTATTATTATTATTATTATTATTATTATTATTATAATATGAAAAGCTACAAAAATCTTATATTTAAATTAATTGCTAAATTTGAGTTGTTCTTCTGTTCGGATCGGTTTTAAATTTTCGGTTCGGATCGGTTCGGGTTGATTTAAAATTTACAGTTATTTTCGGTTCGGGTTAATTAGGTTTCGGGTGAAGATCGGTTCGGGTCGTTCGGGTATCGGGTCAAATCACTTCCGGGTCGATTTCGGTTTCGGGTCGGGTCTATTCGATTTTCGGGTTAATTTCGGGTCGTCGCTTCGGATCAATTTCGGGTTATAGATCGGATCAATCGGGTCGGTTTTTCGGGTCCGGGTCAGTTTTGCCAGGTCTAGTCCACTCCTAAATTCCTAATCATATTATACCAAGGGTATTTTAGTCTTTTTAGTTGTTTATAAGGATATTTATGAATCTCTCTATCTCTTGAAGTCTATTGAGTAGTTGAAATTTTTGGGTCCTCATATAAAATAGTCCATTATATTCTCGGTAATTTGAAAAACATAGAATTATAAATATTAAAAAAGGGGTTACTCAAGCAAACCAGCAAGGAAGCAAAAAAGGAAACTCAAATATACGAGTGCATCACACTTGAGTATTTTCTAAAGTCAACAAAATCTTTCAAAATTTTAAAAAATAATTACTCAAGGAAACCAACAAATAAGGAAATCCAAATATACGACTATATCACACATGAATCTCAATTCTATCAGGGAACTTTTAAGATCATTATGCTAAATGACCTTTTGGTGTCTTCCTATAGAATAGTCTATTATATATTTATATCCTCAACCACAATTGAATTAATAACAAATCTTACCAAAAATTAAATTAAGAGTACTTGAATCATAATTTCCAATTTGGAAATAAATTAAACAATCAATCATCTTTATAATTATTGCAATTATAACTTATGATTAATTGGGATATCATCAATTAATCCATAATTCACAACAATCGCCTCTCAAGAAGCCAAAAATAAGTAGAATTTGTTTACTATATAAACTTAACCCCCTCTCCATCCTAATCACTCAAAACACAATATAGTTTCGCTCTCCCTTTATTTGATCTCTAATATATGACCATATTATACGTTTACTTTAGTGACTATTGAGACTTATTATTGGTTGTAATTGAATAACTACTAATTATAAAATATAATATCCCTTTCTTTTATAATTTCGGAGGTGGAAAAAAACAAAAGAATTAAAATATGTAGAAAATGACCACACTAAAAGAACGAAACATTAATGTTATTACAGACATTTAATCAACAATATGGATGCTTGGTTTAGAGATCATATAAACAAAGAAAATATGAAAATATGAAAACTCATTCAATAGAATGTAGACTAAATTATTTATACTCAACTCAGTATAAGTAATAAATCACAATATAGTTATAGAAATTCACATATTAAACAACCAAATGACACATAAACATAAATAACCAATCAGTGTACACAATTATTTCTTTTATAAAAATTAGCTAACAACGATAAAATCGTACAATATGAATTCAGCAAAGTCATTTACCAAAATGCCATAAAATACGTTACGTCATTACTAGAGCATGACATTTTATCTTAGACATCTAACACCACTTTCATTCATTTCAAAGTTTTCAACCTATGTAATACCCCGAAATTTTTAACTTGATTTATCAAAATTAAAATATTTATTAACTTGATTTCGTTTTAAATAATTACAAATAATCGGATTTCGGTATTTAATCGTTTTTACGATTTATTTTAAACGATAAATTTATAAACGATTTTTTTTTTCCGTCAACGATATTTTTATAAATTAATTATTTTAGCTAAACATTTCTATTTTTAGTAGTTTTCGAAAATGGCAACAAAATTTCTGAATTTTAGTCCCACCATGTAAAATTATGAAAGTTCCCTTAGAAGAACCAAAATTTCATTTCTCTTCTTATCCTTGCTCTCCACGTACAAAGTAAGAAGGAAGTCATTTCCTTCCTTGCTCTCCACGTACAAAGTAAGAAGGAAGCAATTTCCTTCCTTCCACTCTTCCCTTGAATCTGTCTACATTCATTTTCTTTAGCCCCAAGTTCTTCTCATTCTCCTTCACTTTACATGTCTTCGAAATCAGAAATTCAAATTGAAAACTCAACAAACCAAATTCAATTCCAAATTCAATCTCACTCCTTGTTTTTCTGTGATTCAAACCACCACCACCACCTACGACCACCATAATGTAGGGGTTTACAGTTAAATACATATTAACATAGCGGAATAATCCCCAAAGCTAAGAACCATGTATAAAGTACAGATCAAGCAGACTTACATTTGTAGTGTGTTTTCCCTAGATTCAACGTATCACGAACACGAACAAGAACTCCAGATGTCGTTCCTCTACTTGGTTCACCGTCACGTTCAGATCCTTCTTGAGATCGATGGCTTAGAAGTCACTCAAGATATTTTCTTTTTGGGAAAACAGTTTGTAACGGTGGCACAAAGAGAGTTTAGGGTTTTCTCTTTTGTTTAGGTTAAAACTGATTACGTAAAAGAGTGTGGAAAAACATAAGGGGTGGGGTGGTGTTATAACCTTAGGGTTATAACACCAACCGGCCAAGAGCCGGCCAACATTTCCCGCACAATCCCACGAGCACACAGCCACGCAAGCTGGGCCGTGGGCCTTGCCGTGTGCGTTATGCTGTTGCTGCTGGTCCCCGCGCGCGACCAACCGAAGCATGGGCCTTTCTTGGCGCTAGCACGCTACTGCGCCTCGACGGGCCTTGCGTGCTTGCACACTTGGCTCGTTGGGCCGGCAGTGTGCCTTCTCGTATTTTGCGTCTAATGCCTTCCAACAATTATTTATCGTATAGTGCTTTGACGATCCAATGTCGTGCATATACGATTATTCGATTCGCCTAGCTCACGAATATACGCAATACGATATACGATTCCGACCCAACGTCATATCGTATATTTATGTTTTTTCAAACTAATTCCCGAAAAGCTATTAAACGAATTTCCCATTCATTTAATCCGGTGATCTGTTACATGCCAATTGTGTAACCTTATAGGTTCGGTCTAGAATAAGTTGTGAGCCTAATATAGATTAGAACTCACTGATCGGAAACATTGCTCCAGCCAGCTGTTCCGATCACTTAATCTCACTGAATTAATTGTCCGTAATTAATCTGAACCTTGGTATTAAACTAATGAACCTTGGGTGAAGGACATATTTCCTTCAGTCTCCCACTTGTCATTCAGACAAGTGTGCATTCACATTCCTTTGTCGCTTAGTGTTACTTGTTGAACATAAGGTAAGATCCAAGCCATCCTTATTAGGTCCAGAAGTGTTTCTCGGATTACTGAGTTCAACTATTAAACTTTTACAAAAGGTTAAGCCTTAACCATTCTAAGCACGGCCATGCATTTTCACAGTATCTAACTCCCCGAGAGGCCTTGTTACACAACAACACCATATGCTATCAACGATAGGAGGACAATCTAGTCTTGCAATCTATGAACACTCACTTTGATTCATAGTACGCCAAATAACTGCTTTTATAGTCTCCTTTTACGGTGCAACGTTTAGCGAGCATCAAAGCAAACTAATCTTCAAACGAGCAATCATAATTACTCATGTTTTGAGGAACGGTTCTAATCACCATTAATGAGAACTACTTATGACATGACTTTAATCTCTTAAAGTGTTCTCATGGTCAATCCAATACAAGATCCAATAAGTATCTATGCAAAAGATTTCTGACATAACATGTCCATCTAGTTCAAGAAACTGGACTATAAATCTACTTGCAATCTAATCTTCATTAGTCATTGGTCATCCACACTTTCAATGACCTGGATTAGGGATCCTTTGTGACTTCAATATTCAAGTTCACTTATGGGTGTTTCTTTGTCGAAGAATCCATCTTGACATCCCATTTGAATGTTTTGAATCACTTGGACTTTTCATTTAATACTAAACCAAAATTAAATGAATATGAAATAAAGAATTTCATATATATGAAATGGTTAAACCAATTGTTTTAAATACAGATCTAACATATGTTCTAAAACAAAACTTAGAAAATCAAAGCCATTCTCCAACATGCTTGATTCCAATGGTTGCTACATGTGCGTTGTGTTTCACTCGTGGCAACGGTTTAGTCAATGGATCCGCGACGTTGTCGTCGGTTCCAACCTTGCAAATCTCGATTTCTTTCCTTTCAACGATTTCTCGAAGTATGTGAAATCAACGCAGTATGTGCTTGGACTTCTGGTGGCTCCTAGGCTCCTTTCCATGGGCAATGGCTCCACTATTGTCGCAATACAAAGCCATTGGTCCTTTAATGGAGGGGACAACCCCAAGTTTTTCGATGAAATTCCGAACCCAAACAACTTCCTTTGCTGCTTCTGAGGCAACAATGTACTCGTCTTCAGTTGTAGAATCCGCAATAGTGCTTTGCTTAGCACTTTTCCAACTTACTGCTCCGCCATTGAGGCAGAACACAAAACCAGACTGTGATCTGAAATCATCTCTGTCGGTTTGAAAGGTTGCGTCCGTATAGCCTTTAACAATCAATTCATTTGTACCACCATAGACCAGAAACTCATCCTTTTTCCTTTACAGGAACTTTAAGATATTCTTGGCAGCAGTCCAATGCGCCTCACCTAGGTCTGACGGGTACCTACTCGTTGCACTGAGTGCGAACGAAACATCCTGCCTTGTAAAAATCATAGAATACATGATAGATCCAATTGCTAAAGCGTATGGAATTTCACTCATCTTTCTACGCTCATTAGATGTCTTGGGACACTAAGTCTTGCTTAGATATATGCCATGTGACATGGATAGATGGCCTCTCTTAGCTTCCATCATACTGAACCTAGCTAGCACTTTGTCAATGTAAGTGCTCTGACTTAGTCCAATCATCCTCTTAGATCTATCGCTATAGATCTTGATGCCCAATATGTACTGTGCCTCTCCTAAGTCGTTCATTGAGAAACACTTTCCAAGCCAAGTCTTTGCAGACTCCAGCATAGGAATGTCGTTTCCAATAAGCATTACGTCGTCTACATACAAGACTAGGAATGCAATTTTACTCCCACTGACTTTCTTGTATACACAAGATTTGTCTTGATTCTTGATGAAGCCAAATTCATTGACTGCTTCATCAAATCGTATATTCCAACTCCTTGATGCCTGCTTCAATCCATAGATGGATTTCTTAAGCTTGCATACCTTTCCTTGATTCTTTTGATCGACAAAACCCTCCGGTTGTGTCATGAACATAGTCTCTTCAAGAACACCATTCAAGAAGGCAGTTTTGACATCCATTTGCCATATTTCATAGTCATGAAACGCGACAATCGTAAGGATTATCCGAATAGACTTAAGTATAGCGAATGGAGAAAAGGTTTCATCGTAGTCAACGCCGTGAAGTTGCCTGTAACCTTTTGCTACCAATCTAGCCTTGTATATGTATACAATTCCATCCTTGTCTTTCTTCAATTTGAAGACCCATTTGCATCCAATAGGTGTAAACCCATCCGGCAAATCAACCAAATCCCAGACTTGATTTTCAGACATGGAGTTTATTTCAGATTTCATGGCCTCTAACCATTTTGAGGAGCTTGGGCTCTTCATAGCTTGCTTGTAGGTCATAGGTTCATCACTATCTAATATGAGAACTTCTAATTTTTCAGTCAAGAGGACACCTGTCCATCTATCCGGCTGAACCTTAGTTCTATGTGACCTACGAGGGGCAACAACGTCTTGAGGAACTACTCCCACTGGATCTTCTGAAGGCCTTGGAAGTTCTTCACCTTGAACTGCTTCTAAAGAGTTCTTGGTTCGTTGTTCGTCTCGTCTCTTCGAGGTCTATTATTCTCCCACTTGTCATTTTGGAAATGTGATTTCTTTCCAAAAGGACATCGTCACGAGCAACGAGTACCTTGTTCTCTGACTTGTTGTAGAAGTAATACTGTGAGGGGGTCGAAAAAGCACGAGGCTAATGCGTGACCTCGTCCCTCGTGGGCGTGACGTTTCTTTTTGTCAAATCAAGTGTAATTGGATTTCCTGTGAGTTTACACCCAATTGACTAGTAATATAGGAGTCGTCATTCAGTTTTTAACGACAATGAGAAAAACTGACAAAACCCGGTTATCGTGACATAAAGGGAGTGCAATTATGTTTGACCACGACGGCCATAGGTTCCCTTGTGATCCCTGGTGTGGGGATCGCTCAACGTACACCCGCAGGGCAGAGATTGAGGGTTCGGGGGACTATAACTAACGAGAGGAGTACTCGCTCTTCGATAACTCCAGAGGCAGGATATCCTTACTAGCTCAGCATAAATAATTGAAGGGACATGCGTTAACTATTAAACTAATCTGAATTGATTTTAGCAATATGCAACACATAATACTAAATCGATCGTGATTATCTTGTTTAGATTGATTTAAGGGACCTAGCATGATAGTTCAATTGTCCAAGATATTATCTTTGTTAGGCGTGATAGAACAATCAGATTAATAGTTAACAGTTTTATAAAAGGGCGAGGAAAGCGATTAAATCATGCGAAGGGACACATTACGACGCACCCTTGAGAGGTGCGTCATGGTTCTCAGAAAACTAACCACTTTGGCTTTGCTATTTCTCCTTTTATTTAACGAATCTCAAGTTTCCGGGCTTAATTCTTCAGCTACAAGGGACAGGATACGTTCTGTTCGATTTTTGGATCGATTGCGACAGAACGCGGGATCAATTTCGCAGCGTGAGGCTTAGGCTTAGGGTTGGAGTCAATACTCAGAATATGAATTGTGTGTGTTCCTTTCACGTCGAATTTGGGGCTGTATTTATAGAAAAGAGTTCGTGGAAAGATAGAATTTTAGAGCACTAATCCAAGAAGAATTAGGAGAGAACACGTACCCAGGTAATTTCAGCGCCCAGGGCTGGGCGCCGAAGATTTCGGCGCCCAGAGCCAGGCGTTGAAAATAGGGTCTGGGCCGTATTTCCTTGTCAGATTTGGACTCGTGGAATACGGAGTTTTTGAGAATTATCCGAGTCTTTTAGGGCGCATTAACTTTATGACGGAATGCGTCTGGGCCCGTTACGAACTCTAGGTTTGTTAGGATTTTAATTAATACGTAACTCTTATTTCCGAGCTATACTAAGAACATGATTCCTCTTGCAAATTATATCTCTTTTAGGATTTATGTTGGAGTGCAACACCTAATTCTGACAGGTTTCTATCTTTTATGTCTTGCCACTTTTAGTAACTACCCGTTACGGCAGTTACTATTTTTAGCAGGTTTCTATAAATAGCAGGTTCGGGTGAAATGAAAAGGGTGATCGAGATTCGTTGTTTCATAGGAGATGCGTTGCCAAGTGGAGATTTATGTTCTCATCATCGAACCTTCCCTTTCGGGAATGGGGACAAAAGTAGGTGTCTACAGTTAGCCCCCACTTTGACCGAGTCTCGGGATGAGAAGATGGTCAAAGTACTGGACGGAGTGCGTCACACAAGCCATAGTGTATGTGACTTGTTTTGCGAGGGTCTCACAAGCCCCCGAGTGATAACATTTGACTTAAGGGTCATCACTTGAAGTGTCGACATATCTGTGAGGGGGTCGAAAAAGCACGAGGCTAATGCATGACCTCGTCCCTCGTGGGTGTGACGATTCTTTTATTCAATCAAGTGTAATTGGATTTCCTGTGAGTATACACCCAATTGACTAGTAATATAGGAGTCGCCATTAAGTTTTTAACGACAATGAGAAAAACTGACAAAACCCGGTTATCGTGACATAAAGGGAGTGCAATTATGTTTGACCACGACGGCCGTAGGTTCCCTTGTGATCCCTGGTGTGGGGATCTCTCAACATACACCCGCAAGGTAGAGATTGAGGGTTCGGGGGACTGTAACTACCGAGAGGAGTACTTCGCTCGTCGATAACTTCAGAGGCAGGATATCCTTACTAGCTCAGCATAAATAATTGAAGGGACATGCGTTAACTATTAAACTAATCTGAGTTGATTTTAGCAATATGCAACATATAATACTAGATCGATCGCGATTATCTGATTTAGATTGCATTAAGGGACCTAGCATGACAATCCAATTTCCCAAAAATATTATATTTGTTAGGCGTGATAGAACAATCAGATTTAGTTAGTTTAACAGTTCATAAAAAGGGCGAGGAAAGCAATTAAATCATCGAGAAGGGGCACATTACGACGCACCCTTGAGAGGTGCGTCACGGTTCTCAGAAAACTAACCACTTTGACTTTGCTATTTCTCCTTTTTATTTAACGAATCTCAATTATGGGACAGGATACGTTCTGTTCGATTTATGGATCGATTGCGACAGAACGCGTGAACAGTTTCGCAGCGTGAGGCTTAGGCTAAGGGTTGGAGTCAATACTCAGAATATAATTGTGTTGTATGTGTTCTTTTCACGTCGAATTTAGGGGTCTATTTATAGGGAAGAGTTCGTGGAAAGATAGAATTGCAGAGTTCTAATCCACAAAGAGCACGTACCCAGGTATTTTCAGCGCCCAGGCCTGGGCGCCGAAGATTTCGGCGCCCAGAGCCAGGCGTTGAAAATAGGGTATGGGCTGTTTTCTTTAGTCAGATTCAGATTCTTGAAATCCGTAGAGTTTGAGATTTAATCGAGTCTTTTAGTGCGTATCAATGTTATGACGGAATGCGTCTGGGCCCGTTACGAACTCTAGGCTCGTTAGGATTTTAATTAATACGTAACTCTTATTTCCGAATCATATTAGGAATAGGATTCTCGCAGTTTTCTATCTCATTTAGGATTTATGTTGGAATGCAACACCTAATTCTGACAGGTTTCTATCCTTTATGATTTTCCACTTTTAGAAGCTACCTTTTACGGCAGTTACTATTTTTAGCAGGTTTCCATAAATAGCAGGTTTCGGGTGAAATGAAAAGGGGAATTGAGATCCGTTTATTTTATAGGAGATGCGTTGTCAAGTGGAGATTTATGCTTTCATCATCGAACCTTTCCCTTTCGGGAATGGGGACAAAAGTAGGTGTCTACAGTTAGCCCCCACTTTGACTGAGTCTTGGAGTAAGACGATGGTCAAAGTATTAGACGGAGTGCGTCACACAAGCCATGGTATATGTGACCTGTTTTGCGAGGGTCTCACGAGCCCCCGAGTGATAACATTTGACTTAAGGGTCATCACTTGAAGTGTCGACATATCCCTCACGTGTCATTGGGATTTGTCAACTGATAGTATAGAAACTTCCTCACTTTGTCATTGGAAGGATCTAAAGGTGCGTAGAAACTCCCTCACTTTGTCATTGGGAGTAGCTACAAATGTTTTCGAAATCAAAGCTATAAAGTGTAATTGGGCCTGGCCAAGCCCAATCATAAGGTAAAAATGTTTTTAAAGATTCTCATTTCCAGGGCTAGCTAAACGAGAAAACCCCCTTGTTTTTATGGGACGTAAAACGAAGGAAAATCCAGCACATCGCTCTTTTTTGGAAAAAACGGAAAACCAATCCTTTTAATTTTTGGAAAAGGGAAAACCAGAAAAAGTTATCGCTGTAGCGACTAAGGACCTGCGCGGTTAGTGGCGCAGACCCCGCCGGCTAAAGATGGCGAGCCTGTGCGCTAAGGGTGGACACCCCGTCCGATAGAAGTGGACGAATCTGTTTTTGAAAATAAGGACCTACGCGGTTTGTGACGTAGACCCCGCCTGCTGAAGATGGCGAACCTGTCCGCTAAGGGTGGACACCCCATCCGATAGAAGTGGACGAATTTGTTTTTGAAATTTGAAAATAAGGACCTACGTGGCTTGTGACGTAGACCCCGCCGGCTAAAGGTGGCGAACCTGTCCGCTAAGGGTGGACACCCCGTCCGATAGAAGTGGACGAATCTATTTTGAAATTTGTTTGTGCTTTTTTGAAAATAAGGACCTACGCGGCTTGTAACGTAGACCCCGCCGGCTAAAGATGGCGAGCCTGTTTTAAATTTGAAGATTTTATTTTTCGAAAACTGAGGATCTGCGCGGCTAGTGACGCAGACCCCGCCCGCTGAAGGTGGGCGAGCCCTGTCCGCTAAGGGTGGACATCCCTGAATTCGTTTTTTCTTGATTTGGAACTCGCGTGGTTCGTGGCGCGATCTTGCCCGATTGAGGTGGGCAAGTCCTTATTTCTTTTGTTCATCGTGATTTCTTTTGAGAATTTCTTTTTGTTCATTCTTGTAAGAGCGAATTCTTTCGAGGGATGCTCGGATTTAGTTGCAACCTGAATGTGGGTTGACAACGTGCTTAGACGGACCATTGTCTCGTGGTCATCATCTTTTCATGGTTTTGAGCTAGTCTTTTTGGCTCAATCTTGCCACTACCTGGGTCCTTGATTAGGGGACTATGTATAAGTTTCAATGGCGACCTTTGTCTTGAGGTCGTAAACCGGTTTTATTTTTTGAGACATCCAAACACGGGATTTCGTACAGCGTAGTCTGGGAATATTGTTTTTAACTTTGCATAATATATATTTTCTTTCGAGCCCCCAAGCATTCGTGCTTGACGGTCATTTCTTGTCAAAGGGGTTCCTTGGGGATACGCAATTTGTGATGTCCTTGATCATGTTTGGGATTGTACTCGTAAGTGCGAGCGATCTTTGTAGTGGTGTGCTACTCTTGACAAAGTCGTGAGGTGCGACTTTCAGTAAGGTAATCGGCAATTTTCGAGTCGAATGGATGCGGCAGGGCCTAATAGAAGTTAGGGCCTTTTCTGGGTCTGGGATCATTTTCGGCGCCCACGCCTGGGCGTTAAAGATTTCGGCGCCCAGCGCTGGGCGCTGAAAATAACTTCTGGCGAGGTTTCTTGATGACACAGTTGGCCTCTTGTTCGTTCGTTTTCTTTTTTTCTTTTGAACGCGTTCGTAAATGTTCGATACTTAGAAAAGATGATATGTATGTGCGAACGAGCGTTCATAGAATGGCCGTCGTGTGCGGTCCATTAATCAGTTTGCTTGAATCATTTTTTTTGAACAATGACTGATTTTGAATAGTTTGCTTAGAAGCTTGATAGGGGTCAGGTCCATTCATGAAGTGGGCTCAAACATCGCCCTTTCGATTGTTCGAACATTTGCTCCGAGATTTTTTTTTTATTTTGCTATGGTTGTTTCGTAGCTTGGAGCCCCCAAGTATGCATGTTGGGATGCTTCCTTTTGGCGTACGATTTTGTAGGTTCTTTCGAGAAAGATGCCTTGGGGTTCCGCTCGTTAGGTACGAGCTATCCCTTTCGTGGTAGGTAATATTTTGCTACCTTTAATCCTTAATGTAGAAGTCGTGTGGCTTGCATTTTGAATTTGGGCGATAAGTAGTATTTGCCTCTTTTACACGTGCTCTTGGTCGTGCCTGCATTAGTGCAATGTGCCTTACCTTTTTTAGACTTGTACTGTGGGATGGTTTAACTTATGGTGCAACGTAGGCTTGTGTGGCCTAACAGCGTGTCTTAGAACATTCTTCCAGGCGTTGGGATATCATTATCATTTTTTGCATTGGAGTACTTCATCACGCCTCGTTCAGGTCCTCGAACAAGTGTAGCACCTTCTACGTGGGTTTGCACGGCTTATTACTTCGTTCGATGCGAGGATTCATAGGTGTTTCTTTCTTATTTTTATATCTGGGCAAAACGTGACTAGCAGAAAGATTCAGCGCCCAGGCTAGGGCGTTAAAGATATCGGCGCCCAGCTCTGGGCGTTGAAATTGATTTCTGGGCAGAATTTTGACAGTTTTTTCTTTCTTGATTTTTTCTTTCGCTTTTGCTTTGGAACGACTTAGACTGTGTAACGGGCGCTTGTAGGGCGAGCGTTATGTGCAGTAGTTTGATCGGAGTTTTGGTGACTCGCGATTTTCAGTTACCCTTGATAGTGGGGTGACTTTATATATTCTAAGTAGTGCTTTAGAAATTGGGAGGGGTTGTAGCCATTCTAAGGTTCGTTTTACACAATTAAACCTTAGGATTGTGCCCCTATGACGTATGTATAGCATTAGCATCGAGAATTTGCGATAAAATCGTCATTTCGAGCTTTTTTAGAGTGTTTTTCTCAAGCTCCCAATTGTAGCTACGGGATTGGCTTGGTGCTATAATACTTTGCATACGTCTTTATGCATTCATGGTGACATGGATCATGAATAGTTTGAACCAGACTCGTTTAGTGCGAGGTACGTTCGAGTAGTGACCTGCTACTTCTCTTGTAAATGTCGTATTATGCGACATTGCCATGGTCAAGGTAGTCACATGTCGAAGTGTGCCTTGACCAAAAGCTAGGTGCCTTTCTTTACCCATAATCATATTCAAAAATCTTTTTGACTCACTTGCAACGTTGAGATAGACGCATACTAAGCTTAAACCAACGACACTTTATTATGTTCGAAGAAGTCTTTAAAAATCATTTGAAAATTATTTAAAATCCGAGTCCTACTGTGTACAATCCGAGGTGTCCTAAGTAGGTTGACTTATAGAAGGGTTCGTACAGGATTACATGAGTGAATCAGAATACTTTTACGATTTTGGAATGTTGTCTAAGGATTTGCTGGAAGCCAGGGTGCAGGTGTCAAGATATTACTTGTGCCCGTCTGGCATATGCTTTAGGCTTTTAGGGCCATCTTTTCCAGAATTGCGGGAATATAAACAGTTTTCAAATTGACTTAGATTTACTTGGTGTATGTCCGTACAAAAGGTCAAGGTATATTTAGTTCTTTCCCTAGCTCTTTCATTTTAATTTTTAGCCCCCAGTTGCTATTATGTTTTCCCATTAATGATGCTTTTAGATTTCGATTTTAGATGCCCGTGTCATATGTCTGAGTAGGGTGAGCCTTGGTTAAGTGCCAAGTCCTATTGACAATGTCTGATTTTTTTTTCAGAGGAGATTAGCAAGCATTCGAATTACCATGAACGGGTGCCCTGAGTTCGAAGGAACGATGGGGAGATGCCGTAGAACAATCTTTTTCATTGCAAGCTTACTGCCTTTACTACTTGTTGGCGATCATGACTGTGTCTAGTGGTGAAAGAAGGTCTTTAAGCGAACGACTATGTCTAGTGGTGAAAGAAAGTCTTTAAGTGAGTTAGTTCGCTTTAGGGAGGGTCAAGTCGAGTACTTTAGAGGTCATGGATGCTTGCGCTAGCCCCCATTCAATTGAGGCAAAGCGATCTTTTTGAGTCTTGGCTAAGTGCCTAGGAGTGTGAGTGCTCCTTCTGGCAAGGGTACGTGCCCTGATGTGTGCTCATTAATTTTGGCATCTTGACGACTTGGATTCTTCCTTTGACTTAAATTTTTCTTTCAACTTGGATTGCAAGTAATTAAATTTCAATAAGGACTCTATTTCTTATTCTTGTTTTTCAATAGGCTTTAATATTTTTGCAAATTGGTTGGACCGAATCATGGATTGCCTACGTATCCGCCTTAAATAGATTTAATTTGGAATCAGGTCTTGCGTAGTTCTTTGCCTAGAAAATGGTTTCTTAGAATGCCGATTTTAAACAAGTACGTCCCGAGGTGGAAACATATTATTTGAAATGGTAGAATAAGTGAAATTTAAATCTGCTACCAAAAATTTGTTTTATATATATATTTTTTTGAGTACATGTATTTTTTGGTGGTACGTATATCTGAATACGTGCTGTACCCCTCCAAGTGTTCGTTATTTTTCCGTGCATGTGCGGATAAAATGACGAGCACTTCTGGACAAAATTTTAGCAAGCAGAGAGATTCAGCGCCCGGGCTGCGACATCAAAGTTTTCGGCGCCCAGGTGTGGGCGCTGGAAATGTTTCCTGGGCGGTTCTTTTTTGGTGCGCTAAATGCTTCTTTTTCTTTTTAGACTAACTTTAGAGGCGCTTTGCAAAGTTCTTTTTTTTTTTATTCACATTTTTTATATATTTTTTGTTAAGCGTAGAATGTTCTTTTCATTTGTTTTCTTTATTTGTGACTCAAGACGGCTTGAAAGATGGGTTGAATGAGATAGGATAATTTGTATAGGTATTGGTCAAGCATAAGGATTACATCTTCTAGGATTCATTTTTTACGGCCTCAGGCTAGTGTTACGAGTTTACATCAATCAAGGCCAATGAGTATCATAGGGACGGCTCAATGGTATATCAGCAGGACGTATCCAAACAAGTTATATGGTCATTATGCTAATGGTGGTGTAAGAGCAAGTTTGGACTTTGGAAATGATGGGCATGACGCACGTGTCAATGGCCGTGCGTGGTTTGCAGTTGATAACAAGTTCAAAAACAAGAGTTGAGGTAATGGTTTCTTGGGTTATGGCAATGAGAACATGGATGGGTTAAATGAGCTGAACAGGGACCCCAGAGCGAAGGCGTCAAAGAGCATAAGGATTGGAAAGGGTAGACATCGTAGAATTTTATGATTTGGATTGGTTGACTCAATTCTTTTCCTTCGTTTACTTGGGTAGGTTTCGCACTTTGGGAGGTACGGGCTAAGTATTTCATGGCTCTTTTCCCTCTCCCTTCTCTTTCTTTTTAAGTATTTCATGGCATGCTCTTTTCGCTCTCCCTTTTCTCTTTCTATTTTTTTCTTTTTGCTTGGGATTTCCCCCCCAACATAAATCCTTCGAATTTTTTATTTGGGCTAAAAGGTAGATGGTTGTGGTCTTTGAGTCACGAGGCGAGACAGAGTGAGCCTTGTTTGGTAGGCCTATAGTGGACCTTTAATTTTAGTAGGCCTAGGATGGACCTTTAATTTTAGCAGGCCTAGGGTGGACCTTTAAATTGTCTTACTTTGCAAGCGTATTTAGTCGTTTCTTAAAATGTGCAAATAGCGTGGGGCCACTACCTAAAAGGACTATGTCCAGGGGACCGCCGCCCCCCCCACAAGGTACATCTTCAAAATGTTGTTTTTACCTTATTGAAATTTAACGAAAGAATTACATCGGAAATAATTTTTTGCTTCTTTTCAGATTCCAGTTTCCGGGATTTAACTGGAAGTTGTGATTTAGACTCGAACTTTCATTAATCTTTCTGATTATAACCCGTGTATGAATACAAGGAGGTGGCCTAGACTCAAAATAATGACGTGGCGTAAGCCTATAATACTTGACCAAGCGACTCTCAGACTTAGGCTAATTGGACCATAACTTTCGTTGGTTGACACTTTAGATTTTAACCCTTGGGCGTTCATTTGTCATGCGCCATTTTGCTTAATGTTGGCAAGGTAGTTAATTGGGGAGATCGAATTTCCATTTTTACAAGGCTAGAATCATTAGTGCGGCTTCTCTCTTAGTGTGTATTGCTTTACCCCAATGGTAGCCTTATGGTATGCCGATTTGGGTATTTTCATGGTTGGTCATGTTGCATTCATGGAAAATCTTTTAGTCCGTGCTTAGTAGTATTTCAAGGAGCGAGTGACTCGAGAGGACTTTGATAGTCGTGACCCAATGTGATTATAAGCCTTGAGGCCATTAATTTTTTCTTTGCCAATGGTGTTGACACCTTAGGTTCACTTTGGGGGTTGTGCGACTATGTGGGAATGATTTTCAGAATGTGACTGTTTCCATTTTGCAAATACTATAATATATTATTTTTATTGGTGAGAGAGGGTATTGAGGCCGTGGATTCTTAGCAAGGGATGACAATTACATATGGGTGCTTATTGATTTAAACGTTAGGAAGGGAGACTCAATATGGTTTAACCTTTTAACTTGCAGAGCGACACCAAGCATTAGGACCGATTCTTATGGATAAGACAACTAAGACTTAGGATTTAGATTGTACTTTGGCATAGCTTAGTATAGACTCGGATTTATTTTTTTTATTCGAACATTATTTTTCCTTGAAAACTTCATTTGAACATTATTTTTTTTGAATATTTTACCCATGTGACATTCAAGTTTATTTAATTAGCACGCTCGGTTTTGGTGCCGAGCATTGTCGTCGTAGGAGGCCTAACAACGATACAAAGAGTTATTTATTTTTATTATTTTTTTTAGTCGCTTTTAGAATCGAGTGCCTTTTCATACGCCCTTGCAGCAATTTTTACGAAAAGTTTTTTTTACTGCTACGTATACTTCATGCGCGGGCACCGAGGCTGCTGTGCCTGACCAAAAGGCCAGGCAGCAACTTCAGCGCCGAGCAAAGGGCGTGAGAAATAATGGCGCCCAGCCAGGGGCGTTGAAAATGCGTCCCTGGCTGGTTCTCGTTTTCTGTTTGCGTATACTTTGGTTTTTGCGACTTTAGTTTTGCGTGCTTGCCTTATAACGTCCTTTACGCGTTGTGCAGCGTTTGTGGGATTCGTTACAGGCCATCCCGAGCGCCGCTTATTTTTGTGGGATTCGTTACAGGCCATCCCGAACGTATGTTGGTATAACTCTTTGGCCAATTGGTTCATGAATGTTTGGGCAATTTTTAAGGTCGTTGGTTTTCTAGCATTATTTTTCTAGCATTATTCGTACGCACAATCATAACATAGTCACATAGTTCGCTACACATAACTACATTACAAACATGGATTTGAAAATTAAATATGTCACGTAGTTTATGATAGGTTTCTATGGGTAGTATTTTCGCCTGGCTTGGTACCGCTTCTATCGTAGATCCAACACATGCCCCGGTCGAGGTAGTGTCTTCAACAGACGAATTTCGCTCAAGAGGCCAACCCGCAAGTGCAAGCCAAGGGGGCATGCAGGCGAGAGGGACCTAATGAGCGAGCGATTGGGTTCGGGATAGGTGTACTACCTGCACAAGTACCGAGTGGGAAACATGCGCGACGTATGCACCCCCCCTATTGGAGAAAAAAGGTATCCTTAGTCCCAACTCCCGAGGGAGCCGAGATTCGTTATGATGTTCTGCCCGTTCACATTAATATGTTGATTTTCAGGTCGTCCCAACTTGATTGGGAAATAAATGCGGGGTAGGATCGTTTCACCCTTCGGCTATTTTGATTACCTACAAGCACGAGTATTTCTTTCACTATCCCCAGTGGAGTCGCCACTGTGAGGGGGTCGAAAAAGCACGAGGCTAATGCGTGACCTCGTCCCTCGTGGGTGTGACGATTCTTTTATTCAATCAAGTGTAATTGGATTTCCTGTGAGTATACACCCAATTGACTAGTAATATAGGAGTCGCCATTCAGTTTTTAACGACAATGAGAAAAACTGACAAAACCCGGTTATCGTGACATAAAGGGAGTGCAATTATGTTTGACCACGACGGCCGTAGGTTCCCTTGTGATCCCTGGTGTGGGGATCTCTCAACATACACCCGCAAGGTAGAGATTGAGGGTTCGGGGGACTGTAACTATCGAGAGGAGTACTTCGCTCGTCGATAACTCCAGAGGCAGGATATCCTTACTAGCTCAGCATAAATAATTGAAGGGACATGCGTTAACTATTAAACTAACCTGAGTTGATTTTAGCAATATGCAACATATAATACTAGATCGATCGCGATTATCTGACTTAGATTGCATTAAGGGACCTAGCATGATAATCCAATTTCCCAAAAATATTATATTTATTAGGCGTGATAGAGCAATCAGATTTAGTTAGTTTAACAGTTCATAAAAAGGGCGAGGAAAGCAATTAAATCATCGAGAAGGGGCACATTACGACGCACCCTTGAGAGGTGCGTCACGGTTCTCAGAAAACTAACCACTTTGACATTGCTATTTCTCCTTTTTATTTAACGAATCTCAATTATTGGACAGGATACGTTCTGTTCGATTTATGGATCGATTGCGACAGAACGCGTGAACAGTTTTGCAGCGTGAGGCTTAGGCTAAGGGTTGGAGTCAATACTCAGAATATTATTGTGTTGTGTGTGTTCTTTTCACGTCGAATTTAGGGGTCTATTTATAGGGAAGAGTTCGTAGAAAGATAGAATTGCAGAGTTTTAATCCACAAAGAACACGTACCCAGGTATTTTCAGCGCCCAGGCCTGGGCGCCGAAGATTTCGGCGCCCAGAGCCAGGCGTTGAAAATAGGGTCTGGGCTGTTTTCTTTAGTCAGATTCGGATTCCTGAAATCCGTAGAGTTTGAGATTTAATCGAGTCTTTTAGTGCGTATCAATTTTATGACGGAATGCGTCTGGGCCCGTTACGAACTCTAGGTTCGTTAGGATTTTAATTAATACGTAACTCTTATTTCCGAATCATATAAGGAATAGGATTCTCGCAGTTTTCTATCTCATTTAGGATTTATGTTGGAATGCAACACCTAATTCTGACAGGTTTCTATCCGTTATGATTTGCCACTTTTAGAAGCTACCTTTTACAGCAGTTACTATTTTTAGCAGGTTTCCATAAATAGCAGGTTTCGGGTGAAATGAAAAGGGGAATTGAGATCCGTTTATTTTATAGGAGATGCGTTGTCAAGTGGAGATTTATGCTTTCATCACCGAACCTTTCCCTTTCGGGAATGGGGACAAAAGTAGGTGTCTACAATGGCTAGTGACGCAGACCCCGCCCGCTGAAGGTGGGCGAGCCATGTCCGCTGAGGGTGGACGTCCCTGAATTCGTTTTTTCAATTTGGAACTCGCGTGGTTCGTAGCGCGATCTTGCCCGCTGAAGATGGGCAAGTTCCTATTTCTTTTGTTCATCGTGATTTCTTTTGAGAATTTCTTTTCTTATTCATTCTCGCAGGAGCGAATTCTTTCGAGGGATGCTCGGATTTAGTTGCAACCTGAATGTGGGTTGACAACGGGCTTAGACGGACCCTTGTCTTGTGGTCATCTTCTTTTGTGGTTTTGAGCTAGTCTTTACGGCTCGATTTTGCCACCACTTGGTCTTTGATCAGAGGACCATGTACAAGTATCAACGACGACCTTTATTCTGAGGTCGAAATCCGTTTTTCTTTGAGATTATCCAAACACGGGACTGTGTATAGCGTAGTCCGGGGATATGATTTTAACTTCGCATACTCTCCGCTGAAGTTTATATCTTCTTTCGAGCCCCCAAGCACTCGTGCTTGATGGTCATTTCTTGCCAAGAGAGGTACGTATTTTATAACGCCCTTTAATCATGTTTGGGATCGTGCTCGTATGTGCGAGCGACCTTTATAGTGGTATGCTATTTTTAACAAAGCCGTGAGGTGCGACTTTCAGTAAAGAAATCGGCAATTTTCGAGTCGAATGGATACGAAAGGGCCCTATAGAAGTTAGGGCCTTTTTTGAGCCTGGGTTAATTTTCGGCGCCCAGGCCTGGGAGTTGAAATAATTCACGCCCTAGGTTGGGCGTTGAAAATGTTGTTTGGGCTGGTCTTTTGATGACACAATTGGCCTCTTTTTTACTTGGAAATTCTACGTATTCTCTTCTCTTTTGTTTTTCTTTATTTTTGGAACGTTGAATTTCAGAGATCAGAATGAGTTGAGCTGATTTTCAGCGCCCAGGGCTGGGCGTCGGAATATCTGGCGCCTGGTCCTGGGCGTTGAAAGTGCGCCCCAGGCAGGACTCTCGTGATGATTTCTCGAGAAGCCGTAGCCGATCGGTGGACTACGGTGCTTGTCGCTCTTAAGGCGTACAGTTATTGCAATAGTCGGGAGAGTCTATATGGCCCGAGGAACATACCTTGAGGCGTAAGACTTTGATCGCTCTTGTTGTTATTTTGAACGTATATATTTTTTCTTTTGAACGTGTTCCTGAGTGTTCGATACTTAGAATGTACGCGCGAACGAGCGTTCATAGAATGGCCGTTGCGTGCGGTCCATTAATTAGTTCGCTTGAATCATTTTTTTCTTTTTTGAGCAATGACTGATGTTGAATAGTTTGCTTAGAAGCTAAGGGTTCAGGCCAATTCATGAAGTGGGCTCAAGCATCGTGCCCTTTTTGATTGTTCAAACATTTGCTTTAAGACCTTTTTTATTATTTTGCTATGGTCGTTTCGTAACTTGGAGCCCCCAAGTATGCATGTTGGGATGCTTCCTTTTGGCGTACAATTTTTGTAGGTTCTTTCGAGAAAGATGCCTTGGGTTCCGCTCGTGTAGGTGCGAGCTATCCCTTCCGTGATAGGTAATGTTTTGCTACCTTTAATCCTTAATGTAGAAGTCGTATGGCTTGCATTTTGAATTTGGGCGATAAGTAGTCTTTGCCTCATGCTCTTGGTCGTGCCCGCATTAGTGCAATATGCCTTACTCTTTTTTGGACTTGTACCGTGGGATGGTTGAACTTATGGTGCGACGTAGGCTTGTGTGGCCTAACAGTGTGTATTAGAACATTTCTCCAGGTGTTGGGATATAATTATTATTTTTTGCATTGGAGTACTTCATCACGCCTCGTTCAGGTGCTCGAACAAGTGTAGCACCTTCTGCGTGGGTGTGCACGGCTTATTACTTCGTTCGATGCGAGGATTCATAGATGTTTCTTTCTTGCCTTTATATCTGGGCAAAATTTGGCAAGCCGAAAGAATCAGCGCCCAGGCTGGGGCGTTAAAGTTATCGGCGCCCAGCTCTGGGCGTTGAAAATGATTTCTGGGCAGATTTTGACAATTTTTTTTATCCTTGATTTTTCTTTTGCTTTTGCTTTGGAACGACGTAGACTGTGTAACGGGCGCTTGTAGGGCGAGCGTTATGTGCAGTAGTTTGATCGGAGTTTTGGTGACTCGCGATTTTCAGTTACCCTTGTTAGTGGGGTGACTTTATATATTCTAAGTAGCGCTTAGAATTTGGGAGGGGTTGTAGCCATTCTAAGGTTCGTTTTACACGATTAAACCTTAGGATTGTGCCCCTATGACGTGTGTATAGCATTAGCGTCGAGAATTTGCGATAAAATCGTCATTTCGAGCATTTTTGAGTGTCTTTTTCAAGCCCCCCAATTGTAGCTACGGGATTGGCTTGGTGCTATAATGCTTGGCTTACGTTTTTATGCATTCATGGTGACATGGATCATGAATAGTTTGAACCAGGCTCGTTTAGTGCGAGGTACGTTCGAGTAGTGATTTGCTACTTCTCTTGTAAATGTCGTATCGTGCGACATTGCCATGGTCAAGGTAGTCACATGTTGAAGTGTGCCTTGACCAAAAGCTAGGTGCCTTTCTTTACCCATAATCATATTTAGAAATCTTTTTGACTCACTTGCAACATCGAGATAAACGCATACTTAGCTTAAACCAACGACACTTTATTATGTTCGAAGAAGTCTTTGAAAATTATTTAAAATCCGAGTCCTACTGTGTACAATCCGAAGTATCCTAAGTAAGTTGACTTATAGAAGGGTTCGTACAGGATTACATGAGTGAATACTGTTACAATTTTTGAAATGCTGTCTAAGGATTTGCTGGAAGCCAGGGTGCAGGCGTCAAGATATTACTTATCCCCGTGTGGCACATGCTTTGGGCTTTTAGGGCCATCTTTTCCAGAATTGCGGGAATATAAACCGTTTTCAAATTGACTTAGATTTACTCGGTGTATGTCTGCACGAAAGGTCAAGGTATACTTAGTTCTTTCCCTAGCTCTTTCATTTTAATTTTTTAGCCTCCAGTGGCTATTATGTCTTCCCATTAATGATGCTTGCAGATTTCGATTTTAGATGCCCGTGTCATATGTCTGAGTAGGGTGAGCCTTGGTTAAGTGCCAAGTCCTATTGACAATGTCTGATTTTTTCAAAGGGGATTCGCAAGCATTTGAATTACCATGAACGGGTGCCCTTAGTTCGAAGGAAAGATGGGACGATGTCGTAGAACAATCCTCTTTAATGCAAGCTTACTGCCTTTACTACTTGTTGGCGATTATGACTGTGTCTAGTGGTGAAAGAAGGTCTTT
The DNA here is from genome assembly GCF_020520425.1 of Spinacia oleracea. NCBI lineage: Eukaryota > Viridiplantae > Streptophyta > Magnoliopsida > Caryophyllales > Amaranthaceae > Spinacia > Spinacia oleracea. The sequence goes on from NC_079488.1 coordinate 71,947,993, forward strand.
AAGTGAGTTACTTTGCTTTAGGGAGGGTCAAGTCGAGTACTTTAGAGGTCATGGACGCTCGCGCTAGCCCCCATTCAATTGAGGCAAAGCGATCTTTTGAGTATTGGCTAAGTGCCTAGGAGTGTGAGTGCTCCTTCTGGCAAGGGTATGTGTCCTTATTATTTTTCGACGTGTGCTCATTAATTTTGGCATCTTGATGACTTGGATTCTTCCTTTGACTTAAATTTTTCTTTCGACTTGGATTGCAAGTAATTAAATTTCAATAAGGGACTCTATTTTTTATTCTTGTTATTCTATAGGTCTTAACATTTTTGCAAATTGGTTGGACCGAATCATGGATTGCCTACGTATCCGCCTTAAATAGATTTAATTTGGAATCAGGTCTTGCGTAGTTCTTAGTCAGAAAATATTTTCTTAGAATGCCAATTTTAAACAAGTACGTTCGAGTGGAATCGTAATGTTTGAAATAAGTGTACGAAAATTTTGGAGCGCGCGTATTTTGCGTATTTTATACGATCTTCTACCCCCCAAGTGTTCGTTATTCTTCCGCATGTATATAGGAAAATATGCGAACACTTTTAGGAATTGGGAGTTGAAAAGTGATAAGCAAGAACGGCGCCCAGAGCTGGGCGTTATTATTTTTGGCGCCCAGGCCTGGGCGTTGAAAACGTGTTCTGGGCTGCCTGTTTGCGCTGCTCCTTTTCGTTTTGTGCCGAATATTTGCGAATCTTTTTTGTGCGCTAAATGCTTCTTTTCCTTTTTTAAATGCTTCTTTTCTCTTTTTTTTGTGCGCTTTGCAAAGTTTTTTTTATTATTAATTTATTTTTTTATTATTATTTAATTTTTTTTACGTTAAGCGTAGAACGTACTCTTCATTTGTTTTTTTTTATTCGTGACTCAAGACGGCTTGAAAGACGGGTCGAATGAGATAGGATAATTTGTATAGGTATTAGTCAAGCATGAGGATTACATCTGCTAGGACTCACAATTTGCAGCCTTGTGCTAGTGTCATGAGTTTACATCAACCTAGGCCAATGAGTAGTATGGGGACGGCTCAAGGATGTATCCAAATAAGTAATATGGTCATTATACTAATGGTGGTGTAAGATCAGGTTTGGGCTTTAGAAATAATGGGTATGACGCACGTGTCAATGGACGTACGTGGTTTGCAGTTGACAACAAGTTCAAGAACAAGAGTCGAGGTAATGGTTTCTTGGGTTATGGCAATGAGAACATGGATGGGTTAAATGAGCTGAACAGGGGCCCCAGAGCGAAGGCGTCTAAGAACATAAGGATTGGAAAGGGTAGACATCGTAGAATTTTATGTAGTTTTTGTGGTATGATTTGGGTTGGTTGACTCAATTCTTTTCCTTCGTTTACTTGGGTAAATTTCGCACTTTGGGAGGTATGGGGTAACTCAATTCTTTCCCTTCGTTTACTTGGGTAAATTTCGCACTTTGGGAGGTACGGGCTAAGTATTTCATGGCTCGCTCTTTTCTCTCTCCCTTTTCTTTTTCCCTTTTTTTTCTCCTTTGCTTGGGTAAATTTCGCACTTTGGGAAGTACGGGCTAGGTATTTCATGGCTCGCTCTTTTCTCTCTCCCTTTTCCTTTTCTCTTTTTTCTTCTTTTTTTTGCTTGGGGTTTCTCCCCCTTTTTATTTGGGCTAAAAGGTAGATGGTTGTGGTCTTTGAGTCACGAGGCGAGACTGAGTGAGCCTCGTTTGGTAGGCCTATAGTGGACCTTTAATTTTAGTAGGCCTAGGGTGGACCTTTAAATTGTCTTACTTTGCAAGCGTATTTAGTTGTTTCTTAAAATTTGCAAATAGCGTAGATTCAAAATGTTGTTTCTACTTTATTGAAATTTAACGAAAGAATTACATCGAAAATAATTTTTTGCTTCAGATTCCAGTTTCTGGGATTTAATTGGAAGTTTTGATTTAGACTCGAACTTTCATTAATTTTTCTGATTATAACCCGTGTATGAATACAAGGAGGTGGCCTAGACCCAAAATAATGACGTGGCGTAAGCCTATAATACTTTACCAAGCGACCTTCAGAATTAGGCTAATTGGACCATAACTTTCGTTGGTTGACACTTTAGATTTTAACCCTTGGGTGTTCATTTGTCATGTGCCATTTTGCTTAATGTTGGCAAGGTAGTTAGTTGGGGAGATCGAATTTTCATTTTAGCAAGACTAGAATCATTAGTGCGGCTTCCCTCTTAGTGTGTATTGCTTTACCCCAATGGTAGCCTTATGGCATGCCGATTTGGGTATTTTCATGGTTTGTCATGTTGCATTCATGGAAAATCTTTTAGTCCGTACTTAGGGGTACTTCAAGGAGAGAGTGGCTCGAGCGGACTATGATAGTCGTGACCCAATGTGATCATAAGCTTTGAGGCCATTATTTTTTCGCCAAATGGTATTGACACCTTAGGCTCACTTTGGGGGTTGTGCGACTATGGAGGAATGATTTCCAGAATGTGACTGTTTCCATTTTACAAATACCTAATATATTATTTTTATTGGTGAGAGAGAGTATTGAGGCCGTAGATCCTTAGCAAGGGATGACAATTACATATGGGTGCTTTATTGATTTAAATCTTAGGAAGGGAGACTCAATATGTTTTAACCTTTTAACTTGCAGAACGACACCAAGCATTAGGACCGATTCTATGTATAAGACAACTAAGACTTAGGATTTAGATTGTACTTTGGCATAGTCTAGTCTAGACTCGGATTTATTTATTTTTTACTCGAACATTATTTTTCCTTGAAAACTTTATTTGAACATCATTTTTTGAATACTTTGACCATGTGACATTCAAAGTCATTTAATTAGCATGCTCGGTTTTGGTGCCGAACATTGTCGTCATAGGAGGCCTAATGACGACACAAGGAGTTATTTATTTTATAAGTCGTTCTTAGAATCGAGTGCCTTTTCTCATACGTCCTCATAGAAAATTTGTTATAATTTTTTTTTATAGCTACGAATATTTTATGCGCGGGTACCGAGGCTGCTGTGCCTGACCAAAAGGCCAGGCAGCAACTTCAGCGCCCAGCAAGGGGCGTTGGAAATTATTGGCGCCCAGCCAGGGGCGCTGAAAATGCGTCCCTGACTGGTACTCGTATTCTGTTCGCGTATCCTTTTTTGTACATACGACTTAATTTTGCGTGCTTGCCTAATAACGTCCTTTACGCGTTGTGCAGCGTTGTGGGATCCGTTACGGGCCATCCTGAGCGTCGCTTATTTTTGTGGCGATCGTTCGGGTTTGCGGAACACGTATTTAGGTATAACTCTTTGGCCAATTGGTTTATGAATGTTTGGGAAATTTTTAAAGTCGTTGGTTTTCTAGCATTATTTGTCACACACAACACTACTAGAAAAAAGACATTTAACGACGAACAATTTCGTCGTTAAAAACATCAATTTTCGTCGTTAAAACCATTAACGACGGTCGTGATGTTCGTTGTAACAGGTTCCGTCGTTATTGGCTTTAACGAAGATGTTCGTCTTTAACAATTAACGTTCATTAACGACGAATTATGATTTCGTCGTTAAACATTAACGACGGATTACCGTTTCGTCGTTAACTTTTAACGACGAAATCATAGTTCGTCGTTAATTATTAACGACGAAGTTACAATTTCATCGTTAAAAGTTAACGACGAAACGATAATCTGTCGTTAATTGTTAACGGAGAAACGATAATCCGTCGTTAATTGTTAACGACGAAACGGTAATCCGTCGTTAGATACTTATTCACAATGACCAATTAAGAAATAACGAACAACAAATTCCTTGTAAAATGTCCTCCCTTAACGGTCAAAAAATTTAAAATTTTGGCAATAACGGCCAACTATTATGTTGTTATTGCCATCATAATAATATTATTTGCGTCCTTTGCAGCACCTACATTTTCCTTGTGAAACAATATAGATAACTATAAATCAATCATAAACAATTGAAAATTTCATTATTCAAAAGATGTTTAACAATAGAATTTGAAGTTATGCGAAACCAAAAATTACAACCCCTCGTCTTTAAATTCTAAAAAACTAAAAGATAAGTAATTCTTGTTCAATCTAAAAGAACAGAATAAAATCTAACTAGTTGAAGTGTTCTCCCTTGCAGTGTCATCCCTTAAAAAGCGTTGTTGAAACACTTCTTTAAATGCTTTAAGCTCATTAAGCTTATCAACGGTAGGTGCATTGGTAATCTGCAACAAATTCGAAACTTGATCAGGGTTTTTCTGCCTAACACCAATTGACCAAAGAACATAAATCCAAAGAAACATAAAGAACAAACAAGTTCAATGCACAGCAACAAGAAGATAGGATTGACAACTCCAGAATTTTGCTGCAGCGTAAGCTCATTCCACATAACACCTCTACTCTGGAAGCTCTAAATAAGGCAAACTGTCAAAATTCTAATCTCCTAATTATGTTTCAAAAAATAAACTTAACAACTACACACGAAGTTTAACACAGAGAATCAGATTATGTATAAAGCATTTGTGAGTTTTAGATAATCAAGTTTTGTATATTTTCTGGTTACATATATTTAGACTTCTGTTTATGCAACTTGCAGGCGGATATTGAGGAAGGTGATTCATTGTATCTGGATGCCAAGTCTTCAACTAATCTTCTACAGGAGAAGTAAGAAAGATATATTTTATAATGTAATTAAAGTCTGGGTAACAGGGCAATGTAAGCTTGCTTCATTGGCATATATCATATAGCATCAACAACCAGCAGCACCTCTGTATCAAGAAGCAAAGGTCTATCTATAATCAATCTATAGACTATAATCATCAAGCCATAAATTAAAATAGGAGTTCACATAAGATTTTGTAGATGACATATGCAGGTGCAAACAAAAATAAATCAATGCTTGCCTCATATCATGGACCAGCACTACTAGTCCTAAGTCTAGCTGTGAAGGTCGAACCATATTCAACTATGACGCCAACAACTAGCTGATTGCTACAAGCATACTAAGCATCTTCTTTTGCTACTAGCAAAAAGTTCCATACACAATCACTCCATCAGGGTTTTCAGCAGCCAACAAGACACATTTATTCATTATTAAATAGATTATATCTAAATGCAGTCAACATAATAATACTAACGAACCTGATTCATTTAGGACTTTTGCAGTTAACAGTACTTGGTGATAGTAGTACTAGAATCAGTTACCCTGCACCAACAATATAAAAAAAACTAAACTACATTGAAGGACTTACTATGTTCCCTATAGGCAAAGAATTAGGAAATAATTAAATACATTAAAATAGGCAACGAACTGAACCAACAATATGAAATAGTATTTAATTTCAATGACAATCCAGGCACATGCCCAATCATTCATAAATGGGAGAAACTGCAAAAGATTTTTTGCTTCTCCAAAATAATATAACAAGAACTTAATTGTCATCAATTTTTATTAGAGTGAGAAACCTACCTTGGAATCGCATGTTTCGAGTTCCTCCAGAAAATATTTCTATCGTACTGTGATTCCTCCCTGCATTGTGTGTACCGATTGCTGAACAACTGTAAAGCTTCCAAGAATTAAAATTGAACCAAAAGAGAAGATAAAAACTATTTATATTTTTTTTTTCTACTGATGTCTGAGACGAATTTTAAAAGCTCAAAGAGGATAGCATTAGGAAAAATATTTTACCGAGCTAATACCCAAGTGTAGGTGTAATGTTGAACATCAGCCATACTTCTTAATACAATTGTTCACACATTCCCATACCAAAATTGACCTGGTCAACCCAGGACCGAGCCCAAGAACCAGATTACAAACCCCAACTACAAAAACAAGCAAGAACAACCATTGACTGAGTTGAGGTAGCAGTGTAGCAAGCATACCAATAAACAACCAACCTATAAAATCCACCCCTGCTATCTGAAGGAAATAATGCCCTTGGTCCAAGTATGCATTCTATGATAAGTCTAATAAATGCGGTTCATTATTAATTAACAAGTTAATAATTCAGTGAGATCAAGTGAGCTGAATGCCTAGCTAGAGGCCGCTTCAGTTCAAGTGGAATTAATGATATTAATCCACAGCTTACTCTTGACTGAACCCGTAGGGTCACACAAATAGTACGTAAACGGATCAAGTATTTAATGGCATTAAATACTCTATCTATGGATATTCGGAATCGACGGATCTTGGTTTCAGTGGGAGCTGAGATCGTCACAGGCAAGAAATGAATACTCCGGAAACGATGATATTGCCGGAAACGGAAATATGGATCGTATCGGAAATATAAATATTATCCAAGTCGTAGATGTTGCCGGAAACGGAAACATGGTACGTATCGGAAAATATTATCGGAAATGGAAATATTACCAGAATCGGAAATATTGCCGGAAACGGAAATATTGTCAGAATCGGAAATATTATCGGAATCGGAAAATAATTCCGGAAACGGAAATATTAAATATTTGTTCGAAACGGAAATTAATTCCGGAATCGGAAATGTTAAATATTGTTCGTATCGGAAATGAATTCCGGATTCGGAAAATTAATCGGAAGCGTATCTACGAATAAGCATCGGACGAGGCCTGCCGGACGAGGGCCCAGCACGAAGCCAGGCCATCGCCCAGCAAGCCAAAGCGCGCCACACGAACAGCCAAGGCCACGCCAGGCCCAGCGCAAGGCCAGGCCCAGCAGGCCGTGGCAGCGCGCACAGCGCGCGCAGGAGCTACGTGGGCTTGTAGCTCGCGTAGGCCTCGCTGCGTGGGCCGCTCGCACGCACGCGCATGGGCGGCCCATCGTGGCTGCCGTGTGTGTGCGTAAGTGTTTGTGTTCATGCACGATTCCTAAATCATGCAGAGTTCGGTTAATGATTAAATTCCTAATTCTATTTGATAAATTAATTAATTAGAGTTCTTGTAGGATTCTAGGTTTAATTAATTTGTATCTGAATAGGATTCCAATTCCCTTTCCATACCCCTATAAATATGTGGCCTGGGTTCACAATTTATAACGAGTTTAAAAAGTATTCAAAGTGAGTTTTTGAGAGAAAAATTCAATCACACATCTTGCTCAAAAGTGCCGAAAATTCTAGTACCTTAAGGGCGATTCTAGTTGGTCAATCTTAAGGCGGATCCGGACGTGCTGTGGACTATCTACGGAGGGACGACACTTGGAGTCCTAAAGACTTGTTCTTGTTCGGTTCGGGCGCAGCTAGGGAGGGCACGCAACAAAGAGTATGCATCTAAATTATGCTATATGATTATGAGTAAATAATATGTATTCCTGGGTTAATGGTTGTTTCCGCATGATTTATGTAATATCATATGTATCATAACCTAACAGTGGTATCACGAGCCCCTTATTATTTTCATAATCTAAATTGCATGAACATGGTTAAATATTACAAATTTGCAAGAATTAAAAGGGGTGATTAATTTTCGTAATTGTTAATTAATTGCAAATTGCGTTTATTTAATTATACGTACGCAGTTTTTCGGCAGTTTCTTCGTTACTCATCCAAATCGAGTGATTTTTGTGTCATTTCCGCATGTAAAAGACATTCTAAAATTTTGACAAAAATAATATTTTTCTGCCGAACCCAGAATTCTCAAATTCGAAGCCTAACTATGACTTTTCGAAGGTTTTAGTTTTTCGAATGCAAAATTTCGTAAATTTAAGATGTTAAATTAAATATTTGCGATTCTTGTTGATAAATCTTGAATTTTTGATTGACCTACTGTATATGTTTAACAAGTTTGAATGCCTAGCCTTGTTAATTATGCAATCTAATTTGTAATTATGATTAATTTGTTGAAAATTAGAATAATTTAGAATTAATTTGATTTTCATAATTAATTATAATTTAATTAGAAACCTATGATTAAAAACCACCATAAAAATTGTAAATTTATGATAAATTTTAAATTTTTATGACCTAGACTTGAATCCATAATAATCGGAAATCAATTGAATAATAAATTTTCGATTTTTCGCCCTAAAATTATGAAATTAATATTATTTATTAATTTGTCATTAATTTTAAATATAAATTTTAAATTTTATGCGATTCGTTCATAAAACTTGCACGCACAAAGCAATGGACGCTTCGTGTTACCCTTAAGGGGTGTTGTATAGTGCGGGCATGCGACGACGAGCAAGGGAGCTCGTCGCCCGTGCGGCACGAATGCAATGAGCAAGGGCGTAGTGCACGAGCACAAGGCAGCAGCCCTGCCTTGTGTCGTGGGCCACGAGCTATGAACAAATGGGCATGGGCGAAAGGCAAGCCAAGACAGTCGCGTGTGGGCAGCAAGCGAGCTGCGCCACGACGCGCGCTACCTCGCGCAAGAGCGCGCAGCCTCGCGCGCAGCGAGCGCAAGCTCGCGTGCCACGAGCGCTGCGCCCAGCGTTGCTCGCGCGCACAGCGAGCGATGTCGCGCGCCCAGCGAGCGATGTCGCGCGCCCAGCGAGCGATGTCGCGCGCACAGCGAGCGATGTCGCGCGCCCAGCGAGCGATGGCTCGCGCGCACAGCGAGCGCTGGCGAGCGCGCACTGTGAGCGATGGCTCGCGTGCGACGAGCGCTGGCGCGCGCGCAGCAAGCACCACAGCGTGCGATGGCTTGCGATGGAGATGCAGCAGCTATGCGACGAGCGCATGGGCTGCGCGCATATGGCCAGCAATGGCTGTATGCGTGCGGCCCATGGGCGTGCAATGCGTAGGGTGTTTGCGTTACGATTAGATCGTTTTGAATGTTTAATTTGAAAATTTCAGTTCACGTAATTTTAATTAATTTTAAAATTAATAATTTAAATTATTTTCTTGGATTTTAATTTTGAATATTGTAATTATAATAAATGTTATTTATTCTAATTATTTTACTAAAATTAAAATCATGAATTAATTTAAATAACGACTGAAATTAAATTAAACTTTTTGGATTCAATTATAAATTTATATGAGCTTTAAATTTTAATTAAATTTGTATGTTTCCGGTTAGACTAGAAATACATTTTTATGTTTAAAATTAGTAAAGCATATGAATTTATTGGTTTAAGTGGGAGCGCTTTTTAGTCATAAACTCTTGATTAGGTCTACAAATCCTTAAGGTTAAAACAACTTGATTAGAATTAATAAGGACTGAATAATTGGTAGATTATTGGTGCCCTTGATTAATTGCTGCAAATGTTTACGTGATGCATAATGTGTTTTACTAACCAGCTATGTGAGCCATTCATGATAATGAATGGGTGAATGGTATATATAGTATATGTACTGTTTTGCAGGTTATGAAGTGACTAGTATGGCCCAAATAGGATAGAAAATATGGTCTGCGTACCATTAATTTGAATGTAATTGGTCTAAAGTACCAAAGTTATTTTTCAATTCAAATATGGTCTGCGAACCATCAAATAGTTGTAATTAGTTATAGCTTATCCTATTTGAAGAAAATGGTGCCTCCCACGGAGATTTTCAAGACGGACTTTGAAGTTAAAGCTTCAAGATGAAGTCGGGCCATACTAGATCACAAATATCTTATGCATGTTTTAAGTTATTTATTGCTTTTAAATATGTCTTAAAATGCATGAGATCAAAAGCTTGATTATGTTGCATGATTAAGGATTTTAGTTCACTTAAAATCTAACCAACATAGTAAGAGCCTTAAGTTCCAAACTTAAAAATTGAGTTAAAAGGTGCCATGCCAAAATATACACTTGCTTGGATATCCTTTACATCAATCTAGTAATAGTTTTTGCTCAGCGAGGTGTTACTTATTGGTCCTAAAGGGGCAAGGTACACAAATAATTGTGAGTACATGTTAGTTTTGGTGAAACTCAACGATATAAGTAAGGAGTCCTTTTATGTCGTGGCAAAATCGATAGGTTTACCTAATAAGTTCTTAGACGTACCTATCAACCAAGAATAGTTTCTAGACTATTAGCAAAAGGCTTTTGCTTACCTAAGATGTTCTAGGATTAAGTCGACAAACTGTGCTTAGTTCTTCAATGATTTTAGGATCTTGGAATCATTTTATTCACACCTGCCGGAACACATAACTTGAATAAAATGCTTAATAAACATTGAATTATGCATGTATGCTAGAATTTAAGTTTATTAAGAGAAACTGTGAATGGTTATTTATTTGTTTATTCTTTTCAATTGTAGTTTTAATATGGCAAACAACAATCAAAACATCATCATGGGTTCCGAGCTTATGGTCAAGCTGAACCTGACAAATTTTCTTGAATGGGAAGCTAAGCTAGTTGAAACAGTCAAACTCAATGGACTTGAGTATGTACTGTCACATCCCATGCCAAGCTACTATGCCAGAGACATGACCCCTGAGAGATTTTACGCCTGGGATGCGGATCTCAAAAAGGTTATGAGTCTCATGCTGAACAATATCCCTGATGATTGGGCTAAAAGGTTTGTAGCATATGAACCTTTTATGCTCATCAAGAATCTGAGGGATATCTGTCGTGGAAGTACGGAGGACAGGGACCTGAACGTCCATGAGTTGATTGAATCAATGTCTGGTCTAAAGGTTAGTTCTCCCAACAGGTGTTATAGGATGGAGGTCCAAGAAACACATGTTCAGCTCCTTCGCACTAAAAAGAGGGTAGGCGTCCCACTGAGGTTCCATGTGGATCTTATGTGTTCATACTTTGATCGCCTAAGTCTACTAGGAACACCAATAAGCGAAAGGATGGCAGTCTCTGTCTTGCTCAATTCACTACACAGTGGGTTTGGTCGCTTCAAGCAACTATACCTAAGTGAACCAAGAGAAGAAACAGTTGCAGAATTTGTTCACCTTGTCAGAAAGGCTGAAATAATACTGGACTGTGAAGCCAAATATTTACTCAAGGCTAGAAAGAGACCGTTCAAGAAAGGTGGAAAGTCCAAGGGCAATGCTAAATCAAAGCAGGACAAGTCCACATCAAGCTGTCTTTATTGTGATGGAATAGGCCATTACAAAAGAGAATGTCCAAAGCTAAAGGAAGATCAGAAGAACGGAACAGTCGTTCCATCTTCAGGTATTTTCGTTATAGACTGTATACTTGCTAATTCAACTTCTTGGGTATTAGATACAGGTTGTGGCTCACACTTATGTTCCAATCCACAGGGACTAAGAAGAAGTAGAAAGTTAAGCAAGGGTGAAGTCGACCTACGAGTGGGAAATGGAGCACGGATTGCTGCATTAGCTGTAGGAACTTACTATTTGTCGTTGCCCTCCGGGCTAGTTTTGGAACTGGAAGAATGTTTCCATGTTCCAAGTCTTACTAAAAACATCATTTCAGTTTCTTGCTTAGATGCTAAGGGATTTTCCTTTTTAATAAAAGACAATAGTTGTTCGTTTTATTTTAAAGAGATGTTTTATGGATCTGCTAGATTAGTCAATGGACTTTATTTATTAGATCACGAAAAACAAGTATATAACATAAATACCAAAAAGGCCAAAAGGGATGATTCAGATCTCACCTATCTGTGGCATTGTCGATTAGGCCATATAAACTTGAAACGCTTAGAAAGACTTCAAAAGGAAGGAATTCTAGAACCATTTGACTTAGAGGATTATGGTAAATGCGAATCATGTTTACTTGGCAAAATGACAAAGCAACCTTTCTCTAAAGTTGGAGAAAGAGCAAATGAACTATTGGGTTTAATCCATACAGATGTATGTGGACCAATGAGTACAAATGCTAGAGGTGGTTTCAGCTACTTTATCACTTTCACTGATGACTTCAGTAGGTATGGTTATGTCTACCTAATGAAGCATAAGTCTGAATCCTTTGACAAATTCAAGGAATTTCAGAGTGAAGTAGAGAATCAATTAGGCAAGAAGATTAAGGCACTGCGGTCTGATAGAGGCGGTGAATATCTGAGCTATAAATTTGATGACCATCTGAAAGAATGTGGAATTCTATCAGAATTGACTCCTCCTGGAACACCACAATGGAACGGTGTGTCGGAACGGAGGAACATAACCTTGCTAGACATGGTCAGGTCAATGATGGGTCAGGCCGAACTTCCATTAGAATTTTGGGGACATGCACTAAATACAGCTGCACCCACTATAAATAGAGCTCCGTCTAAAGCTGTCGAAAAGACTCCATACGAATTATGGTTTGGAAAGCCTCCAAATGTGTCTTTTCTTAAGATTTGGGGATGTGAAGTATACGTCAAACGATTAATTTCGGACAAACTTCATCCAAAATCTGACAAATGTATCCTTGTGGGCTATCCAAAGGAAACAAAGGGGTATTACTTCTACAATACATCTGAGAACAAAGTGTTTGTTGCTCGAGATGGTGTCTTTTTGGAGAAAGATCACATTTCCAAAATGACAAGTGGGAGAAAAATAGACCTCGAAGAAATTCGAGTCGAACAACAAACTCTAGAGAATGCTCAAGATGACATTCAGGATGAAACTCAGAGATCTTTAGAAGAATCTGCTGAGAATCATGGTCAATCTAGAAATGTTACCCCGCGTAGATCGCAAAGATATAGATCTCAACCGGAAAGGTACTTAGGTATTTTGACGAACGAGAGCTATGACGTTCTATTACTTGAAAGTGATGAACCTGCGACTTACAAACAAGCTATGACGAGCCCTAGCTCCAAGCAATGGCAAGAAGCCATGCAATCTGAATTAGACTCCATGTCTGAAAACCACGTATGGGATTTGGTCGATTTGCCAGATGGCTATCAAGCCATTGGAAGCAAATGGGTTTTCAAACTGAAAAAGGACAAGGATGGGAAACTTGAAGTTTTCAAAGCTAGATTGGTTGCAAAAGGTTACAGGCAAGTCCACGGTGTGGATTACGATGAAACTTTTTCACCAGTTGCAATGCTAAAGTCTATTCGGATAATGTTAGCAATCGCTGCATATTACGATTACGAAATATGGCAGATGGATGTCAAAACTGCTTTCTTAAACGGCGTTTTAACAGAGACTGTGTTTATGACACAGCCTGAAGGTTTTGAGGATCCAAAGAATGCTAAAAAGGTATGCAAGCTAAAGAAATCAATCTACGGATTGAAGCAGGCATCCAAGAGCTGGAATATACGTTTTGATGAAGCAGTCAGTGACTTTGGTTTCATCAAGAACGCAGACGAATCTTGTGTATACAAGAAGGTCAGTGGGAGCAAAATTGCTTTCCTAGTATTATATGTCGACGACATATTACTTATCGGAAATAACATTCCTATGTTGAACTCTGTCAAGATTTGGCTTGGGAAATGTTTTTCGATGAAGGATCTAGGAGAAGCACAGTACATATTGGGCATCAAGATTTACAGAGATAGATCTAAAAGGATGATTGGACTTAGTCAAAGCACTTATATCAATAAGGTGCTTGATAGGTTCAAGATGGCGGACTCCAAGCGAGGCTACCTACCCATGTCTCATGGAATGACTCTAAGCAAGACTCAGTGCCCAAAAACACTTGATGAGCGTAGACGAATGAATGGGATTCCATATGCATCATTGATTGGTTCAATAATGTATGCTATGATATGTACACGCCCGGATGTTGCGTACGCACTCAGTGCTACGAGCAGATACCAGTCAGACCCAGGAGAGGCGCATTGGACTGCTGCCAAGAACATACTGAAGTACCTGAAAAGGCACAAAGATGACTTCCTGGTCTATGGTGGAGATGATGAATTAATTGTTAAAGGCTATACGGACGCAAGTTTCCAAACCGACAAAGATGATTTCAGATCACAGTCTGGGTTTGTCTTCTGCCTCAACGGAGGAGCAGTAAGCTGGAAAAGTGCTAAGCAAAGCACCATTGCGGATTCTACAACTGAAGCGGAGTACATTGCTGCACATGAAGCAGCAAAGGAAGCTATATGGCTAAGGAAGTTCATAGGTGAACTTGGTGTAGTCCCCTCCATTAAAGGACCAATAGCCCTGTATTGTGACAATAACGGAGCTATTGCACAGGCAAAAGAGCCTAGACACCACCAGAGAGTCAAGCATGTACTTCGTAGATTTCACCTTCTACGAGAGTTCGTTGAAAGAAAAGAAGTCGAGATAAGCAAAATTGGAACTGATGACAACATATCAGATCCATTAACTAAACCTCTGCCGCAGGCGAAGCACAACTCGCACACTGCAGCTATGGGAATCAAGCATATTGGAGAATGGCTTTGATGTCTCTGTTTAATGTTTTAAAGTTTTAGAGTTTAAATCTTTGTAAAACATTATTGGTTAATCATTCACAATAAATGAAAAGAATTCATTTTTCCATTTAATTTGTGGTTTATTAAATGATGAGTCCCTTCAATTTGACGATATATTCAAGATAGACTGTCAGGACCAGTCCTGTGACTAAGAAATGTCTATCAAGTGAACTTGAATGTCAAAGGTTGAAAATGGTCCCTAATCGGAGTTTTCTATAAAATTGGACGCATAGAAAACGTTAGACGATTAGAATGCAAGATGACTAGTAGTTCTGTTTCTTGAACTATGTGGACATGGCAATGTCATAATCATTTGCATAGATACTTACTTTGGGAAGACTAGTATCGGACAAGACCTATGAAACTTTACTGTAAGAGATGAAAATCTGTCATAAGTAAATTTCATTAAATTATTAGACACTAAATCCTCAATACCTGAGTGATTTGAGATTACTTGTTTGAGAACTGGTTGCTTTGACGTTGACCAACCGTCGCACCGTAAAAGGAGGCTATAAAGGCAACGCTCAGGTAATCACCTATCAAACGAAGTCTAATCTCAAGATCGCAAGATTGGGATTGTCCTCCCATAAATCGGGATGAGATGCTTAAAAGTTGTACAAGGCCACTCGGAGAGCTAGAAACTGTGAAATGCATGGCCGTGCTCGGATGAATCATAGGCTATGATTATCTGTTTATTTGATCAGTTGAACTCTGAAACCGAGGAACACCTCTGGACATAATAAGGATGACAACTCTTACCTTATGTTCAAGAGCAAGCATCGAGCGACAAAGGAATTAGGAAATGCACACTTGTCCCTAAGGACAAGTGGGAGACTGAAGGAAATAATGCCCTTGGTCCAAGTATGCATTCTATGATAAGTCTAATAAATGCGGTTCAGTATTAATTAACAAGTTAATAATTCAGTGAGATCAAGTGAGCTGAATGCCTAGCTAGAGGCCGCTTCAGTTCAAGTGGAATTAATGATATTAATCCACAGCTTACTCTTGACTGAACCCGTAGGGTCACACAAATAGTACGTAAACGGATCAAGTATTTAATGGCATTAAATACTCTATCTATGGATATTCGGAATCGACGGATCTTGGTTTCAGTGGGAGCTGAGATCGTCACAGGCAAGAAATGAATACTCCGGAAACGATGATATTGCCGGAAACGGAAATATGGATCGTATCGGAAATATAAATATTATCCAAGTCGTAGATGTTGCCGGAAACGGAAACATGGTACGTATCGGAAAATATTATCGGAAATGGAAATATTACCAGAATCGGAAATATTGCCGGAAACGGAAATATTGTCAGAATCGGAAATATTATCGGAATCGGAAAATAATTCCGGAAACGGAAATATTAAATATTTGTTCGAAACGGAAATTAATTCCGGAATCGGAAATGTTAAATATTGTTCGTATCGGAAATGAATTCCGGATTCGGAAAATTAATCGGAAGCGTATCGTACGAATAAGCATCGGACGAGGCCTGCCGGACGAGGGCCCAGCACGAAGCCAGGCCATCGCCCAGCAAGCCAAAGCGCGCCACACGAACAGCCAAGGCCACGCCAGGCCCAGCGCAAGGCCAGGCCCAGCAGGCCGTGGCAGCGCGCACAGCGCGCGCAGCGCGCGCAGGAGCTACGTGGGCTTGTAGCTCGCGTAGGCCTCGCTGCGTGGGCCGCTCGCACGCACGCGCATGGGCGGCCCATCGTGGCTGCCGTGTGTGTGCGTAAGTGTTTGTGTTCATGCACGATTCCTAAATCATGCAGAGTTCGGTTAATGATTAAATTCCTAATTCTATTTGATAAATTAATTAATTAGAGTTCTTGTAGGATTCTAGGTTTAATTAATTTTTATCTGAATAGGATTCCAATTCCCTTTCCATACCCCTATAAATATGTGGCCTGGGTTCACAATTTAATACGAGTTTAAAAAGTATTCAAAGTGAGTTTTTGAGAGAAAAATTCAATTACACATCTTGCTCAAAAGTGCCGAAAATTCTAGTACCTTAAGGGCGATTCTAGTTGGTCAATCTTAAGGCGGATCCGGACGTGCTGTGGACTATCTACGGAGGGACGACACTTGGAGTCCTAAAGACTTGTTCTTGTTCGGTTCGGGCGCAGCTAGGGAGGGCACGCAACAAAGAGTATGCATCTAAATTATGCTATATGATTATGAGTAAATAATATGTATTCCTGGGTTAATGGTTGTTTCCGCATGATTTATGTAATATCATATGTATCATAACCTAACACTATCATCTAAACCCAGCAGCAGAAGAGAGAAAAGCAAAACAGTCTGCCAACTTATTAAAAGCACAAAATAAAAAACAGGAATATAACAGAACAAAATCACCCAACACTTACCAGCACATCAACATTCTGTAATATAGATCTCCCACAAAAAAGCTTATGTTGCAGCACACATTAACCTTTGGACTGCACCAAAAGACAACGAGTCAACTTTAGCCAGGACAATACCTCAACAGAATCTGCCTATTCCATCTCCAAATCATCCCAGCCAGAACCTGACCGTAGCAAGCACAACCAGCCTTGAAATAAGAGCTCAATCCCAAGCTTCTATGTAGACCAATAATCTGTTGTTGATCTAAACCATACCAAGCACCAACCTGTAGCATCGTACAAAAACTAAAATAGAAGATTTACATGTTATTATTCAATGAATAGAACCAGCCACATTCCTCCGCATAACACTTTTCACTAATCACAGTCTCAACTCTCGAACAGACAACAACCTTAGCCTTCTTGATGACCTCCGTCTTAACCATCAGACCATTTTTCCCTTTTTATTCTTACAATAAAGGCCTTACTTCTAATTTTAAGATACTCTTTACAAATCACTTAAAATAATACCTTATCTCAAATAACTATAAAAGAACGAACATACTTCATGTAATTAACTGAGCCGAGGATGATGTGTTTGCATATTGACAATGTAGACTCAAAGACAAGTACCCTAACCATTAATGAACTTATAAATAGACTAACTGAAAGAAATAGTGACCTGGAATGAAATAAAAACAGTGGATATGACATTATTGAGAATTCATCACAAGCTTAAGCCCATTTCTTCACACTTGGACGCTTTTTTCACTTACTGTACCTGCTATTCCCCCCCCCCCCCCCCTCTTATTTATTCTCCATTTGAGAGTAAAAGCTAATTCAAGTAGTACCCATTATAAAATCAGTAAGTATTATTAACATTAAATGACTAATTCAACAAAGTAGAATGATTTTCTCTTTAATTCAATGAAATCGAATACAATCCAACAGAAAATTAGTCTATTTTCTAAATACACAATAAATAATAACTAAAATCAAACAAAACTTAGAGAAATTTCCTATTCCCTAAACGCAAGTTCTCCCAACAATCAGAATCGGATGGACATATGATGAATTTAAATAAAATTGTTTATTGATACCACACGAGATCCAATTTGAAAAATAGGGTTTTAAATTAAAAAAAACCCTTTATACAATCAACGTGATTAGTTATGTAAATCAAAGGATTTAAATTGGAAACCCTAAATCGGAGTTATATACCAGAACAACAGATCACCCACACACAAGGTTTAGAATCAAGTGTAAAGAAGTCGAACAAAAAGGTTAAAGAAGTAAAAATAATGATCATCAACAACAACAATGGAAAAAGAAACATCAGAACAGGATCACTGCCATGTTCATTTTGATGAACATATCTATCAAAATCAGAATTATGAATGAGAGAGTAGACACATAGCTAGAATAATAACAAATAAAAAAGAGATTTTCAACAACAATAGAAATAAGGCAAATACATATACGATTTCTTTAATGGGACCTGAAGAGTATGAAGATATGTGGAAACTGGTTCCAGATCCGATTAAGTGGAACAACACGATGCAAATGTTTAGTAGAGGACAAATGTTCAGCATGTGTGTGTGTTAGTGAACAGAAGGAAAACACACTTGCTAAACTCACAGGCTTATAATTAGGTATTTGAGTTGCCATATTCTTGGCCAACCTACTCACTGATGGGTTTTGGAGGCTGCAGTCGATTATTTGATGGGCTATTCAGTTTAGAACAAGTGTAGAGTGGTGGAAGGATAAGGACATGGGTACCTATAAACCAGCAGGTGCATCACTATCAATGAACAACAGACAGAGGTTAGCCACCAATCTTTAGTACCTCAAACAATACCATAATTCTTATTCACATATGATAGATGAAAATCCAGAGAGATTAACTAGGGATCATTGCAATACGTTCATTTACTGTAAATAAACGGTTCAAGCCATGTTGCATTTAATGTAATGTCATGATAGGGAAGCTATAAATATTTCATAGGATAACTTTAATTCCAGATACCACTCATGCAATCATTGGACAATTACAGGAACGTATAGATGTACTAAATAATCAGCAAACAGAGAGTATGGAAATTACAAAAGGTGGTTCAATATCAAATAAGTAAACTAACGAATGCATAATTTGGGAAGAAAAAAGGGTAATAATAATATAGAAAAGTTAGTTCACACTTTATTTTATAGCTTTCTTGCTCCAAAGAACCAACCCGACCTGCAAAGAAAAGTTGCCAATGCATATAAATCATGGGCCTGTTATCATTTTTCTGAAAAGTATTAGTCTACGACTCTATATATCCCAATTGTCAAAGATCAAAGGAACAAATATTATCCACTAGGGAGAAACCCAATGAGTGCATGATAATATAAGTAGATGAATCATAACTTACTATTTTAAAAAAAAAAAGGTCCAACAAGCTTAGTTAACCACCATTTGTTATATCCCATATATCGACTACGGAAAACAAACATTTATGGAAGGCTTAAAAAATGCTTTATGGTGGATAATAATAAGAGTGGACTTGCACTACGTCAATGGTCATTAGATCTTATCAAAAAGAAGTTCACAAACAATTTATAGAATTGAAGTTGTAAGGATTGCTGCTTGTGATCTTAGTATGTTCAGTTGCTCATGTAAAATAGTGATGACATGAATTGAAGCTCATCTTTTCTTTCTTTTTTTGCAATTGAGGGCCAATAATTTTGGTACTAAGGCTTGGTTGTTGATGTTTTTTGCAATTGAGAGAGGTAGATCAAAGGTAATGGTGATTGATTCACGTGAGAATTAGTTAAGGAAATATGAGTCCATATAGAAACTTATTTACCACTGTAAAAAAAACCTCACTGATCCGCAAATATATAAAATCAAGTCATCAAGTATCTACTAGTCTCACATACCAGATTTAACATTTCAAGACGAATCCATATATACAATCTATGAATCTAACAATGAGCCGTTCATGAGATATATAGAGAGTTGTATAATTCAATTCAACTCTTAAACTTATAATGTTTAACAATTAACATACCACAATAGTCAAATAAAATCAGTGAACTAAAGAAAAAAGAAACATTAAAATAAAACTACTCCTATAAAGAACTTAGGACCAAGTTCTATAACAATATTTTTTTATTTTGACATTTTTTTCGAGATATTATCAATTCAATACTATTCAAGAAAAATCTCTTCAAGCGGAAAGTTCAGTAAATTTAAAAATAAAGAAACTCAAACTTCGTGAATCAATGGAAAGTATAAAGCAAGATTTGGTTTATGGGTGTCCGTAATATATCTCAATTGAACCTTCTTTTGTTATAAGAGTTCAATTCTCTTCTCGCTTTGTCAATGAAATGAATAATCGAATTGAAGAATAAAAACAAAATCACAACAATCACACATCGAGCCACACCGTTTGAAAATGAAAACTCAGCAGAAATAAATACAGAATCATGGTTGACGGCGATACTTACAATGCAGAGCGGAATAGGTTTAAATCAGAGAATTCGATCCTCGCCGCGTTAGCTAGAATCCGATAATTTTTCTTCTCAATGGCAAATCTGAACATCTAGACATCGAGTATTATAATTATTAGCTGAAATGAAGATCAACAAATTAAAGGAGAAAATTGTAATGAAGAAGAAGAAGAAGAAGAAGAAGAAGAAAAGCGCAATGGGTGATACCAATAGCAGCGATGAAGGCCGATAAAATAATCATCGTCTCACTGCCATAGCTACACTCCGAGATGAGGGAGGGGCAAAAAACAGATACAAAGGGGTTTTAAATCTATCTTAGGTTTTGGAGAGTTTGGTGAAATTTTATACGAACTACGAAGTAGTATTTAAACATTAACGACGACAGAAAACCTGAAAAATTCGTTTTATTTTTTTTAATTGAAATTTTGGAAAGACCCGCGCTCTCTAAATTTTTTTTATTTCCAAATTCTCTCTTTTAACGATAATTTTTCTTTTGGTCGTTATCTATTGGTCGTTAATAGTGTTATTTCTAGTAGTGCAATCACATAATTCGCTACACATAACTAACATTACATCATGAGGCAAAATAACAATATGTCATGTAGTTTATGATAGGCTTCTATGGGTAGTATTTGCGCCGGCTTGGTACCACTTCTATCGCAGATCCAACACATGCCCCGGTCGAGGTAGTGCCTTCAACAGACGAATTTCGCCCAAGAGATCAATCACGATGTAAGCCAAGGGGGCATGCACCAATGAGAGGGACCTAGTGGGCGAGCGATTGGGTTTGGGACGGGTGTACTACTAGCGAAAAGTGCCGAGTGGACAACATTCGAAGCGTATGCACCTCTCGGTTGGCGATGGGTATCCTTAGTCCCAACTCCCGAGATGAAACATCCAAGGGAGCCAAGATTCGTTATGCGGTTCTGTCCGTTCACATTAATATGCTGATTTTCAGGTCGTCCCAACTTGATGGGGAAATAAACGCGGGGTAGGATCGTTTCACCCTTCGGCTATTTTGATTACCTACGAGCACGAGTATTTCCTTCACTATCCCCAGTGGAGTCGCCACTGTGAGGGGGTCGAAAAAGCACGAGGCTAATGCGTGACCTCGTCCCTCGTGGGCGTGACGTTTCTTTTTGTCAAATCAAGTGTAATTGGATTTCCTGTGAGATTACACCCAATTGACTAGTAATATAGGAGCCACCATTCAGTTTTTAACGACAATGAGAAAAACTGACAAAACCCAGTTATCGTGACATAAAGGGAGTGCAATTATGTTTGACCACGACGGCCATAGGTTCCTTGTGATCCCTGGTGTGGGGATTGTTAGGTTATGATACATATGACAATTCATAAATCATGCGGAAACAACCATTAATCCAGGAATACATATTATTTACACATAATCATTTAGCATAGTTTAGATGCATACTCTTTGTTGCGTGCCTTCCCTAGCTGCGCCCGAACCGAACAAGAACAAGTCTTTAGGACTCCAAGTGTCGTCCCTCCATAGATAGTCCACAGCACGTCCGGATCCGCCTTAAGATTGACCAACTAGAATCGCCCTTAAGGTACTATTATTTTCGGCACTTTTAGGCAAATGTGTGACTGAATTTTTCTCTCAAAAACTCACTTTGAATACTTGAAAACTCGTTGTAAATATGTGACCCTAGGCACCTATTTATAGAGTTATGGAAAAGGATTTGGAATCCTATTAGGATACTAATTTATTTAATTATAATCCTACTAGGACTTTAATTAAACAAACTTTATCAATTAGGATTAGATTTAATCATATTACGAATCCCGGTAGCCTTAGGATTCGAGTAGCACACACGAGTGGCGCACAAGCACCGCACACCCGCACGCAGGCCTTGCGGCCCACGCCGAGCGCACAGCGCAAGGCCCACTGTCGCAGCCTTGTCCGCGCGCGCGCCTAAGCTTCGGCTGGGCCTGGCTTTTGCGCTGGGCCTGGTCGTATGCTTGGCGTGTGGTTGTTGCGCTTGGCTTGCTGGGCGATGGCCCGGCTTCGTGCTGGGCCTTCGTCTGGCAGGCCTCGTCCGATGCTAATTCGTACTATACGCTTCCGATTAAATTCTCGATTCCGGAATTCATTTCCGATACGAACAATATTTAATATTTCCGATTCCGGAATTAATTTCCGTTTCGAACAAATATTTAATATTTTCGTTTCCGGAACTATTTTCCGATTCCGATAATATTTCCGATTCAGACAATATTTCCGTTTCCGGCAATATTTGTGTGACCCTACGGGTTCAGTCAAGAGTAAGTTGTGGATTAATATCATTAATTCCACTTGAACTGAAGCGGCCTCTAGCTAGGCATTCAGCTCACTTGATCTCACTGAATTATTAACTTGTTAATTAATACTGAACCGCATTTATTAGACTTAACATTGAATGCATACTTGGACCAAGGGCATTATTTCCTTCAGTCTCCCACTTGTCCTTAGGGACAAGTGTGCATTTCCTAATTCCTTTGTCGCTCGATGCTTGCTCTTGAACATAAGGTAAGAGTTGTCATCCTTATTATGTCCAGAGGTGTTCCTTGGTTTCAGAGTTCAACTGATCAAATAAACAGATAATCATAGCCTATGATTCATCCGAGCACGGCCATGCATTTCACAGTTTCTAGCTCTCCGAGTGGCCTTGTACAACTTTTAAGCATCTCATCCCGATTTATGGGAGGACAATCCCAATCTTGCGATCTTGAGATTAGACTTCGTTTGATAGGTGATTACCTGAGCGTTGCCTTTATAGCCTCCTTTTACGGTGCGACGGTTGGTCAACGTCAAAGCAACCAGTTCTCAAACAAGTAATCTCAAACCACTCAGGTATTGAGGATTTAGTGTCCAATAATTTTAATGAAATTTACTTATGACAGATTTTCATCTCTTACAGTAAAGTTTCATAGGTCTTGTCCGATACTAGTCTTCCCAAAGTAAGTATCTATGCAAATGATTATGACATTGCCATGTCCACATAGTTCAAGAAACAGAACTACTAGTCATCTTGCATTCTTGTCGTCTAACGTTTTCTATGCGTCCAATTTTATAGAAAACTCCGACTAGGGACCATTTTCAACCTTTGACATTCAAGTTCACTTGATAGACATTTCTTAGTCACAGGACTGGTCCTGACAGTCTATCTTGAATATTCGTCAAATTGAAGGGACTCATCATTTAATAAACCACAAATTAAATGGAAAAATGAATTCTTTTCATTTATTGTGAATGATTAACCAATAATGTTTTGCAAAGATTTAAACTCTAAAACTTTAAAACATTAAACAGGGTCATCAAAGCCATTCTCCAATATGCTTGATTCCCATAGCTGCAGTGTGCGAGTTGTGCTTCGCCTGCGGCAGAGGTTTAGTCAATGGATCTGAAATGTTGTCATCAGTTCCAATCTTGCTTATCTCGACTTCTTTTCTTTCAACGAACTCTCGTAGAAGGTGAAATCTACGAAGTACATGCTTGACTCTCTGGTGGTGTCTAGGCTCTTTTGCCTGTGCAATAGCTCCGTTATTATCACAATACAGGGCTATTGGTCCTTTAATGGAGGGGACTACACCAAGTTCACCTATGAACTTCCTTAGCCATATAGCTTCCTTTGCTGCTTCATGTGCAGCAATGTACTCCGCTTCAGTTGTAGAATCCGCAATGGTGCTTTGCTTAGCACTTTTCCAGCTTACTACTCCTCCGTTGAGGCAGAAGGTAAACCCAGACTGTGATCTGAAATCATCTTTGTCGGTTTGGAAACTTGCGTCCGTATAGCCTTTAACAATTAATTCATCATCTCAACCATAGACCAGGAAGTCATCTTTGTGCCTTTTCAGGTACTTCAGAATGTTCTTGGCAGCAGTCCAATGCGCCTCTCCTGGGTCTGACTGGTATCTGCTCGTAGCACTGAGTGCATACGCAACATCCGGGAGTGTACATATCATAGCATACATTATTGAACCAATCAATGATGCATATGGAATCCCATTCATTCCATGAGACATGGGTAGGTAGCCTCGCCTGGAGTCCGCCATTTTGAACCTATCAAGCACCTTATTGATATAAGTGCTTTGACTAAGTCCAATCATCCTTTTAGATCTATCTCTGTAAATCTTGATGCCCAATATGTACTGTGCTTCTCCTAGATCTTTCATCGAAAAACATTTCCCAAGCCAAATCTTGACAGAGTTCAACATAGGAATGTCATTTCCGATAAGTAATATGTCGTCGACATATAATACTAGGAAAGCAATTTTGCTCCCACTGACCTTCTTGTATACACAAGATTCGTCTGCGTTCTTGATGAAACCAAAGTCACTGACTGCTTCATCAAAACGTATATTCCAGCTCCTGGATGCCTGCTTCAATCCGTAGATTGACTTCTTTAGCTTGCATACCTTTTTAGCATTCTTTGGATCCTCAAAACCTTCAGGCTGTGTCATAAACACAGTTTCTGTTAAAATGCCGTTTAAGAAAGCAGTTTTGACATCCATCTGCCATATTTCGTAATCGTAATATGCAGCGATTGCTAACATTATCCGAATAGACTTTAGCATTGCAACTGGTGAAAAGGTTTCGTCGTAATCCACACCGTGGACTTGCTTGTAACCTTTTGCAACCAATCTAGCTTTGAAAACTTCAAGTTTCCCATCCTTGTCCTTTTTCAGTTTGAAAACCCATTTGCTTCCAATGGCTTGGTAGCCATCTGGAAAATCGACCAAATCCCATACTTGGTTTTCAGACATGGAGTCTAATTCAGACTGCATGGCTTCTTGCCATTGCTTGTAGCTAGGGATCGTCATAGCTTGTTTGTAAGTCGCAAGTTCATCACTTTCAAGTAATAGAACGTCATAGCTCTCGTTCGTCAAAATACCTAAGTACCTTTCCGGTTGAGATCTATATCTTTGCGATCTACGCGGGGTAACATTTCTAGATTGACCATGATTCTCACCAGATTCTTCTAAAGATCTTTGAGTTTCATCCTGAATGTCATCTTGAGCATTCTTTAGAGTTTGTTGTTCGACTCGAATTTCTTCGAGGTCTACTTTTCTCCCACTTGTCATTTTGGAAATGTGATCTTTCTCCAAAAAGACACCATCTCGAGCAACAAACACCTTGTTCTCAGATGTATTGTAGAAGTAATACCCCTTTGTTTCCTTTGGATAGCCCACAAGGATACATTTGTCAGATTTTGGATGAAGTTTGTCTGAAATTAATCGTTTGACATATACTTCACATCCCCAAATCTTCAGAAAAGACACATTTGGAGGTTTTCCAAACCATAACTCATATGGAGTCTTTTCGACAGCTTTAGACGGAGCTCTATTTATAGTGAGTGCAGCTATATTTAGTGCATGTCCCCAAAATTCTAATGGAAGTTTGGCCTGACCCATCATTGACCTGAGCATGTCTAGCAAGGTTCTGTTCCTCCGTTCCGACACACCGTTCCATTGTGGTGTTCCTGGAGGAGTCAATTCTGATAGAATTCCACATTCTTTCAGATGGTCATGAAATTCATAGCTCAGATATTCACCGCCTCTATCAGACCGCAGTGCCTTAATCTTCTTGCCTAATTGATTCTCTACTTCACTCTGAAATTCCTTGAATTTGTCAAAGGATTCAGACTTATGCTTCATTAGGTAGACATAACCATATCTACTGAAGTCATCAGTGAAAGTGATAAAGTAGCTGAAACCACCTCTAGCATTTGTACTCATTGGTCCACATACATCTGTATGGATTAAACCCAATAGTTCATTTGCTCTTTCTCCAACTTTAGAGAAAGGTTGCTTTGTCATTTTGCCAAGTAAACATGATTCGCATTTACCATAATCCTCTAAGTCAAATGGTTCTAGAATTCCTTCCTTTTGAAGTCTTTCTAAGCGTTTCAAGTTTATATGGCCTAATCGACAATGCCACAGATAGGTGAGATCTGAATCATCCTTTTTGGCCTTTTTGGTATTTATGTTATATACTTGTTTGTCGTGATCTAATAAATAAAGTCCATTGACTAATCTAGCAGATCCATAAAACATCTCTTTTAAAATAAAACGAACAACTATTGTCTTTTATTAAAAAGGAAAATCCCTTAGCATCTAAGCAAGAAACTGAAATGATGTTTTTAGTAAGACTTGGAACATGGAAACATTCTTCCAGTTCCAAAACTAGCCCGGAGGGCAACGACAAATAGTAAGTTCCTACAGCTAATGCAGCAATCCGTGCTCCATTTCCCACTCGTAGGTCGACTTCACCCTTGCTTAACTTTCTACTTCTTCTTAGTCCCTGTGGATTGGAACATAAGTGTGAGCCACAACCTGTATCTAATACCCAAGAAGTTGAATTAGCAAGTATACAGTCTATAACGAAAATACCTGAAGATGGAACGACTGTTCCGTTCTTCTGATCTTCCTTTAGCTTTGGACATTCTCTTTTGTAATGGCCTATTCCATCATAATAAAGACAGCTTGATGTGGACTTGTCCTGCTTTGATTTAGCATTGCCCTTGGACTTTCCACTTTTCTTGAACGGTCTCCTTCTAGCCTTGAGTAAATCTTTGGCTTCACAGTCCAGTATTATTTCAGCCTTTCTAACAAGGTGAACAAATTCTGCAACTGTTTCTTCTCTTGGTTCACTTAGGTATAGTTGCTTGAAGCGACCAAACCCACTGTGTAGTGAATTGAGCAAGATAGAGACTGCCATTCTTTCGCTTATTGGTGTTCCTAGTAGACTTAGGCGATCAAAGTATGAACGCATAAGATCCACATGGAACCTCAGTGGGACGCCTACCCTCTGTTTAGTGCGAAGGAGCTGAACATGTGTTTCTTGGACCTCCATCCTATAACACCTGTTGGGAGAACTAACCTTTAGACCAGACATTGATTCAATCAACTCATGGACGTTCAGGTCCCTGTCCTCCGTGCTTCCACGACAGATATCCCTCAGATTCTTGATATCATCAGGGATATTGTTCAGCATGAGACTCATAACCTTTTTCAGATCCGCATCCCAGGCGTAAAATCTCTCAGGGGTCATGTCTCTGGCATAGTAGCTTGGCATGGGATGTGACAGTACATACTCAAGTCCATTGAGTTTGACTATTTCAACTAGCTTAGCTTCCCATTCAAGAAAATTTGCCAGATTCAGCTTGACCATAAGCTCAGAACCTATGATGATGTTTTGATTGTTGTTTGCCATATTAAAAACTACAATTGAAAAGAATAAACAAATAAATAACCATTCACAGTTTCTCTTAATAAACTTAAATTCTAGCATACATGCATAATTCAATGTTTATCAAGCATTTTATTCAAGTTATGTGTTCCGGCAGGTGTGAATAAAATGATTCCAAGATCCTAAAATCATTGAAGAACTAAGCACAGTTTGTCGACTTAATCCTAAAACATCTTAGGTAAGCAAAAGCCTTTTGCTAATAGTCTAGAAACTATTCTTGGTTGATAGGTACGTCTAAGAACTTATTAGGTAAACCTATCGATTTTGCCACGACATAAAAGGACTCCTTACTTATATCGTTGAGTTTCACCAAAACTAACATGTACTCACAATTATTTGTGTACCTTGCCCCTTTAGGACCAATAAGTAACACCTCGCTGAGCGAAAACTATTACTAGATTGATGTAAAGGATATCCAAGCAAGTGTATATTTTGGCATGGCACCTTTTAACTCAATTTTTAAGTTTGGAACTTAAGGCTCTTACTATGTTGGTTAGATTTTAAGTGAACTAAAATCCTTAATCATGCAACATAATCAAGCTTTTGATCTCATGCATTTTAAGACATATTTAAAAGCAATAAATAACTTAAAACATGCATAAGATAAATGTGATCTAGTATGGCCCGACTTCATCTTGAAGCTTTAACTTCAAAGTCCGTCTTGAAAATCTCCGTGGGAGGCACCATTTTCTTCAAATAGGATAAACTATAATTAAAACTAATTACAACTATTTGATGGTACGCAGACCATATTTGAATTGAAAAACAACTTTGGTACTTTAGACCAATTACATTCAAATTAATGGTACGCAGACCATATTTTCTATCCTATTTGGGCCATACTAGTCACTTCATAACCTGCAAAACAGTACATATACAATATATACCATTCACCCATTCATTATCATGAATGGCCCACATAGCTGGTTAGTAAAACACATTATGCATCACGTAAACATTTGCAGCAATTAATCAAGGGCACCAATAATCTACCAATTATTAAGTCCTTATTAATTCTAATCAAGTTGTTTTAACCTTAAGGATTTGTAGACCTAATCAAGAGTTTATGACTAAAAGGGCTCCCACTTAAACCAATAAATTCATATGCTTTACTAATTTTAAACATAAAAATGTATTTCTAGTCTAACCGGAAACATACAAATTTAATTAAAATTTGAAGCTCAAATAAATTTATAATTGAATCCAAAAAGTTTAATTTAATTTCAGTCGTATTTAAATTAATTCATGATTTTAATTTTAGTAAAATAATTAGAATAAATAAAATTTACTATAATTACAATATTCAAAATTAAAATCCAAAAAAATAATTTAAATTATTAATTTTAAAATTAATTAAAATTACGTAAACTGAAAATTTCAAATTAAAATTTCAAAACGATCTAATCGCAACGCAAACACCCTACGCAACGTACGCCCATGGGCCACACGCACACAGCCATCGCTGGCCATGTGCGCGCAGCCCATGCGCTGCGTCGCATCGCTGCTGCTGCTATCCTTCGCAAGGCACCACGCGAGCTGGTGCTCGCTGCGCGCGCGCCAGCGCTCGATGCACGCGAGCCATCGCTCGCTGCGTTCGCTCGCCAGTGCTCGCTTCATGCGAGCCAGCGCTCGCTACGCGCACTCGCCAGCGCTCGCTTTGTGCGGGCCATTGCTCGCTGCGCGCGCTCGCCAGCGCTCGCTGCGCGCGCTTGCGCGAGGCAGTGCGCGTTGTGGCGCAGCTCGCTTGCTGCCCACACGCGACTGCTGTGCCTTGCTTTCGCCCTCGCCCATTCGTCAATTGCTCATAGCCCACGACACAAGGCAGGGCTGCTGCCTTGTGCTCGTGCACCATGGCCTTGCTCATTGCATTCGTGCCGCATGGGCAACGAGCTCCCTTGCTCGTCGTCTCATGCCCGCACTATACAACACCCCTTAAGGGTAACACGTAGCGTCCATTGCTTTGTGCGTGCAAGTTATATGAACGAATCGCGTAAAATTTAAAATTTATATTTAAAATTTATGACAAATTAATAATTAATATTAATTTCATAATTTTAGGGCGAAAAATCGAAAATTTATTATTCAATTGATTTCCGATTTACATGGATTCAAGCCCAGGTCATAAAAATTTAAAATTTATCATAAATTTAGAATTTTTATGGTGGTTTTTAATCATAGGTATCTAATTAAATTACAATTAATTATGAAAATCAAATTAATTCTAAATTATTCTAATTTTCAACAAATTAATCATAATTACAAATTAGATTGCATAATTAACAAGGCTAGGCATTCAAACTTGTTAAACATATACAGTAGGTCAATCAAAAATTCAAGATTTATCAACAAGAATCGCAAATATTTAATTTAACATCTTAAATTTACGAAATTTTGCATTCGAAAAACTAAAACCTTCGAAAAGTCATAGTTAGGCTTCGAATTTGAGAATTCTGGGTTCGGCAGTCAAAATTTTAGAATGCCTTTTACATGCGGAATTGACACAAAAATCACTCGATTTGGATGAGTAACGAAGAAACTGCCGAAAAACTGCGTACGTATAATTAAATAAACGCAATTTGCAATCAATTAACAATTACGAAAATTAATCACCCCCTTTTAATTCTTGCAAATTTGTAATATTTAACCATGTTCATGCAATTTAGATTATGAAAATAATAAGAGGCTCGTGATACCACTGTTAGGTTATGATACATATGACAATTCATAAATCATGCGGAAACAACCATTAAGCCAGGAATACATATTATTTACACATAATCATTTAGCATAGTTTAGATGCATACTCTTTGTTGCGTGCCTTCCCTAGCTGCGCCCGAACCGAACAAGAACAAGTCTTTAGGACTCCAAGTGTCGTCCCTCCGTAGATAGTCCACAGCACGTCCGGATCCGCCTTAAGATTGACCAACTAGAATCGCCCTTAAGGTACTATTATTTTCGGCACTTTTAGGCAAATGTGTGACTGAATTTTTCTCTCAAAAACTCACTTTGAATACTTGAAAACTCGTTTTAAATATGTGACCCTAGGCACCTATTTATAGAGTTATGGAAAAGGATTTGGAATCCTATTAGGATACTAATTTTATTTAATTATAATCCTACTAGGACTTTAATTAAACAAACTTTATCAATTAGGATTAGATTTAATCATATTACGAATCCCGGTAGCCTTAGGATTCGAGTAGCACACACGAGTGGCGCACAAGCACCGCACACCCGCACGCAGGCCTTGCGGCCCACGCCGAGCGCACAGCGCAAGGCCCACTGTCGCAGCCTTGTCCGCGCGCGCGCCCAAGCTTCGGCTGGGCCTGGCTTTTGCGCTGGGCCTGGTCGTATGCTGGGCGTGTGGTTGTTGCGCTTGGCTTGCTGGGCGATGGCCCGGCTTCGTGCTGGGCCTTCGTCTGGCAGGCCTCGTCCGATGCTAATTCATACGATACGCTTCCGATTAAATTCTCGATTCCGGAATTCATTTCCGATACGAACAATATTTAATATTTCCGATTCCGGAATTAATTTCCGTTTCGAACAAATATTTAATATTTTCGTTTCCGGAACTATTTTCCGATTCCGATAATATTTCCGATTCTGACAATATTTCCGTTTCCGGCAATATTTCCGATTCCGGCAATATTTCCATTTCCGATAATATTTTCCGATACGTACCATGTTTCCATTTCCGACAACATCTACGACTTGGATAATATTTATATTTCCGATACGATCCATATTTCCGTTTCCGGTAATATCATCGTTTCCGGAGTATTCATTTCTTGCCTGTGACGATCTCAGCTCCCACTGAAACCAAGATCCGTCGATTTCGAATATCCATAGATGGAGTATTTAATGCCATTAAATACTTGATCCGTTTACGTACTATTTGTGTGACCCTACGGGTTCAGTCAAGAGTAAGCTGTGGATTAATATCATTAATTCCACTTGAACTGAAGCGGCCTCTAGCTAGGCATTCAGCTCACTTGATCTCACTGAATTATTAACTTGTTAATTAATACTAAACCGCATTTATTAGACTTAACATTGAATGCATACTTGGACCAAGGGCATTATTTCCTTCAGGGATCGCTCAACGTACACCCGCAGGGCAGAGATTGAGGGTTCGGGGGACTGTAACTACCGAGAGGAGTACTCTCTCTTCGATAACTCCAGAGGCAGGATATCCTTACTAGCTCAGCATAAATAATTGAAGGGACATGCGTTAACTATTAAACTAATCTGAATTGATTTTAGCAATATGCAACACATAATACTAAATCGATTGTGATTATCTTGTTTAGATTGATTTAAGGGACCTAGCATGATAGTTCAATTGTCCAAGATATTATCTTTGTTAGGCGTGATAGAACAATCAGATTAATAGTTTACTAGTTTTATAAAAGGGCGAGGAAAGCGATTAAATCATGCGAAGGGACACATTACGACGCACCCTTGAGAGGTGCGTCATGGTTCTCAGAAAACTAACCACTTTGGCTTTTCTATTTCTCCTTTTATTTAACGAATCTCAAGTTTCCGGGCTTAATTCTTCAGCTACAAGGGACAGGATACGCTCTGTTCGATTTTTGGATCGATTGCGACAGAACACGGGATCAATTTCGCAGCGTGAGGCTTAGGCTTAGGGTTGGAGTCAATACTCAGAATATGAATTGTGTGTGTTCCTCTCTCGTCGAATTTGGGGCTGTATTTATAGAAAAGAGTTCGTGGAAAGATAGAATTTTAGAGCACTAATCCAAGAAGAATTAGGAGAGAACACGTACCCAGTTAATTTCAGCGCTGAGGGCTCTTCGGCGCCCAGAGCCAGGCGTTGAAAATAGGGTCTGGGCCGTATTTCCTTGTGAGATTCGGACTCGTGGAATACGGAGTTTTTGAGACTTATCCGAGTCTTTTAGTGCGCATTAACTTTATGACGGAATGCGTCTGGGCCCGTTACGAACTCTAGGTTAGTTAGGATTTTAATTAATACGTAACTCTTATTTCCGAGCTATACTAGGAACATGATTCCTCTTGCAAATTATATCTCTTTCAAGATTTATGTTGGAGTGCAACACCTAATTCTGACAGGTTTCTATCTTTTATGTCTTGCCACTTTTAGTAACTACCCGTTACGGCAGTTACTATTTTTAGCAGGTTTCTATAAATAGCAGGTTCGGGTGAAATGAAAAGGGTGATCGAGATTCGTTATTTCATAGGAGATGCGTTGCCAAGTGGAGATTTATGTTCTTATCATCGAACCTTCCCTTTCGGGAATGGGGACAAAAGTAGGTGTCTACAAATACCCCTTAGTTTCTTTTGGATACCCAACAAAGAAACATTTTTCAGATTTTTGTTCAAGCTTGTCCGAAATTAATCGCTTGACATATGCTTCGCAACCCCAAATCTTAAGAAAAGACAACTTTGGAAGTTTTCCAGTCCATAATTCGTATGGAGTCTCTTCAACAGCTTTTGGCGGAGCACGATTCAGTGTGTGTACTGCTGTTTGCAACGCATGTCCCCAAAATTGTAAAGGAAGTTCGTCTTGACCCATCATTGACCTGACCATATTGGGTAAGGTCCTGTTCCTCCGTTCCGGCACTCCATTCCATTGAGGTGTCCCCGGAGTAGTCAATTCAGAAAGAATACCGCATTCTTTTAGATGGTCATTAAACTCGTGGCTAAGATATTCACCTCCTCGATCTCATCTTAGAGCTTTCATTTTCTTGCCATGTTGATTCTCGTCTTCATTTTGAAATTCTCGGAATTTCTCAAACGGTTCAGACTTGTGTTTCATTAAGTAAATATAGCCATATCTATAGAAATCGTCCGTAAACGTTATGAAATAGCTGAAATAACCTCTAGCTTTCGTACTCATAGGCCCACATACGTCCGTATGTATTAGCTCTAGTAGTTCGCTTGCTCTTTCTCCCACCTTTGAGAAAGGTGGCTAGGTTTGTCATTTTGCCAAGTAAACAAGATTCGCATTGATCAATCTTCTCTAAGTTGAATGATTCTAGAATGCCCTTCTTTTGAAGTCTTTCCATGCATTTTGTGTTTATATGGCCTAATCGACAATGCCACGGATATGTGAGATCAAAATCACCAGTTTTAGCCTTTTTGATATTTATGTTATAAATTTGTTTGCTTGTATCTAGCACATATAGACCATTTTCTTGTTGTGCTGAACCATAAAACATTTCATTCAAAGAAAAAGAACAATTGTTGTCTTTAAATTGAAAACTAAAACCTTTAGAATCCAAACTTGAAACGGAAATGATGTTTCTGGTGATACTAGGAACATAGTAACAGTTTTCTAGTTCCAAAACAAAACCACTAGGCAAAGATATAAAATAAGATCCTACGGCTAATGCAGCAATCCGTGCTCCATTTCCCACGCGTAGATCCATCTCGCCTTTATCAAGCTTTCTACTTCTCCTTAGTCCCTGCGAATTGGAACATAAGTGTGAGCCACAACCAGTATCTAATACCCAAGAAGTAGAATTTCAAGATTACAATGTATAATATATACTACCTGAAGTAGAAGCAACATTCCCGTTCTTCTCATCTTCCTTTCTCTTCAAGCAATCCCTCTTCCAATGCCCCTTCTTCTTGCAGTAGAAGCATTCAGAGTCGGCAGGAGAACGAGTCACCCTTTTCTGTTTACCAGAACTGGTGCCGTTGGACTTAGGTGTGGGCTAAGCCTTTCCCTTACCCTTCTTGCCCTTTCCCTTGCCAGATTTCTTGAAGCCCTTGCCCTTACGCACCATAAGCATGTCATGCTTATTCTCTTGCTTGAGCGTCTTTTCAGCGGTTTACTCAGTAAGAGTTTTCTCCATACTGTTCATGTTGTAATTCAACTTGAACTGATCATATCCACTATGAAGTGAATGGAGAATGATGTCAATGGCCATTTCATTTGAGACATCAGAATCTAGAGCTCTCATGTTCTCAAACAATCCAATCATTTTAAGAACATGCGGGCTCACTGGTTCTCCTTTCTTGAGCTTGGTCTCAAGGATCAACCTCTGTGTCTCGAATCTTTCGATTCTGGCCTGATCCTGAAACATGTTCTTCAACTCTGAGATAATTTGATAAGCATCCGAGTTAATGAACGTTTTCTGAAGTTCAAGATTCATGGATGCAAGAATCACACATTTGACATCCCTGGTGGTCTGGATCCAACGGTTAAGGGCAGCTTGAGTTACCTTCGGCCCAGCGGCTTCCGGTAACTCTTCCTCAAGGACATACTCTTTTTCCTCATTCATTAGAACTATTTGCAAGTTCCTTTTCCAATCGAGGAAGTTATTGCCATTCAACTTCTCTTTGTCGAGAATTGAACGCAAGTTGAATGAGTTGTTATTGTTTGTGGCCATTTGATTACTACATTTGAAAAGAATTCGCAACAAATAACCATTCATAATCCTTTAATAACTTTGAAATAAAAGCAATCATGCAATCATTAAATCTATTAAATATTTAATTCATGCAAAATAAAACATGGTCCATAATGAATGAAACGATTCCAAGACCCTAAAAGTCCTAAATTGTTAAGCATGCTTTGGCTTGTCTTAAGTCTTTTAAGATTCTAGGTAAGCAAAAACCAATTGCTAGCAATCTCCAAATTACTCTTGGTTTATAAATTAATACCATAATTT
Source organism: Spinacia oleracea (assembly GCF_020520425.1). NCBI lineage: Eukaryota > Viridiplantae > Streptophyta > Magnoliopsida > Caryophyllales > Amaranthaceae > Spinacia > Spinacia oleracea. The sequence continues at coordinate 71,982,927 of NC_079488.1, forward strand.
ATCCCTTTGCCACAACATATGCCATAGTTGTTTGAGTTAAAATCACAATCAACGTGTTCCTTTGGGTTACCTTACCATCTAAGTCAACTAAAATAGCACATCGCTTTGGCGGAAACCTACTACCTTAGGTCCTTAGATTTTTGTAAGTGCTTGATTTGGGAGGCAATTATAAACTCAATATTACTTTGGACCTAGTTGTTTCTATGTTGGTTTGATTATTTAGTGAACTGAATCTAATCAAACATACAAACAACATTCATGCATAATATACATTCATTCAAAATATATATAAGTGCATAAATAACTTTGGTGAACTAGTGGTAAGTGTTCCTGAAAACCGCAGTATAGCCTACGCTATACTGTAACTTGAAATCTAAATTTTTACTGCTTTCATCACTATATAAATATGTTCACATAATTTGTTTTATTAATCACGCCTAATAAGATCATCTCTGGACAAATATGATTATTGCTAAGCACCTTGAATTAATCTAAATCACTATTTTGACGACTGTTTAGTTAATATCTGTGCATTAAAATCAACTCAGATTAGTAATGTAGCATAACGCATGTCCCTTTCGTCGTCACATTGAACTAGTACGAACCGCCCCGTGGGCTAATACTGGGCACTCCCCGTATTAGTAAACGTCCCCCGAACTCTCAATCTCTGTTCCACTGGATGTACGTTAAGGGATCTCTACATCAGGGATCAAAAGGGAACCTATGGCCGTTGTGAGTCAAATATGTTTGTATTCCAGGCATATCACGATAACCGGGTTTTGTCAGTTTTCTGAAACTGAATGGCGATCACAGACTAGTAAAAAAGAGGCTAAGGCCCACAGTTAATTCCTATTTACTTAATATGTTTGCAACATCTGAAGGGGAAATTTCGTGTGGGTCGTATACTCTTTTAAGAGGCTCCCAGTCGTGTTTTTTCGACCCCTTCACAACTATCTACTTTCTTACATGTTTCTCATAGCAATACATTCTACAATAATTCCAAAAAAAAAAACCTTCAAATGTCATGAAATATTGGTGAAGGTCCTAGTAATATTTGCAATACAACAACACTCTCTCTTTTTCTTGAAGGGGAGAAGGAGTTTTGAGTGTTATTTTTATTCAAGTTATTTTTCTTAAAATACTCTCTATAAGTTATAAAGACTTTGCAAGATAATTGTTGGTTGTGTTGGTTCATATGTAAAAACTTTGCAAGATATCTAAGTATATTATAGATATCTCTTCATTTATTTTACACTAGCCTTCTTTGCACGCTATACGTGCGAGATTATATAAAAACTAAAAATTGTGTTATGTTAACTAATCATAATAAATAATATGCTAGAAAAATTATTCAAAAAGGTCATATGAAGAAAAATTCGATAAAATCTTTAGTTAACATAGTTAAACAATGTAATACACATATTATATAACGAAAAATCTAAATTGTAGTACTAAAGTAAAGGAAATTAACATATAAATAGTGTGTTTCTTAGAGAAATTAGAAAAAAATGATTTAGGAAATTAACTGATTTTTTCCTTAGAGAAAATTGGAAAAAGGCCGGAGTTCGAAAATTAGGTTTTGATAGAGAGTAGAGAAAGAATGTCGTTGAGTGCATTATTTGGATTGCAACATTGAGCGGCGTTCCACCATTTGGACTGCAGCATAGTTTTTTTTTTAATATTTTAATTAAGGGGTTATTAATTACAATGGAAAGAAATAAGGGATGTTGTCATCTTTTCCAAGTTATTAGGAATTTAACATCAATAAACACACATAATGGAGTAGAAAATTAAGGGAAAATTGATTGACTTTTTAACTTTTTTATTTCATTTATTATTTGGATAAACCACCTAAAAATTTCAAATATTTTTTTACCACCTAAAACATGTTTAAAACTTCTTTTTACTACCTGAAAATGGAAAAATAAATGAAACTATTATGTGGGTGGGCACAATAGCTATAATATTTATGATTATTTATCTTATTCTACAATTTCATGTATTTAACTTCTTTCTCTTCCCATATTTCCTCATTTTCATGAATTCATATAATTTTTCCTCCATTTAATTCACAAAATTGACAAAGTTCAATGGCAATAAAGAGAGAAGGGTGAAGGAGTTAAATAAAAACATAGAGGGGGTGTAAAAAAATAGAGGGAAATTGAAATAGTGGGCTGCACATAATGGTTTCATCTACTTTTTAATTTCCAGGTGGTAAAAAGCAAGTTTAATTTATTTTTAGGTGGTAAAATACAAGTTTTAGTATTTTACGTGGTAAAAAACAAATTTTTGATTTTTATAGGTGGTAGAAAATAATTTATCCTTATTATTTTTGTGTCATTACGGTGGGATAGTTTGCTGTGATTAAGTATTTGGTAAAAAAATACTTTTTTTTATTCCTGTCCCTGATTTTGGTGGGTTAAGTTAGCTGTAATTAAGTACGGAGTATTTGGTAAAATAAAATTCCTTTTTTAATTTTGACTTTTGCTAGTTGTTACTTGTTGTTTCATTAGTGGCTTAATTTGTGGCTGGGCCTATGTAATATTTACTGTGATTAAGTTACTTTTTTGTAGTTTTTCTTATTTATTTTTGACTTTTTTCCTTTATGACGTTATTTATTGTGGCTATTGACTGATTTTTTGTTTTTGTTTTTATTGTATTTAATACTTATTGTTAATTTAATTTATGGTTAGTAGGGACATGTTGGTCTTTTTTATAGGGGGGCACCAAAAGTGTACTCCCTCAGTTCCATAATGTTTCTCATGTTTACTATTCATATATATAGTCAAAGTTTAAAAACTTTGATGGTAATTAGTAGTATAAATAATAGAAAGATTTTAACTTTTAGGATCTCATTGGATACCTTTCAATGTAAATTTTCTAAATATCAATTTTTTATAATTTTTACTATTGCGAATTTAAAACTAATAATGGTCAAAATAGTGCATTGGAGACCGTGTATAATGGAAAAGTGAGGAACATTATGGAACGAATGGAGTATTTACTAAAATAACCTCAAGTGTTCCCTTATAGAATAGAGATAATATTTTATTCATAATAAAAAAATTGGATATGATATATTCAAGCAATATTTACGTAACCGTCATTTGAATTTACTTACTTTTTTCCACATGTTTTGCAAGAAGAAAAATGAAGATTTGTGGGACGCGTCAATTATTTGAACAAGATGAGAACAATACATTTATTATTTACGAAAGGACTTCCGCTTATTAAAATTAACCACATAATATTTTTTTGTAGTTTAATTTGTCAAAGGCCATATTATTGCTCTTGATTAGTTTCTTACTTTGATTTTTATGTTTATCCAAACAATATATTCATGTCCATTGTGATGTTGATTTTCTATAAATATTGTTACTTATTATATTGATTTAGCATGCTTATACTTTTATAGTTATCCCGTGCATTAGCACGAGCATATACTAGTTTGTATTTAGGAGATTTTTGTCCTTTTTCACAAGAATGTTTACAAATTGATCTAAGAGTGTCATATAATGGCAAAAATGCACATGAGTATATAGTAGGGATAAAATTGCAGACTATGTATTAGATGATTAAATAAGTATGTTCAATATTTAATAATTATGTAGCAACTTTAGGGAGATACAAATTTTATTCAAAAATTATTAGAATATCCGTGCATGCATGATTGCACGGGACTAGTAGTGTCAATTCGGACAAACAGGTCGGGTTTGAGTTGGATTCATCGGTCTGGTTCATCTGGCTGTCAAGTCAGATTGAGTTAGATTGAAAAATTAACAGGTTGGTTTGGTTCTGGTTGGTACACGGGTTCATATCGGGTCGGGTCGGGTCCGGTTGGGTCGGGTTCTAAATTGGTTTAGCCGGGTTGTAACAGGTTCGTGTCATATCAGGTTGGATTCATATCAGATCGGGTTATAATGGGGTCGGGTTGGAACACGACGGGTCGAAATGGGTTTAGCCGGGTTGTAACATGTTCATATCAGATCGGGTCGGGTTCATCTAAAAACGGTTTGAAATGGGCCGGGTTGAATAGGTTTAGCCGGGTGCATTGGGTTCCAGTGTATATCGATTCAACTTTTTATCGGTTCTCGTACCATTTAGGTTCTTCCCGGTTTGGTTGATACCGTGTGGATAAATTAGTAACAGGATGAAATGAGTAGCGGATTGTTTTACGGGCCAGGTCAATTCGGATCAAATTATAAACAATATTGGTTTATTACTAAAATTGCAATTTTCAATACGTTTATAAATTATAAATATCGATTTCTTAATTAGGGGACACGGGCGGTAATCTATACCTAGTAGAAGCGAAACCATATATGTTTAGATGACATAGCACCCCCTTCTATTATTCATCATTTTTTTTCAATTGTTCCTTCAGTTGTTTGCTATATTTTACAACTCTAACTCCTCTTCCACTTAATCTTCTTCATTCAACATCAATTTACCATTTAATTCTTATATTCATTCAAACTTTTCCACTTCATCTCCTTTAACACTTGTAGACACCTAATTTGTGTCTCCCCTAGAGTCCATGATGATACCGCCAATAGATTTGGACGATTAATTTCTAAGTGCAAGTGACCAGTTGCGAAGGACATAATTCAATTCAATTCCGAACGTTCGTTCAAAACTCAAGTACAAATTCCAAAGAAAACACAATTCCAATCCAAACACATTCCAATTCCAAAATTTTAACTTCAATTCCTAATTCAAGGCTATACGAATTCAATCCCCTAGTTTGATTTCTATTCCGGATTTCCAATTCAAAGATACAAACCCCGAGTCCAGATCTAACCTCGGACTCCAATTCATGCTCAAACACATTTCCAAAATACAACTTTGAAATCCAAGTACATCTCGCAAAAAGAATGGCACGATCAGTCTCCGAGGCACGGTTCCACTCAAAAACGTATAAAGCATGTCAAATTCAGGCGTCGACACACAAAACCAAGCATCTCGGGCGTCAGCCTGTAAAACCGAGCAAACTTCCTTGAGGACGGAATTGGAATCGTATACCCAAAATTGAAGGGGATGCTACGTCACTAAAAACTTCTCTTTCAAAGACGTATACCCATGCCTTAACCTCCAAGCAAAAAGGACGAAATCGTACAAGGCATCTTTGCAATCCGCCAAAGCGAGCAAAAGGACAAACGCAGTTGTCGTCCTGTGCACAACACTGGCGCCCTTGCGCAGGTCTTCATTGGCGCCTGAAGCCATCCCAACTCACCCCATAAATTTTCCTATAAATACCCCCTCATTTTCCAAAGCAAAGAGAGGCAGCGGCAGACAATTTCGAGCAGCGAAGCTCTGCCTGTTTCGAAACCCTTCAATATTCAATCTTCAAATCTCTTCAAAATACAATTATATAAACACTTTAAAATACAAGTTTAATGTTCTAATGTCCTAACAATTTGAGAGTCAAAACATGGAAATTAATTAACATCTAAGTCTTGGTAGATTTCCAAGAACTCTCTCAATTTCTATTTTTCTACCCTTCTAATTTCAAGTTTACAAACAATCCAAGGATGTTTATGTGAGTTCATACTCACATAAACTATTATAATGAAAAAAATGAGTAATCTTTGAACGGATTTCACTCTTGAAATTCCCTTCAAATGATCTTCCACACTCCATTTTCAAGTTCAAAGTTTCAATCTTTAATGTTCATTTTCGAAATTCATAGTTAGTAAATGAGATTTCACTCATGAAAATACTCTTTACAACAACCATCATAGAATTTCTACAAAAACCCTAACTTTGGAAAATGTCAAAGGATCTTTGAAGAAGTGCAAACCCTTCTTCAAACTAGAACTCATGAGCTTCAAGTTTCATGTTCAATATTCGATTTCAATATTCAATGTTCAAGGATATTTAAATGAGAGAAAACTCTCTTTAAATTAGAACACAGTCTTGGAGCATATCAAAGATGAGATTTTTCTAGCATGAATCTACTAATGTTTGAATATTTAGCCTCCTAATTTCAATGTATAATGTTCAAGTTCAATATTCCAGTTCAACATTCAAGTTCAAAATTCAAGTTCAAAATCGATTATACTTTTTAATGAGAAACCTCATTTTAAAGTTAGATTCTTACAAAATTGGATTCAAGGGAAGACATGTCATACTTGAACAAAGTTCTTCTTGATTGAATTTTCAAGATCGCACCTTTCAATTCCTTTTTTGCAATTTCGATTATTTATGCTCTACCTTGCTTATTTAATCGCTTATTTCAATTCCGCACCTTTACCATTCATTCAATTTTACACCTAGTCCATTATAGGTGGTGTATAATTTTACTTTTATGCACCCTATACTATTGCTAGTGATGATTTTCTTCACATGCATGTTTATTTCTTTCATCACCTCACATGCTAATCAACAAAATAGAAAAAGTCCGATCACGCTTAAAACAAGATAATTTTTGGTCAACCGACCTAGGTTACCTAAATTTGATTAAAGCGAAGCAATCAGCTACAAATTAGCAAATGCTACGTTCTAAATACATCCCAAACCCGCCTAAACTAGTGTCATGATTAAGATTTGCTACACGAAAATGATCCTTGTCTTGAATTCACCAAAGTTTGCAATCATTCTAAATAAGTGCCTCACTACCTCGTTCCCGAATCCGAATCTCTATTAGATTTTCTAGTCCAATTTCCTTATCTGAGTCATGGTCATTCCAAACCGACCCTTAAAAAATTTGGTGGTGACTCCTTCGAAACTCAATATTCAAAGGTATAAGGGCCCTTACGCTCTATTATTTGTATTTCAATTTACAATGTTCAAAACCTGGTTAACGTTATTAGTATGACTCTTGAAATTGGCTCCCCTTAGGGGTTGGATTGTCAAAAATCAAACTATTTCTCGAAGTACGGCTTCTTGATAAACCGGTCCAAGTTTGGTTGTTTGGCGAATTCTAAACGGATTTTGTCAAGCTTCTAAAACTTACATTCAAAATACAAATATACAAGAATACAAAAAATAAGCCTCCTACAATACTTAATATTAGCTCACCATTTAATTTAATTTTTATATATTCTTTCAACCTTCAAATTTCACCTCCGTTTAAACCATATATTCCCACAAAAATCACAAACCCTCAAAAAATAGAACTTTAAAAGACGGTTAAACAACCACTAATTGCACGTTCTTGGAACGGGATCAAGTTCTAGTTAACTTTTAAAAGTGTTAAAATTTTAGGACCAGTACGTAGAGTTAGTGTGTCTATTATATATTTTAATCATTGATAATGATCGATGAACTAATAACTAATAGAATTTATCACTTCGTATTAATGAAACATCTTTTGATAAATTAATAACATACAACATTGTAATTAATAATCGATAATGATGAACTAACATCTAATAAATTTGTAAAGTTTGTAAATACAAGTCTATCATATATTTATACTGGTTTAAACAATAATGAGACTAACATGTTCAACAACGAAACGAGACAAACAAGTTCGGGTTTGAACGGGTTGTGAACGGTCCGGGTTGAAACAGTTCGGGTCGTAAACGGTCCGGTTGAAACAGATCGGTTTGTACACGGTCCGGGTTGAAACAGTTCTGGTTGTAAACTGTCCCGGTTGTATCGTTCGAATTAAACGGGTTGTCTCGAGTTGAAAAGGTTAGAATTGATTTGGATCGGGTCATTAACGGATTTCGGGTCCATTTGGTTCGGGTTGCCCCTGAACGGTTTATTATCGAGTTTCACGGTTTAGGTCTTAATTGTGTTAATATTTTCGAGTCGGTTAGGGTTCGGGTTGAATATTATTGGATCGGATTTCAGCTCACCGGTTATTAACGTTCGGGTTCTAAACGATCAGACTAAACCAACGGGTTCAATGATTCGGATTGAGAATTGACAGCTCTACGCAGGACCTATTCTAGTAAAACTTTTAACATTGAGACAGAGAGAAAACTAGTATTTTTTTTTCTTACCTTAAATCGTTTTCTTTAGTTTTATTTTGGATTTTGAAGCAATAGGTGGAACTTTTTACCCCCCTACCACGGGGAGATTACAATTATTTAACTTTTTTTATTACCATAATTACCTTTCTTTAATGAGCTATTTTGTATGAATTATTCCCTCCAAAGCACAACAATTTTGACGGGACTTGATTTGCAATAATATGTCGGCCTAACTTTTCCCTAAAAAAATTATTTGAAGAAATAGGTGAAACTTTATTTTACCGTCACACAGTGAGGCCTTGTTTGACAATTGATTGTTGGTTGTTTTTCTTGGTTGATTTGACTGATTACTTAAGTTGGTTGCTTTTGTTGCCTGTTTAACTATTGATTGTATTAATTATTTAATTACAGATTATTCAATTATTAATTATATTATATTATAATTACAATTATTAGTTAATTAGTGAAAACCATAGATAGAAAAGTAATTTAGATAGCAAGAAGTCAAAAGCCAACCCCAAAAAGCTAGTAGTAACTGCACTAGCTTTTCACTTTTTGTGGAAAAACCGGTCATAAAAGTTAGTTACCATACACATTTTTTTGTTGTTTGGCCAAATTAAAAAGCCATAAGCCAATGAAAAAGGCAGCTAAAGTCATTTGCCAAATATCCCCTTAAGGTAGGTGTGAGGGGGTCGAAAAAGCGCGAGGCTAATGCGTGACCTTGTCCCTCGTGGGTGTGACGATTCTTTTTATTCAATCAAGTGTAATTGGATTTCCTGTGAGTATACACCCAATTGACTAGTAATATAGGAGTCGCCATTCAGTTTTTAACGACAATGAGAAAAACTGACAAAACCCGGTTATCGTGACATAAAGGGAGTGCAATTATGTTTGACCACGACGGCCGTAGGTTCCCTTGTGATCCCTGGTGTGGGGATCTCTCAATATACACCCGCAAGGTAGAGATTAAGGGTTCGGGGGACCGTAACTACCGAGAGGAGTACTTCGCTCGTCGATAACTCCAGAGGCAGGATATCCTTACTAGCTCAGCATAAATAATTGAAGGGACATGCGTTAACTATTAAACTAATCTGAGTTTATTTTAGCAATATGCAACATATAATACTAATTCGAACGTGATTATCTGATTTAAATAGTATTAAGGGACCTAGCATGATAATCCGATTTCCCAAAAATATTATATTTGTTAGGCGTGATAGAACAATCAGATTAGGTTAGTTTAACAGTTCATAAAAAGGGCGAGGAAAGCAGTTAAATCATCGAAAAGGGACACATTACGACGCACCCTTGAGAGGTGCGTCACGGTTCTCAGAAAACTAACCACTTTGACTTTGCTATTTCTCCTTTTTATTTAACGAATCTCAACTATGGGACAGGATACGTTCTGTTCGATTTATGGATCGATTGCGACAGAACGCGTGAACAGTTTCGCAGCGAGAGGCTTAGGCTAAGGGTTGGAGTCAATACTCAGAATATAATTATGTGTTGTTGTGTGTTCTTTCACGTCGAAATTAGGGGCCTATTTATAGGGAAGAGTTCGTGGAAAGATAGAATTGCAGAGTTCTAATCCACAAAGAATTAGGAAAAAACACGTACCCAGGTATTTTCAGCGCCCAGAGCCAGGCGTTGAAAATAGGGTCTGGGCAGTTTTCTTTAGTCAGATTCGGATTCCTGAAATCCGTAGAGTTTGAGATTAATTCGAGTCTTTTAGCGCGTATCAATTTTATGACGGAATGCGTCTGGGCCCGTTATGAACTCTAGGCTCGTTAGGATTTTAATTGATACGTAACTCTTATTTCCGAATCCTATTAGGAATAGGATTCTCGCGGTTTTCTATCTCATTTAGGACTTATGTTGGAATGCAACACCTAATTCTGACAGGGTTCTATCTTTTATGATTTGCCACTTTTAGAAGCTACCTTTTACGACAATTACTATTTTTAGCAGGTTTCGATAAATAGCAGGTTTCGGGTGAAATGAAATGGGGAATCGAGATTCGTTTATTTTATAGGAGATGCGTTGTCAAGTGGAGATTTACGTTTTCATCATCGAACCTTTCCCTTGCGGGAACGGGGACAAAAGTAGGTGTCTACAGTTAGCCCCCACTTTGACTGAGTCTTGGAGTAAGACGATGGTCAAAGTATTAGACGGAGTGCATCACACAAGCCATGGTGTATGTGACCTGTTTTGCGAGGGTCTCACGAGCCCCCGAGTGATAACATTTGACTTAAGGGTCATCACTTGAAGTGTCGACATATCCCTCACATGTCATTGGGATTTGTCAACTGATAGTATAGAAACTTCCTCACTTTGTCATTGGAAGAATCTAAAGGTGCGTAGAAACTCCCTCACTTTGTCATTGGGAGTAGCTATAGAGTTTTTTGAAATCAAAGCTGTAAAGTGTAATTGGGCCTGGCCAAGCCCAATCACGAGGTAAAACGTTTTTAAAGATTCTCATTTTCAGGGCTAGCTAAACGAGAAAACCCCCTTGTTTTTATAGGACGTAAAACGAAGGAAAATCCAGCACATCGTTCTTTTTTGGAAAAACGGAAAACCAATCCTTTAATTTTTGGAAAAAGGGAAAACCAATCATTTACTTTTTGGAAAAAGGGAAAACCGAAAAAAGTTATCGTTGCAGCGACTAAGGACCTGCGCGGTTAGTGACGCAGACCCCGCCCGCTGAAGGTGGGCGAGCCTGTCCGCTGAGGGTGGACGCCCCGTCCGAAAGAAGTGGACGAATCTGTTTTGATGTTTTGAAAATAAGGACCTACGCGGTTTGTGGCGTAAACCCCGCCGGCTGAAGATGGCGAACCTGTCCGCTGAGGGTGGACGCCCCGTCCGATAGAAGTGGACGAATCTATTTTGAAATTTGTTTTTCTTTTTTGAAAATAAGGACCTACGCGGTTTGTACGTAGACCCCGCCGGCTGAAGATGGCGAGCCTGTTTTAATTTTGAAGACTTTATTTTTTCGAAAACTGAGGACCTGCGCGGCTAGTGACGCAGACCCCGCCCGCTGAGGGTGGGCGAGCCCTGTCCGCTGAGGGTGGACGTCCCTGAATTCTTTTTTTCGATTTGGAAACTCGCGCGGTTTGTGGCGCGATCTTGCCGACTGAAGATTGGCAAGTTTCTATTTCTTTGGTTCTTTGTGATTTCTTTTGAGAATTTCTTTTTGTTCATTCTTATAAGAGCGAATTCTTTCGAGGGATGCTCGGATTTAGTTGCAACCTGAATGTGGGTTGACAACATGCTTAGACGGACCATTGTCTTGTGGTCATCATCCTTTATGGTTTTGAGTTAGTCCTTACGGCTCAATTTTGCCACTACCTGGGTCCTTGATTAGGGGACTATGTATAGGTATCAACGGCGACCTTTGTCTTGAGGTCGTAAACCGGTTTATTTTTATTTTTTGAGACATCCAAACACGGGACTTCGTATAGCGTAGTATGGGAATATTGTTTTTAACTTTGCATACCTTTTTTGAAATATATATTTTCTTTCGAGCCCCCAAGCATTCGTGCTTGACGGTCATTTCTTGTCAAAGAGGTTCCTTGGGGATACGCATTTTGTAATGTCCTTGATCGTGTTTTGGGATCGTGCTCGTAAGTGCGAGCGATCTTTGTAGTGGCGTGCTATTCTTGACGAAGCCGTGAGGTGCGACTTTCAGTAAAGATATCGGCAACTTTCAAGTCAAATGAATATGGCAGGGCCCTATAGAAGTCAGAAAGGGTCTGGGATCATTTTCGGCGCCCAAGCCTGGGCGTTAAAGATTTCGGCGCTCAGCGCTGGGCGCTGAAAATAATTCCTGGCGAGCTTTCTTGATGACACAGTTGGCCTCTTGTTCGTTCGTTCTTTTTCTTGGAAGTTCTATGTATTCTTTTTTCTTTTTTCTTTGTTTTTAGAACGTGATGATTTTCTTGAGAAGTCGTAGCCGATTGGTGGACTACGGTGCTTGTCGCTTTGGGGCGATTATTTTAAGGAACTGTTGCTCTTAAGGCGTACAGTTATTGCGATAGTTGGGCGAGTCTATATGGCCCGAGGAACATACCTTGAGGCGTAAGACTTTGATCGCTCTTATATATATATTTCTTTTGAATGCGTTCGTGAATGATGATATGTATACGCGAACGAGTGTTCATAGAATGGCCGTTGTGTGCGGTCCATTAATCAGTTCGCTTGAATTTTTTTTGAGCAATGACTGATTTTGAATAGTTTGCTTTAGAAGATTGATAGGATTCAGGCCCATTCATGAAGTGGGCTCAGACATCGTACCCTTTCGATTGTTCGAACATTTTCTTCGAGATTTTTTTTTATTTTGCTATAGTCGTTTCGTAGCTTGGAGGCCCCAAGTATGCATGTTGGGATGCTTCCTTTTGGCGTACGATTTTTGTAGGTTCTTTTGAGAAAGATGCCTTGGGGTTCCACTCGTGTAGGTGCGAGCTATCCCTTCCGTGGTAGGTAATGTTTTGCTACTTTTAATCCTTAATATGGAAGTAGTGTGGCTTGCATTTTGAATTTGGGCGATAAGTAGTCTTTGCCTCTTTTACACATGCTCTTGGTCGTGCCTACATTAGTGCAATATGCCTTACTCTCTTTTTTAGACTTGTACTGTGGGATGGTTAAACTTTATGGTGCGACGTAGGCTTGTGTGGCCTAACGGTGTGTCTTAGAACATTCCTCCAGGTGTTGGGATACCATTATTATTTTTTGCATTGGAGTACTTCATCACGCCTTGTTCAGGTGCCCGAACAAGTGTAGCACCTTCTGCGTGGGTTTGCACGGCTCATTACTTCGTTCGGCGCGAGGATTCATTGGTGTTTCTTTCTTATTTTTATATCTGGGCAAAACTTGGCTAGCAGAAATATTCAGCGCCCATGCTGGGGCGCTAAAGATATAGGCGCCCAGCTCTGGGCGTTAAAAATGATTTCTGGGTATATTTTGACAGTTCTTATCCTTGATTTTTTTTCTTTCGCTTTTGCTTTGGAACGAGGTAGACTGTGTAACAGGCGCTTGTAGGGCGAGCGTTATGTGCAGTAGTTTGATCGGAGTTTTGGTGACTCGCGATTTTCAGTTACCCTTGTTAGTGGGGTGACTTTATATATTCTAAGTAGCGCTTAGAATTTGGGAGGGGTTGTAGTCATTCTAAAGTTATTTTTACACGATTAAAGCTTAGGATTGTGCCCCTATGATGTATGTATAGCATTAGCGTCGAGAATTTGGAATAAAATCGTCATTTCGAGCATTTTAGAGTGTTTTTCTCAAGCCCCCAATTGTAGCTACGGGATTGGCTTGGTGCTATAATGCTTTGCATACGTCTTTATGCATTCATGGTGACACGGATCATGAATAGTTTGAACCAGACTCGTTTATTGCGAGGTACGTTCGGGTAGTAATTTGCTACTTTTCTTGTAAATGTCGTATTGTGCGACATTGCCATGGTCAAGGTAATCATACGTTGAAGTGTGCCTTGACCAAAAGCTAGGTGTCTTTCTTTACCCATAATCATATTTATAGATATTTTTTGACTCACTTGCAACATCGAGATAAATGCATACTTAGATTAAACCAATGACACTTTATTATGTTCGAAGAAGTCTTTGAAAATTATTTGAAATCCGAGTCCTACTATGTACAATCCGAGGTGTCCTAAGTAAGTTTGACTTATAGAAGGGTTCGTACAAGATTACATGAGTGAATCAAAATACTGTTACGATTTTTGGAATGCTGTCTAAGGATTTGCTGGAAGCCAGGGTGCAGGCGTCAAGACATACTTGTGCCCGTTTGGCATATGCTTTAGGCTTTAGGGCCATCTTTTCCAAAATTGCGGGAATATAAACCGTTTTCAAATTGACTTAGATTTACTTGGTGTATGTCTGTATAAAAGGTCGAGGTATACTTAGTTCCTTCCCTATCTCTTTCATTTCATTTTTTAGCCCCCAGTTACTGTTATGTCTTCCCATTAATAATGTTTTCAGATTTCGATTTTAGATGCCCGTGTCATATGTCTGAGTAGGGTGAGCCTTGGTTAAGTGCCAAGTCCTATTGACAATGTCTGATTTTTTTTCAAAGGGGATTCGCAAGCATTTGAATTACCATGAACGGGTGCCCTGAGTTCGAAGGAACGATGGGGCAATGCCGTAGAACAATCCTCTTTATTGCAAGCTTACTGCCCTTACTACTTGTTGGCGATCATGACTGTGTCTAGTGGTGAAAGAAGGTCTTTAAGCGAACGACTATGTCTAGTTGTGAAAGAAAGTCTTTAAGTGAGTTAGTTCGCTTTAGGGAGGGTCAAGTCGAGTACTTTAGAGGTCATGGACGTTTGCGTTAGCCCCCATTCAATTGAGGCAGAGTGATCTTTTGAGTCTTGGCTAAGTGCCTAGGAGTGTGAGTGCTCCTTCTGGCAAGGGTACGTGCCCTTATTATTTTTCGATGTGTGCTCATTAATTTGGCATCTTGGTGACTTGGATTCTTCCTTTGACTTAAATTTTTCTTTCGACTTGGGTTGCAAGTAATTAAATTTCAATAAGGGACTTCTATTTTTATTCTTGTTATTCTATAGGCTTTAATATTTTTGCAAATTGGTTGGACCGAATCATGGTTTGCCTACGTATCCGCCTTAAATAGATTTAATTTGGAATCAGGTCTTGCGTAGTTCTTAGCCTAGAAAATGGTTTTTTAGAATGCCGATTTTAAACAAGTACGTTCGAGTGGAATCGTAATGTTTGAAATAGGGTGAAATAAGTGAAGTTTATTATTATTTTAATCTGTCGCTTTGCCGTAAGTCAAAAATTTGTTTTATATTTTTTTTGAGTACATGTATTTTTTTGGTGGTACATATATCTGAATACGTGATGTACCCCCCCAAGTGTTCGTTATTGTTCCGTATATGTGCGGATAAAATGACGAGCACTTCTGGACAAATTTTAGCAAGCAGAGAGATTCGGCGCCCAGGCAGGGGCGCTAAAGATTTCGGCGCCCAGCTCTGGGCGCTGAAAATGACTTCTGGGCGGATCTTTTTTGGTGCGCTAAATGTATCTTTTTTTCTTTTTAGACTAACTTTTAAAGGCGCTTTGCAAAGTTTGCTTTTTTACATTTTTTTTCTTTTTTTTCATTTTTACGTTGAGCGTAGAATGTACTTTTTATTTGTCTCTTTTTATTTGTGACTCAAGACGGCTTGAAAGATGGGTTGAATGAGATAGGGTAATTTGTATAGGTATTTAGTCAAGCATGAGGATTACATCTGCTAGGATTCACATTTTACGGCCTCAGGCTAGTGTCACGAGTTTACATCAATCAAGGCCAATGAGTAGTATGGGGACGGCTCAAGGGTATATCAACAGGATGTATCCACACAAGTTATATGGTCATTATGCTAATGGTGGTGTAAGAACAGGTTTTGGGCTTCGGAAATAATGGGTATGACGCACGTGTCAATGGCCGTGCGTGGTTTGCGGTTGACAACAAGTTCAAGAACAAGAGTCGAGGTAATGGTTTCTTGGGTTATGGCAATGAGAACATGGATGGGTTAGATGAGCTGAACAGGGACCCCAGAGCGAAGGCGTCTAAGAGCATAAGGATTGGAAAGGGTAGATATCGTATAATTTTTATGATTTGGATTGGTTGACTCAATTCTTTTCTTTCGTTTACTTGGGTAGGTTTCGCACTTTGGGAGGTACGGGCTAAGTATTTCATGGATCTTTTTTGCTCTCCCTTTTCTCTTTCTCTTTAAGTATTTCATGGCTCTTTTCGCTCTCCCTTTTCTCTTTCTATTTTTTCCTTTTTGCTTGGGATTTCTCCCCAACATAAATCCTTCAAATTTTTTTATTTGGGCTAAGAGGTAGATGGTTGTGGTCTTTGAGTCATGAGGCGAGACTGAGTGAGCCTCGTTTGGTAGGCCTATAGTGGACCTTTTAACTTTAGTAGGCCTAGGGTGGACCTTTAAATTATCTTACTTTGCAAGCGTATTTAGTCGTTTCTTAAAATGTGCAAATAGCGTAGATTCAAAATGTTATTTTTACCTTATTGAAATTTAACGAAAGAATGACATCGAAAATAATTTTTTTGTTTCTTTTCAGACTCCAGTTTCTGGGATTTAATTGGAAGTTGTGATTTAGACTCAAATTTTCATTAATCTTTCTGATTATAACCCGTGTATGAATACAAAGAGGTGGCCTAGACTCAAAATAATGACGTGGCGTAAGCCTATAATACTTGACCAAGCGACTCTCAGATTTAGGCTAATTGGACCATAACTTTTGTTAGTTGACACTTTAGATTTTAACCCTTGGGTGTTCATTTGTCATGTGCCATTTTGCTTAATGTTGGCAAGGTAGTTAGTTGGGGAGATCGAATTTTTGTTTTTGCAAGACTAAAATCATTAGTGCGGCTTCTCTCTAAGTGTTTATTGCTTTACCCCAATGGTAGCCTTATGGTATGCCGATTTGGGTATTTTAATGGTTGGTCATGTTGGATTCGCGGAAAATCTTTTAGTCCGTACTTAGTAGTATTTCAAGGAGCGAGTGACTCGAGAGGACTATGATAGTCGTGACCCAATGTGATTATAAGCCTTGGGGCCATTAATTTTTTCTTTGCCAATGGTATTAACACCTTAGGTTCACTTTGGGGGTTGTGCGACTATAGGGGAATGATTTCCAGAATGTGACCGTTTCCATTTTGCAAATACTATAATATATTCTTTTTATTGGTGAGAGAGAGTATTGAGGCCGTGGATTCCTAGCAAGGGATGACAATTACATATGGGTGCTCATTGATTTAAATGTCAGGAAGGGAGACTCAATATGGTTTAACCTTTTAGCTTGCAGACCGACACCAAGTATTAGGACCGATTCTACGGATAAGACAACTAAGACTTAGGATTTAGATTGTACTTTGGCATAGCCTAGTCTAGACTCGGATTTATTTGAACATTTATTTTTTTCTTGAAGACTTTATTCGAACATTTATTTTTTGAATATTTTACCCATGTGACATTCAAGGTCATTTAATTAGCATGCTCGGTTTTTAGTGCCGAGCATTGTCGTCGTAGGAGGCCTAACAACGACGCAAAGAGTTATTAATTTTTTACGAGTCGCTTTTGAAATCGAGTGCTTTTCTTACACCCTCGTAGCAATTTTTTCGAAAAGTCTTTTTTTTTGTTACGTATATTTTTTTTATGCGCGGGTACCGAGGCTACTGTGCCTGACCAAAAGGCCAGGCAGCAACTTCAGCGCCCAGCAGTGGGCGTGAGAAATATCGGCGCCCAGCCAGGGGCGTTGAAAATGCATCCCTGGCTCGTTCTCGTTTTCAGTTTTCGTCTACTTTTGTTTTTGCGACTTTAAATTTGCGTGCTTGCCTTATAACGTCCTTTACGCGTTGTGCAGCGTTTGTGGGATTCGTTACGGCCATCCCGAGCGTCGCTTATTTTTGTGGCGATCGTTCGGGCTTGCGGAACACGTATTTTGGTATAACTCTTTGGCCAATTGGTTCATGAATGTTTGGGCAATTTTTTTTAAGGTCGTTGGTTTTCTAGCATTATTTGTCTAGCATTATTCGTACGCACAATCATAACATAGTCACATAGTTCGCTACACATAACTACATTACAAACATGGATTTGAAAATTAAATATGTCACGTAGTTTATGATAGGCTTCTATGGGTAGTTTATTTGCGCCTGGCTTGGTACCGCTTCTATCGTAGATCCAACACATGCCCCGGTCGAGGTAGTGTCTGAAGGAAATAATGCCCTTGGTCCAAGTATGCATTCTATGTTAAGTCTAATAAATGCGGTTCAGTATTAATTAACAAGTTAATAATTCAGTGAGATCAAGTGAGCTGAATGCCTAGCTAGAGGCCGCTTCAGTTCAAGTGGAATTAATGATATTAATCCACAGCTTACTCTTGACTGAACCCGTAGGGTCACACAAATAGTACGTAAACGGATCAAGTATTTAATGGCATTAAATACTCCATCTATGAATATTCGGAACCTACGGATCTTGGTTTCAGTGGGAGCTAAGATCGTCACAGGCAAGAAATGAATACTCCGGAAACGATGATATTGCCGGAAACGGAAATATGGATCGTATCGGAAATATGAATATTATCCAAGTCGTAGATGTTGCCGGAAACGGAAACATGGTACGTATCGGAAAATATTATTGGAAATGGAAATATTACCAGAATCGGAAATATTGCCGGAAACGGAAATATTGTCAGAATTGGAAATATTACCGGAATCGGAAAATAATTCCGGAAACGGAAATATTAAATATTTGTTCGAAACGGAAATTAATTCCGGAATCGGAAATATTAAATATTGTTCGTATCGGAAATAAATTCCGGAACTGGAAATTTAATCGGAAGCGTATCGTACGAATTAGCATCGGACGAGGCCTGCCGGACGAAGGCCCAGCACGAAGCCGGGCCATCGCCCAGCAAGCACGCGCGCCACAAGCCCAGCCAAGGCAGCGCCCAGGCCTACCGCAAGGCAGGCCCAGCGCGCGCCAAGGCCACGGATGCGTGGGCCGCGCTGCGTGGGCTGCTGCTCGCACGCGCATGGGCAACCCTTGTGGCTGCCGTGTGTGTGTGAGTTTGTGCTCATGCGTGATTCCTAAATCTACAAGTGTTAGTGTATGATTAAATTTCTATTCCTAAATTGGATAAATTAATTAAATAGAATTCATGTAGGATTCTAATTTCAATTAATTCGTATCCTACTAGGATTACGATTCCTTTTCCATAACTCTATAAATAAAGGCCTAGGGGTCATAATTTATAAACAAGTTTTAAGTATTCAAAAACTAAGATTTTTAAGCAGAAAAATCAGCCAATATTCTTGCCTACCTAACCGAAAATATTAGAACCTTAAGGGCGATTCTAGTTGGTCAATCTTAAGGCGGATCCGGACGTGCTGTGGACTATCTACGGAGGGACGACACTTGGAGTCCTAAAGACTTGTTCTTGTTCGGTTCGGGCGCAGCTAGGGAAGGCACGCAACAAAGAGTATGCATCTAAACTATGCTAAATGATTATGTGTAAATAATATGTTTCCTGGCTTTATGGTTTTTCCGCATGATTTATGAACTGTCATATGAATCATAACCTAACAGTGTCTTCAACAGACGAATTTCGCCCAAGAGGCCAACCCGCAAGTGCAAGCCAAGGGGGCATGCAGGCGAGAGGGACCTAATGAGCGAGCGATTGGGTTCGGGATAGGTGTACTACCTGCACAAGTACCGAGTGGGAAACATGTGCGGCGTATGCACCCCCCTATTGGCGGAAAAATGTATCCTTAGTCCCAACTCCCGAGGGAGCCGAGATTCGTTATGATGTTCTGCCCGTTCACATTAATATGCTGATTTTCAGGTCGTCCCAACTTGATGGGGAAATAAACGCGGGGTAGGATCGTTTCACCCTTCGGCTATTTTGATTACCTACAAGCACGAGTATTTCCTTCACTGTCCCCAGTGGAGTCGCCACTGTGAGGGGGTCGAAAAAGCGCGAGGCTAATGTGTGACCTTGTCCCTCGTGGGTGTGACGATTCTTTTTATTCAATCAAGTGTAATTGGATTTCCTATGAGTATACACCCAATTGACTAGTAATATAGGAGTCGCCATTCAGTTTTTAACGACAATGAGAAAAACTGACAAAACCCGGTTATCGTGACATAAAGGGAGTGCAATTATGTTTGACCACGACGGCCGTAGGTTCCCTTGTGATCCCTGGTGTGGGGATCTCTCAATATACACCCGCAAGGTAGAGATTAAGGGTTCGGGGGACTATAACTACCGAGAGGAGTACTTCGCTCGTCGATAACTCCAGAGGCAGGATATCCTTACTAGCTCAGCATAAATAATTGAAGGGACATGCGTTAACTATTAAACTAATCTGAGTTTATTTTAGCAATATGCAACATATAATACTAATTCGATCGTGATTATCTGATTTAAATAGTATTAAGGGACCTAGCATGATAATCCGATTTCCCAAAAATATTATATTTGTTAGGCGTGATAGAACAATCAGATTAGGTTAGTTTAACAGTTCATAAAAAGGGCGAGGAAAGCAGTTAAATCATCGAAAAGGGACACATTACGACGCACCCTTGAGAGGTGCGTCACGGTTCTCAGAAAACTAACCACTTTGACTTTGCTATTTCTCCTTTTTATTTAACGAATCTCAACTATGGGACAGGATACGTTCTGTTCGATTTATGGATCGATTGCGACAGAACGCGTGAACAGTTTCGCAGCGAGAGGCTTAGGCTAAGGGTTGGAGTCAATACTCAGAATATAATTATGTGTTGTTGTGTGTTCTTTCACGTCGAAATTAGGGGCCTATTTATAGGGAAGAGTTCGTGGAAAGATAGAATTGCAGAGTTCTAATCCACAAAGAATTAGGAAAAAACACGTACCCAGGTATTTTCAGCGCCCAGAGCCAGGCGTTGAAAATAGGGTCTGGGCAGTTTTCTTTAGTCAGATTCGGATTCCTGAAATCCGTAGAGTTTGAGATTAATTCGAGTCTTTTAGCGCGTATCAATTTTATGACGGAATGCGTCTGGGCCCGTTACGAACTCTAGGCTCGTTAGGATTTTAATTCATACGTAACTCTTATTTCCGAATCCTATTAGGAATAGGATTCTGGCGGTTTTCTATCTCATTTAGGACTTATGTTGGAATGCAACACCTAATTCTGACAGGGTTCTATCTTTTATGATTTGCCACTTTTAGAAGCTACCTTTTACGGCAGTTACTATTTTTAGCAGGTTTCCATAAATAGCAGGTTTCGGGTGAAATGAAATGGGGAATCGAGATTCGTTTATTTTATAGGAGATGCGTTGTCAAGTGGAGATTTACGTTTTCATCATCGAACCTTTCCCTTGCGGGCACGGGGACAAAAGTAGGTGTCTACAGTAGGAAAATGGTTAATGCAAATCGGGTTTAAACTCGGTCATGAATCATGATGCTTGAGCAATTGAGCATGTAAGTGTTAAACATGGTTTGACAATTAAGTAAGTGTTAGATGATAGGATATCTGTTATCCTCCTAATCTCACTCTGCTTCAGTTCCATGATCAGCAAATACTGCTACAATTCAGCAAATAATGCTTCAGTTCCTGCATCATCTTGCAGTATTCTGGTCAGACATCTCACCTTTTCGGCTTTTATACCCTGCTATCTATCTTGCAGTATACCTGGCTTATGTTTTTACAGTCCCATTATGCTGGAAACTGTTTGTCTTAGCAGTTTTAGCTGCAATCATATACCTGAACTCAACTATATCCTCATGTTTGCGTGTATCTTTGTCACGCTTGGATTCATAACAGGCACAAACAAACAAACAAATATAAGCAATGTTTACGGTATAAGACCTCATGTTTGAGTGTGTCTTAATTTGTTAGACAGATGATCATGGCAAGAAAGGAGGGTTTGCCAGGACATTGACCGAAAGGTTAATTACGTTGCTGGAGTTCATCAGGAAACACGAGAAGACTATCACTTTGCGGATAATAATGAAGACTCGGGGGAGGATGAAGTACTTAATGCTTGTGTTTTATGTAGGGAATCAATTGTACCAAACTAGATAGTTCAGCAAACAGTTTATTACATAAGAGGCAGGAAATGATAGATCTTTAATACAAACCGAGTTCACGCAAATGTATACCATAAGAGCTGAGGAACATAAGGAAGAGCATACCAGTCCAGCAGTCCTAGATGATGCACTCAGACTCAACTATATAGCAAAAGACAATCATGATATGCTTGCTTTGTCTTCTGTACATAAACAACAACATATGTTCTGCAACGCCAACAACATATGTTGCAGTACGTTCAGAGGTACGTCTTCTGATCGAGCTGGCTATAAACCTTGAGCTATAATTACAAGGTTCTGGATGAAGACAGTCGAAAACTCATTAGCAGACCATTGGTACTTTCAGATCCACGGACAAAATCATTCCTCAGAATCCTCACTAGATTTAGATGCTGCAAGAAACAGATGATGTTCTGAAAAATATGAATACAGATCGAAAAACAGATCAAAGGAAAGTAATTGAGTTTAATTAGTGTTACCTAGCCCAACTGCATCTGAACTCTTCATGATCCTCATCCTTCTACAGGAGTCCATATACATGCTGCAACACGTATGATTTTCATAGGTTTAAAAAGGCAAGAAAAAGATGAGCCTTTTACATGAGATGCAGGTTATGCAACATTATGAAGAATGTTGAAGATGCCCTTAAAGAGAGTGTATGTACTTACTTCCATGGAACGTCACCAACGAGCATCCAGTCACCGTCCTTGTCTTCATAGGTAAGAACATATTCAGAATGGCGAAGATTATCCATTAATCTCCCCTTACTAAAATCAACTTCACCTATACAAACCACAATTTGTATCAGGTACTTAACTGAAAGGGTTCAGATAAGAGAAAAACAACCAACTAGCTACAAGCCAGTAAACCATCTTTCTTATGCTGCATCTATTATGTATAGCATGATTAAGAAAATGAATTCAAATTCTGCAAACTACAGTGCTGAGCTCTTATAAGCAGGATCGAGTCAATGAAAGGTCGTTAAGAAAAAACTTAATGCTTAGCATCAATGGACATGCATCCTTTTCATTCCGTAAATGATCTTTCAGTCAAGAAATGAACAATAAAATCTTACAAGTATGCTAGCTGGTGATTAATGGATGCAGTTTAGATACGGATAGAAAACAAAAAAAACAAGAAAACATAGAGATCATACCCACTGTAAAGCCACTAAACATCTTTTCGAGGGCTGAGGAAAGTTCAACATAACCTCCATAGGTTCTGAGATTGATTTTCCTTAGATAAGGGGCGCCATCCATACTCACTTTTACAAAAAGGCACCCTGCTTCCGGCTTGAAATCTTTGTCTTCATTGATTTTTGGTGTGTTGATGACGGCCATGGAGTTCTTCCGGAATGATCTAATCGGTGGCCATCCTACAACCTGCGCCCTGTTATACATACACACTGCACACTGTGATTAACAGGTTCCTCAGAATATAAATTAGTCAGCAAATTTAACATCAGATTAGTTTAACTCTTAAGACGTTTGCCGAAATCCAACCAAATAAGGAGATACATATGAACGAAAGATACCGAATAACACTACCCATCCGCTCTGAAAGAATAGGCCACATTCATCATCTTTTACCCAAGATCTTCTATACTAAGGAGTACTCCACTAATACTACTATAAAATGATGATTTAATACTACTACTATAAAATTACCATATATGTTTGGACAAATTAATATCCAAATCGGAATTACAACCATCAAAATCAACAGCGACTTATTGTTTTGGAGCTAAGGTACACAGTTTTGCAACTTCTAGACAAGAGAAAAACACGATGTAGATAAGATCAACATCGTTATGAATCGTGTGACAAGCAGCTTAATTAGTGAAAAATATATGACATGTCAATTGTCAGCATGGTAGCTTATCACATTTTACATGAAGCCATCTATCATCTATGGCACTTATCTATTATGCTGGGAACAAATATTAATTAGCTTGTCAGAAAAACGTGTCGGTTATCAACTATCAACCGGCGGCTTGAGTCATTCACCTGATGACTTCTCTCCTACTCAAAAGTCCAACCTTATGCTCAATAATCAAACACCTAACAACCTTTTTCTGATAGTAAAGGCCTAACAACCTCAATATGTTCATAATGTTCCGAACGATTTTCTATTTACAAATGGTTATACATACTTATGCAACTCCAAATCAGCAAATCAGAAAGAAAATAGCTTTGATTGTACGGTGAATATTAAAGTAGCATCATATAATCCCCTAATCCACATATAATCATAGAATCTTGTCCAACACCATAAATAAGCAACATATCTAACAAAAAAAACGGGTGTAATAAATCGTGTATACAACACGTGTATTGCATACTAAAACATGATTTGTCACCCCTTTACGAAGTTGAGTTTAATGTTCGATACAATACACTCGTTGTATACAAGCCTCAGTGTAACTAAAAGTTGCAC
This sequence comes from Spinacia oleracea, assembly GCF_020520425.1. Classification (NCBI taxonomy): domain Eukaryota; kingdom Viridiplantae; phylum Streptophyta; class Magnoliopsida; order Caryophyllales; family Amaranthaceae; genus Spinacia; species Spinacia oleracea. The sequence goes on from NC_079488.1 coordinate 72,006,895, forward strand.
GAAAACCGAAGTATAACTTACTTTGAAGAAGCAATAGCAGAAGAAGGCTGCACGGAAACAGGGGGAGAACTCTGCAACTTTTTATCATCATTCTCCTCCATAGCAGTAGTGTCAGATCCACCATTTTCAGACAAACCCCAGTTGTTGGAAGCTCCAGTAATGGCATCAGAAAAACCCCTTTTAGCCCCCGAAACTAAATTGTTGAATTTACCAACATTTTTGTAATTAAAATGATCATCATCACCAACACCATTTTCAGGGGATTGTGAGCCTGGTAATCCAAGCCTTAATTCAGTGGCTTTGAAATTGAGCGTTTTGGTGTTCTTCTTGTCAGAAATATCTGAGTTTTTGGATTTGTCAGAGGTTTGTTCTTCAATTGAAGAAACCTTTGATAATCCTATGTAATCATGTTCTTCAAAAACCCTTGACATTAAAGTTAATAAAATCAAAATCAAAACTTTTTTAATTATTGTATTTATTTTTGGGGATTTTCAAATGCTTCAGAGGATGAAGAAAGAGAGGAAGAGAGAGAAATTCGGGAGTGCAGAAAAGAGAGAAGTTTGTCTCTCTGTGTTGTACATATTTTTGCAGTAGTGAGTGTGTGTAGCAGAGGGGGTGTTTGTAGTTGTGATTTCCAATTATTTTTTTATTTGCCCAAAGAAGAAATAAAAGAAACTAATATTATGAATAATAATTATAACTTTTGGCATCTTCTTTTTATTAATTCCATATTTGGATTATTTCGAATAATTTTAGCTTTGTGGTACCCCCTTTCCCGAAATTGTCTTAGAGGGATCATTTTCAAGGACCATTCTCTAAATTTTATAATATATATTTTATCCTCTCGGCCAGGCCCAAACCCGACCCGAACCCGACCCAAAAATTAGCGGGTTTTGGGCAGCCTATTCGGCCCGAAAAGCCCGCTGAATTTGGCCCGAAATAGCTGGTTTTGGGCACCCAAAATTGGCCCGAACTTTGGCCCGGCCCGACACAATGGGCAGTTTTTTATCCTTTCGGCCCGGCCCGACTTTTGATCACTTTACTCGGTAAGAACACTTTCTTACGGTAAGAACACTTTTTGATAATGACATTTTCGTAATTATTATGAATAAATATCCCAAATTTATTTATTCTTTCACGATGTTTTTTTCATTATGTCCGACTCTTTCTCTCTCTTCAATTCCCCTCTCTCTCTCTCCTTTTCGGATTGCTCGCTCTCCACCACCAACGTCCAGCGTATATCGCCGGTTTTTGGTCGCCGCTCGTAGTTCGTCAGTCACTGGTCGCCGCTCGTAGCTCTCCGGTCACCGCTCATAACTCGCCACTCGCAGCTCGTGATATGCATGTTTTATATAGTATTTTTACCCCCGTCCTTTAATACTTTTATGTGTCAAACGTGCTCGTAGGAGCCGTTTCTAGTACTAATGTGTGCTATTGAGTGTGCCTTGAGTTTCAGGTTTGATTATAAGAAATTGGTCTTTTTAGACCCGTTTCATGTTGATCTAGGCCACTATATGAGCCCGAGGAAGTTCGGGACCTTCATCGTCGACTTTCGGGAGCCTTGGATGCTTATGGTTGAGCCCCGGGAGTTAGACTCAGTGATATGGGCGAGCTATACTGAAGATTGCAAATCGCCCTGGAAGCTGAGGGCGAAATGCAACCATCGGGCGGAAATGAAGCAGTTTGGATTCATCAACGCGTGCCCGATCGGGCGCAGCTCGCCCGATCCGGATCGGGCGGTCATCCAGAAGCCCATGTGGAGAGTTCGCGAACCGCCCGATCGGGCGGATTTTGGCCCGATCGGGCCGACTATCGAGTGGATCGCCCGATCGGGCGAAGCGACGCCCGATCGGGCGACGCCAACCTCCAGCAGTTTTTCGCGCATTTACTTTCCGTTTTTTAGGCTTTATTTTGGCAAACTATATAAACAAGCCTTAATTGTTTTTAGAGAACACTTTATTTTTTCTAGTATTGAACCTTAGTATTATTTCCCTTAGCCTAATTTTCTCTCTAGTTTATGCAAAAACACTTAGTTTAATTCTCAATAAAAATTCAAGCTTTCACTTTCCTTTGTTCTTCAATAGGTATTATTTCTTATTTCAATTCATTGTCTTGCTTTAATAATGCTTTCAATTATGATTATTGCTTTGTTTATTGTCAACATGCTTGAGTAGTTTAATTTCTAGGGTTGGGGATCCATGAATAATATGAAGGGATGATTGAATGATTATGATTGTTGGCATTGTAATTGATTCCTATTGATTGGTTTATTTCACTATACAATTAGATTTGCACAGGTTTAATTGTGGTAGTTATGCAATATCAAATTAAGATTCGAGAGATGCAATTTGATGTTTAGGCTTGTGTCAATAGGTGGAATTAGAGTTAATACGTAGCGAGAGCCCGTTAATTCTAAGTCTATGATTAGTATCGACTTGAGAGAGCATGCTAATCTAATTAATTACTTTGTTGATTATCGTGATTGTTCAATGTCCTGGATTATTATTTGTTGGCGAACCTATACCCTAGATTCCTTAATATATTGATTCATTCTTGTTTAATATTCGTTCGTAGTCTTAGCATACAAACCATCAACCAACTTTTGTTCACAATAGTCTAGATTAATTAATTGATAGTAGAAAGAACGCCTGTTTCCCTGTGGATTCGATCCTGACTTCCCTTGCTACCTAGCTAGTGGACCTTAGGTTATTTTTGATTAGGTGATACGACTTTAGCCTGTCAAAATTTGGCGCCGTTGCCGGGGAAACGGTTTTATTTTCTGTTGTTGATTGCTTATCCTAGGTTATTGTTTGTTACTACTCAAGGAACTCACGTTCCTTGAGACCGGATCTCACATTGTTTTGTAGTCTTTGTCTATGCCCAGGACCGTAGGTACTAGTAATCTTACTCCATTCGATCCTGAGCCCGAAAGAACCTTTCGTAGACGAAGAACTTTCATTGCACAGTGTGGGAATTACTCTGATTCTGATCATAATATTGGCAATCTTTTTCCTTCAGATACAGATTCAGTTTCAGAGATAGAGATGGGTGACGAAAATCTGATACCGCCACCTACCCCACGGCTTACAGACTATTCTAAGCCGAGTCTGTCCGTGCTACCAAAGGCGATCATGCCTTCTATTGCAGCTGAGACCTTCAAGATTGAGCCTACATTGATTAACATCACCGAGAGACGCCAGTACGGTGGGGAACCAGGTGAAGATCCGAATCTTCATATTCAGTCCTTTATCCAATATTGTTCCACCATCAAGCAAAAGGGATTGACTCCGGAGCAGACTATGGAGATACTTTTCCCGTTCTCTTTGAGTAGGAAAGCTATACTGTGGATTAATGGGTTGAATCGGGCGGCTTTGAAAATCACTAATTGGGAATCCCTGGCTCTTGCTTTTTATGTTAAATATTTTCCACCTGAGTAAACGGCTCGTCTGAGGGGTCAGATATTAGGTATCTCACAACAAGCGGATGAGAGTTTGTTCGAGGTCTGGGAGAGATTCAAGGATTTGCAAAGAGAATGCCCGCACCATGGTTTGGAAGATTGGTTCTTGATTCAGCAGTTTTATAATGGTCTGGGCAATGAGTCTAGATGTTTGTTGGATTCAGCTGCCAGTGGGAGGTTCATGCAACTAGAGGTGCCTAGAGCTATGGATCGAGGTGATTGAGGAGATAGCCATTCACAATGCCCAGTATGGGAATCCTAGAGGTCTATCTAACAGGGGTGGTAAGCATGATTTAAATTCTATTGAACAATTAACTGCCCAATTGACTGCTTTACACTATAAGTTTGATAATATGCAAGCAGCCAATACTCAATCTGCCCAACCTGTTAGTGTAGCTGCTATGAGTGCCCAACCTGCTACTGTTTGTGAAAGTTGTGGAATGTCTGGTCATTATGCACCGGAATGTAGGAGCTCTGTTGAACAATGTCACGCATTTCAATCCTACAAACAAAATAACCCATTCTCCAACTCTTACAATGAGGGATACAAAAACAACCCTCTACTATCCTACAGGAGCAACAATATCCAGAACCCTCACCAAGTCCAACATCCACCACAACAACCATACCAACCCTACCAACCAAGAAACAACTACAACCAACAGTCTAGTGGACCACCTGGGTTCCCTAGACAACACACATCACCTCCACCACCACCACCTCAAACCACACAGCCTGACCCTATGCTAGTAGAGATGAGAAACATGATGCTACAAATGCAAAAATCTCTAAGTGAAAAGGATGCAAAAATCGATGCTCTTACTGCTCACAACAAGATCATTGATACACAGTTGGCACAGATGGCTACTACTATTGCAGGGAGGCCACCAGGCCAATTTCCTTCACAGCCCGAAAATAGGGAGACTGCTAATGCAATTACATTGAGGAGTGGTAGGGATTATGATGGTCCTTCAATGCCGGTTGAGGTTGATTCCGGGGTGTCTGCTAATGATCTGGTCAGTGAGGAAATCCCGAAGATAGTTATGGATGGAAAGGAAGCTGAAAAGGTAGTCAATGAGAATGAGGCTACAACTGCGGTTAAGAAGGGGGCGGATATTCAAATACCACCTATTGCACTCCCCTTCCCAAACCGACAACTCAAGAATAAGCTAGACAAGAAGTTTGGCAGATTCTTGGAAGTGGTCAAAAATTTGCAGGTAACGGTCCCTTTTACTGAATTAATTTTACAGGTTCCTGCTTATGCTAAATTCATGAAAGATATTTTGACCAGGAAACGTGCTTTTTGTGAGGTAGAGACTGTAGCTTTCACTGAGGAATGTAGTGCTTATTTGCAAAACAAGTCTCCACCTAAACTTAAAGACCCCGGGAGTTTTTCCATCCCATGTAACATTGGCACCGTATTTATTGATAAAGCTTTATGTTATCTAGGTGCTAGTGTGTCTGTCATGCCTTTGTCTGTCTGTACTAAACTGAATATGGGTGAGCTTAAGGTTACCAATATTACTCTACAAATGGCCGACCGTTATGTCAAATACCCCTTAGGTGTTTTAGAGGACGTCCCTGTTAGAGTAGGTAAATTCTATATACCTGTAGACTTTGTAGTATTAGACATGCAGGAGGATTCTCAAATTCCCATAATCTTAGGTAGACCCTTCCTTCACATGGCGGGGGCGGTAATTGATGTTAAAAGTGGGAAATTGAAATTGTCTGTTGGGATGATAAGGTGACTTTTAATCTGAATAGTGCCTTAAAAAGTCCCATGCTAGAGGAGGAACAATGCTATCGCATAGATGTAGTTGATTTTATTACTCGTGATAACGTCTCCCAAGTTCTCGAAAGAGATCCCTTGGAGGCAGTGCTTTGTTGTGAGTCTTCTGCAGGTGATAGCAGTTCTTGGAGTGCTGAAGTGGATGCTCTGGAGTTGGCTCTTAATGGTGGAGAATCTGAGCCGGAGAGCACCAAATTGAAGAGGTTAGTTCGGCCGATTTGTTCTGTTAAAGAGGTAAAGAAACCTGAACTTAAGCCTCTTCCTGCTAACCTTAAATATGCGTTTTTAGATGATGAACAACTTTGCCCTGTGATCGTCAGTACTGCACTTGATGCAGACCAGTTATCCCAACTTCTTATTGTGTTGAAAAGGCACAAAAAGGCCATTGGGTACAGTATGGATGATTTAAAGGGTATTAGCCCTGACTTTTGTATGCATAGGATACATCTAGATGAAAATCATAAACCATGCATCCAACCCCAGCGTCGTTTGAACCCTGTCATGCAAGATGTTGTAAAAGCTGAAGTTATGAAATTGCTTGATGCGGGTATTGTGTATGATGTGTCTGATTCTAAGTGGGTGAGTCCTGTTCAGGTAGTGCCTAAGAAAGGGGGGACACCTGTGGTGAGAAATGAAAAAAATGAGTTGATACCGACTAGGGTAGTCACAGGATGGCGCATGTGCATTGATTATAGGCGTCTTAATGTTGCTACTAAAAAGGACCATTTTCCCCTTCCCTTCATTGATCAAATGTTAGAAAGGCTAGCCTGTCACAAGTTTTTCTGTTATCTGGATGGTTATTCTGGTTTCTTTCAAATTCCCATACATCCAGACGACCAGGAAAAGACCACCTTCACCTGTCCCTATGGTACCTTTGCATATCGTAGGATGCCTTTTGGTCTGTGTAATGCACCTGCTACTTTCCAACGTTGCATGATGAGTATCTTTTCTGATTTTATTGAGTCTATCATGGAAGTGTTTATGGATGATTTTAGCGTCTATGGTACTTCTTTTGATTCTTGCTTGCTAAATCTGACTAAAGTCTTGAAAAGATGTGAAGAATGTAATTTAGTCTTGAACTGGGAAAAGTGTCATTTCATGGTTACTGAAGGGATGGTTTTGGGACATTTGATATCTGATAAGGGCATTCAGGTGGATCGAGCTAAGGTCCAAGTGATTGAACAATTACCCCCTCCAGTCAATGTGAAGGGTGTTAGAAGTTTTCTTGGTCATGCGGGGTTTTATCGCCGCTTTATCAAGGATTTTTCTAAAATTGTTAAACCACTTACCCAGCTCCTCCTCAAGGATGCCCCGTTTGTGTTTACTGATGCTTGTCTTGAGGCCTTTGACAGGATTAAACAGGCACTGATTTCGGCTCCCATCATTCGTTCTCCCGAATGGGATCTTCCGTTTGAGATAATGTGTGATGCAAGTGATTATGCAGTTGGGGCAGTTCTGGGTCAGAGAAAGGAGAAGGTTTTACATGCCATCTATTATGCAAGTAAGACCTTAGATGAAGCTCAAGTTAATTATGCTACTACTGAGAAGGAGCTTCTAGCTATAGTCTATGCCTTGGATAAATTCCGCACCTATCTGATTGGATCCAAGGTGATAGTCTATACTGACCATGCGGCCCTTAAGTATCTGCTCTCTAATAAGGAAGCCAAGCCTAGGCTTATTCGATGGATACTACTGCTACAGGAGTTCGATCTAGAGATCCGCGACAAGAAAGGGGCTGAGAATGTGGTTGCAGATCACTTGTCTAGATTGAGGTATGACGATGGTAAGGGGTCTACACCGATTGATGATTCATTTCCGGATGATCATTTACTTGCACTTGCCAGTCAGTCACCATGGTTCTCAGATTTTGCTAACTATATTGTGGGGAGAATTCTTCCGGCCGATCTTTCATATCAACAGAAGAAGAAATTCCTACATGATGTCCGATTTTACTTTTGGGACGACCCTTATTTGTTTCGTGAGACTGCTGAAGGGTTGTACAAGCGTTATATTCCAGAATGGGAAGTTCAAGGTGTTATCAGTAGGTGTCATTCTTCACCCTATGGTGGTCACCATGGACCGTCTAAAACAAACGCTAAGTTGTCACAATGTGGTTTTTACTGGCCTACTATGTTCAAGGATGCACAGGCTTTTATTATGGCTTGTGATGCGTGCCAGAGGGCCGACACTATTTCGAGGGGGTATGAGATGCCACAGAACGGGATCCTTGAGGTTGAGATTTTCGATGTGTGGGGAATTGCTTACATGGGACCATTCCCATCGTCCAAGGGCAACTTGTATATTCTTGTTGCTGTAGATTATGTGTCAAAGTGGGTGGAAGCCGTTGCCTCACCTACTAACGATGCTAAGACAGTCATCTCCCTGTTCAAGAAGATCATTTTTCCTAGATTCGGGGTTCCGCGCGCTTTGATCAATGATGGAGGGTCACACTTCCATGAGAGGCATCTGGATGCGCTCCTGCGCAAGTATGGGGTTTATCACCGCACTGGGCTAGCCTACCACCCTCAGACGAGTGGTCAAGTTGAGGTCTCCAACCGAGAGATCAAATCTATCCTTGAGAAAGTGGTGGCGAAGTCTAGGAAGGATTGGAGCGATAAGCTAGATGATACTCTATGGGCATACAGAACCGCCTTTAAGACACCTATTGGTACCTCCCCGTATCGGTTGGTGTATGGCAAGGCGTGTCACTTACCAGTAGAAATGGAGTACAAGGCTTATTGGGCAATCAAACAGCTCAACATGGATGCAAAGCTAGCCGGTGAGAAGCGGTTACTTCAATTGGGTGAGCTCGATGAATTCCGACTACAAGCCTATGATAGTGCCCAGATTTACAAGGAAAAGACCAAGAAGTGGCATGACAATCACATTTTGCATAGAGAGTTCGCGGTGGGCGACAAGGTTCTACTTTTTAACTCTAGGCTTAAGTTATTTCCTGGAAAACTTAAGTCTAGGTGGTCTGGGCCGTTCACCGTGACTATGGTAAGCAAGTTTGGGTCTGTTGAAGTAGAGAATGAGAATGTTGAACGATTCAAGGTCAACGGGCAACGTCTGAAGTTGTACCATGATGGGGCTACTGTAGGAGTGGTTGAGGTCCATCACCTCAATCCCTCCGTCTCATAGACTGCATATTCAAGGTAACAAGGTCGAGCGGGACCTAGAAATAAACCAGCGCTTTGCGGGAGGCAACCCGTATTTTATCGCTTTAGTAGTATAAGTTTGATTTTTTATTTTATTTTTGTGTGTTTAGTTAGTATTTCACATACCTAAGTGTGTTTAAGTATTGGTTTTGGTGTTAGTGAGGCGAGAAGAAGGCATTACGCTGTTTGGGTGTTTAATAATGTGCAGGCCTAAAGCTCCAAGTTCAAGAAAGTGAAATTACGCACAAGGCCAAGCACGCTGCAAACCGCCCGATCCGAATCGGGCGAGGTGCGCCCGATCGGGCGCGCACGGAAAAAACTATTGCAGCTAATCTTTGCCCGATCGGGCGCAGCATGCCCGATCGGGCGGTCTGGCGAGTGGAATGCTCGGTCGGGCGAACTTATTTTGCCCGATCGGGCGGTCTGGCGAGTGGAATGCCCGAGTCGGGCGATTGTCTGCCCGATCGAGCGCAGAAGGCGAGTGGTATGCCCGATCGGGCGAAATTATTTTGCCCGATCGGGCGGTTGATGAAAATTTCGAGGAAAAGTCAAGGAAGATTCTGGGCAGGAAAAAGTCAAGAAAAGGAGCATTCGCAAATCGCCCGATCCGGATCGGGCGAGGTGCGCCCGATCGGACGCGCACGGATGAAAAGGAATTGTTCAAAATCCGCCCGATCGGGCGAGATGCTGCCCGATCGGGCGAGACGCGATTTCAGCGATAAACTCACGGATTCTCTTTTCTTTCTTCACTTCCTCTTCCTCTTCATCTTCAACCTAACTTTCTCTCACTTCCTCCATTAAACCCCAACCTCCAAAAACTTCCAACCACCATATCTCCCTCAAATCTCCACCAAATTCACCAATCTTTTCACCAAAATCATCCTTACATCATCCTCTACAACCTATACCTAACCGATTTGAGTTTTCTCCAATCCCCACAAAACCCCAAATTCACCCAAAAAGCTCAAAAACTAAAAACAATCAGATTTTTCATCAATGGCAAACCAACCACAAAGGAAATGCACAAGGGTACCAAGAAATCAACATGAAGCTTCCACGAGCCGAGCTCGGGAACCGACACCACCACCTCCGCCGCCGCAATTCGAGCCCGACACGGACTTTCCGGATGTCATCTTTGTTACGGAGGAGCAACGAGCACGATTCATGCACCTCAAATTGAGGGAGGTAATCCCTACTCGCTTTATATGCCAAAAATCATTACATGAAATGGGTATTGAGCGTGATGTCAAACGTGTTTTTGTTGGTGTTGGTATGAGTAACATGTATAGTATGCTCCGTCTCACATTTAGACGGTTGACTCTAGAATTTTTGAGTAGTTTCAATGTGCGTAGGGATGGTTATCGAACCGTGTCGTCGGTTCAATTTCGTGTGATGAACCGAACCTACACCATGAGTTTAGCTGATTTTGGTAGGATTTTTGGATTGTCTACCACGTATAGTAGGAAACCTAAGGAGACCCATAATAACTGCACCATGTGGGGAAAGCTTACGGGTAATGCTAATCCCGGGAGTATGCAACATTTGCATGCCTCCAAGATTCAACGCCCGGTACCCATTGTCTTTTACAGGTTTCTAGGATTTACAATCTTTGGTAGGGATGAGACCCAAAATATTAGGAGTACGGAGCTAGAGATTCTAGGTGGCTACGTTTCAGAAGGGGAGGAGGGCTACAAAATGAACCTTGCACATCATATGGCCTCCCAATTCTACTCCATAGCCACTTCCACACATACTACCAAAATTACCATTGGTGGGTTGATCACCCACATAGCCATGGCCACGGCCAACTTTACTGAGGCTAACCAGACTCCAGTTCTTGGTAGCAACTTGCTTGATTTGGCTTATTTTGCTGGACTCCGTAGGCTACAGGGGGAGCATGGGTTGTTTAGGCCGGGAGCAATGTACTGGATGTTCGAGGGAAACAGGCTTTTCACCTTGCCTGACCCTCAGGGCCGCACTAGTTTCAGACCCGGTCAGGCTCATTACTTATTTGTTGGATTTGAGCAAGAGCCTCAGCCTGACCCCCAGCCTCAGCCTGACCCACATCTAGAGCCCCATCAGTACCAGCCAGAGCCTCGCACCTACTTTAGGAGGGGGCGTCGAGACGGAGGGAGGCCCCAGGGTGGCCCGGTAGTAGAGGAGGAGCAGGGGTCCATTGATGAGCGGTTGAGCAGACTTGAGCTCGGTTTCCGGGAGTTCGCAGCTGATCACCAGAGGACCATGTTCCCATTCTAAGATCAGTATGCTAGGCAGGGCTACATTGCCCCAAATTACGAGCACCCTACCTGGTATACCTATCCCGCGGAGGGATATGGAGCTCCGGGTTCTATGGGCACCTTCACACCTACCCAGTACGGAGGGTGGGGAGCGGGTCCTAGTGGGCATGGTGGCAGAGATGATGGTGATGATGATGATGATGATGGCGGCAATGGCCGTCAATGATGGAGATGAGATCGAGTTGGTTCGATACCCTTGAGCCAATGAGGACATTGTCTGATTTGGTTTGGGGAGGGTTCCACATTACTTGTACATTGTAGGTATGTTTTTCTTTTCTTTTCGCATTTCTTTATTTTGGTGTGTTTCTTTGGTGTGTTTAATGCTTTCTAGATTAGTTTATTGCTTTGAAAAAAAAAATATATAAAAATACGTTCCGATGAATACAATATCATGCTTCCCTGTGCCCCTTGAGCGGAAATTGTTTTGATTCTTGGTATTTGATGATGGGCAATGTAGATGTGTTAGCCATGATTTGATATTCGATTGCTTTGATGCCTAAACATGAGTCAACTCCGACTAACTACTTGTGGACTTGGTGCTTGACTAGTTGACTTGGTTAGGATGTGTGATAGCTTCCTGGGGTGTCATTGATTTTGAGTATTGGTTTGCAACTATTAGTAATGTTTTATGACTCATATACATGCACATTGTGGAGGACGAAGGCATTTTTCTATTTAGGTAGCCTTCAGATGAAATTAGATACATTTGTTCCCTCTTTTTCTACCCATGTTGTGCTTGTGCCCTTTATTCGGTGACTAACCACATTACAAGCCCGTAAATTCCCCATTGGTTACTAGTCCCAAGCCTAGCTTGGGGGAGCTAATAGTAGTGAGGTGAGGGAGTTGTAGTGTGGTACATTTTGAGCATATTAAGTATTGAAAAGGGGAGTTCTTCTTATCATGATTGTTGTTGAAAAAATGAGCTGAAAAATGAATGAGATGAGGAGAATAAAAAAATTTTGAAGGTTCCAAAAGAAAATAAAAATGAGATTGCGCGAGAAAAAAAAAAGGGAAGAAAAAAAAATCGTTATTCTCAAGATAATTCAAGCTTTTGTCACTCCGGTATTACAATTTCTTATCTTCATGAGTGATTGGTTATAATTGTGAAATCAAGGCAAGAAAGTATAGTGTGGTTGTTTGTTGTTTTTATCCATGTGTTGAGTGGGAGATTATGGTCATTATGTTGATTGATCACGGTTGTTTTTAGGATTTATGCTCCCCAAATCCAAGGCTTTAAGCTCACATTTTACCCAAATTTACCACACCCTTACCTAAGCCTATCATTACAAGCTTGAAAGACCTTCCGACCTTTGTGCATAGAGTTGTATTAATGTGAAAGTAGTTGTTTATCAATGCAAGTTATGACATGACACATTCAGAGTCGACTACTAGGTTGAGTGCATGTTTTTCTAGACACACGAGTGTTGTGAGTTTGGGAGGGCATTGTACACAAATATGTTGGGAGGGGAGCGAACGGGTACATTTTTTATCCGCCACATAAATGAGTGACGAGTGTGTGAGCACTAGTCTTGAATTCCATTGTACACTTGTGGTTCGCTTTGCGTGACGATTGGTAAGGTGGATTGGCGATTGAATGAATTTGTTTGGTTGACATTGATGCATGCTTGTTGGATTTTGCCTCGAATTATGTTTTTCATTTTGTATTATGTCGGGGATGAAGTTGGTTTTGTGTTCATCAATGATTTCCTTGCTTAGGGACAAGCAAGGATCTAGCTTGGGGAGGTTTGATATGCATGTTTTATATAGTATTTTTACCCCCGTCCTTTAGTACTTTTATGTGTCAAACGTGCTCTTAGGAGCCGTTTCTAGTACTAATGTGTGCTATTGAGTGTGCCTTGAGTTTCAGGTTTGATTATGAGAAATTGGTCTTTTTAGACCCGTTTCATGTTGATCTAGGCCACTATATGAGCCCGAGGAAGTTCAGGACCTTCATCGTCGACTTTCGGGAGCCTTGGATGCTTATGGTTGAGCCCCGGGAGTTAGACTCAGTGATATGGGCGAGCTATACTGAAGATTACAAATCTCCCTGGAAGCTGAGGGCGAAATGCAACCATCGGGCGGAATTGAAGCAGTTTGGATTCATCAACGCGCGCCCGATCGGGCGCAGCTCGCCCGATCCGGATCGGGCGGTCATCCAGAAGCCCATGTGGAGAGTTCGCGAACCGCCCGATCGGGCGGATTTTGGCCCGATCGGGCCGACTATCGAGTGGATCGCCCGATCGGGCGAAGCGACGCCCGATCGGGCGACGCCAACCTCCAGCAGTTTTTCGCGCATTTACTTTCCGTTTTTTAGGCTTTATTTTGGCAAACTATATAAACAAGCCTTAATTGTTTTTAGAGAACACTTTATGTTTTCTAGTATTGAACCTTAGTATTATTTCCCTCAGCCTAATTTTCTCTCTAGTTTATGCAAAAACACTTAGTTTAATTCTCAATAAAAATTCAAGCTTTCACTTTCCTTTGTTCTTCAATAGGTATTATTTCTTATTTCAATCCATTGTCTTGCTTTAATAATGCTTTCAATTATGATTATTTCTTTGTTTATTGTCAACATGCTTGAGTAGTTTAATTTCTAGGGTTGGGGATCCATGAATAATATGAAGGGATGATTGAATGATTATGATTGTTGGCATTGTAATTGATTCCTATTGATTGGTTTATTTCACTATACAATTAGATTTGCGCAGGTTTAATTGTGGTAGTTATGCAATATCAAATTAAGATTCGAGAGATGCAATTTGATGTTTAGGCTTGTGTCAATAGGTGGAATTAGAGTTAATACGTAGCGAGAGCCCGTTAATTCTAAGTCTATGATTAGTATCGACTTGAGAGAGCATGCTAATCTAATTAATTACTTTGTTGATTATCGTGATTGTTCAATGTCCTGGATTATTATTTGTTGGCGAACCTATACCCTAGATTCCTTAATATATTGATTCATTCTTGTTTAATATTCGTTCGTAGTCTTAGCATACAAACCATCAACCAACTTTTGTTCACAATAGTCTAGATTAATTAATTGATAGTAGAAAGAACGTTTGTTTCCCTGTGGATTCGATCCCGACTTCCCTTGCTACCTAGCTAGTGGACCTTAGGTTATTTTTGATTAGGTGATACGACTTTATCCTGTCAGCTCGCAGCTCGCAACTCGTCGCGCCGCTCACTCGCCGCTCGTATCTCGCCGCGCCGCTCGCAGCCATCCGGCGACTTCACCATTAATTATCTGGTAAGAAATTGATTGATTTAAATCGATTAAATTGGAGAATCCTATTCATTAACTTACCGGATTGAAATTGATTGATTGAAATCGACTGAAAAAATCGAAAATCGAATTGAGGCGACTATCCGGAAAATTCGACTTCTCGATCTACGAGCATCGATTTTGAATTGAAATCGATTTCTCAATTCAAAAAATTAAAATCGATTATAATTGATTTCGAAATCGATTTTTCATTTCAAAACTCGAACAAAATCGAACCTAAGTTTGAACGAAATTGCCGGTGTTCTTCCTAGCATTTCCAATCCAGCAGCGGTGGCGGAAGCGACGGAGTTGGAAGCGAGGGAGGCAGCAAAATAGAACAAAAAATCCGGCGAAATCGAATTGATTGTGGAGGAGGTGGCTGAACTGGTATGTGGTGGTGGTGGTGGCTGAACTGGTATGTGGTGGTGGTGATGGCATTCTCAATTGATTGTTTCAAATGTACTCGGATTTTGAAAAATGCAAAAATTAGAACATACTTTAATATTTAGAACATGCTTAAATATATTTTAGAACATGCTTGATTATATTTTAGAACATGCTTGAATAACATTTGCCACATAAAGGATGTGTGCATTCCCTAGCTGCTCCCGAACCGAACAAGAACAAGTCTTTAGAGCCCCAAACGTTGCCCCTCCGTACAAAGTCCACAGCACGTTCGGATCCGCCTTAGGTTTAACCAACTAGGATTTTACTTAAAGTTTTATACTTTTATGTATTCAGGTTAGGCTATATTATGTTCTCCCTTGAACACAATGTAAGTAAAGAATATGATTTTCAATGTATATAATTATGAGGGCCTAGCCTCATATTTATAGTGTAGGAAATAAGGAATTTGAGTCTTACTAGGAAAAGACTTACCAACCCTACTAGGATTGAAATTCTTATCCAGTTAGAATTGTAATATTAATTAAACTCTTAATCAAACCAATTCTAGTAGGACTGGGAACACTTAATCCCAAAGTTACTTGGCAACTAAGTAATCAGACTTTTCTTGGAGCCCAAGACGAAGCAACCAACGCAGCCACAACGGGCCACGCTGGTGCGCGTACCTGCCTAGGCCCAGCCGCAGCCGCAGCTGGCCAAAGGCCCAGCGCGTTGCAGCCTTGCCTTGGCGGGCTTGCTGCTTGCTTAGCGGGTTGCATCGCTGCTGCTGCCTTGCTTGCTTGGCGCAGCCCAATGTGCTTCCAGGCCCATCGGCTGGGCGCTGGCGCTGGGCTTCGTGCTCAGCGCTATGCGCTCGGCCTTTCCTTGTCGAGCGATGGGCCGGCTCGCTTGCCGGCTTGTCGCTCGTCGAGCTTCCGATTCGTTTTCCGATTCCAACATCCATTTCCTTTTTGAACAAATATTTACATCCATTAATATTTCCGATTCCGGAAATAATTTCCTTTTCCGACAATATTTCCGATTCCGACAATATTTCTATTTCCGATAATATTTTCCGATACGAACCATGTTTCCGTTTCCAGCAACATTTACGACTTGGATAATGTTTATATTTTGGTCACGAACCATATTTCCGTTTCCGGCAATATCTTCATTTCCGGAGTATTCTTTATTTTGCCTTTTGACGATTTCAGCTCCCACTGGAACCGAGATCCTTCGTTTCCGAATGATCATAAATGGAGTACTCAATGAATAATATATTCACTTAAATACTTGATCCGTTCACGTACTATTTGTGTGACCCTACGGGTTCAGTCAAGAGTAAGTTGTGGATTAATATTATTAATTCCACTTGAACTGAAGCGACCTCTAGCTAGGCATTCAGTTCACTCTCACTGAATTATTAACTTGTTAATTAATACTGAACCGCATTTATTAGACTTAGCATTAAATGCATACTTGGAACAAGGGCATTATTTCTTTCAGTCTCCCACTTGTCCTTAGGGACAAGTGTGCAATTTTTAATTCCTTTGTCGCTTGATGCCTGCTCATGAACATAAGGTAAGAGTAGTCATCCTTATTATGTCCAGAGTTATTCCTCGGTTTCAGAGTTCAACTGATCAAATAAACAGATAATCATAGCTTATGATTCATCTGAGCACGGCCATGCATTTTTCAGTTTCTAGCTCTCCGAGTGGCCTTGTCCAACTTTCGGCATCTCATCCCGATTTATGGGAGGACAATCCCAATCTTATGATCTTGAGGTTAGACTTTGTTTGATAGGTGATTACCAGAGCGTTGCCGTTATAGTCTCCTTTTATGGTGCGACGCTTGACAACATCAAAGTAACCAGTTCTCAAACAAGTAATCTCAAATCACTCAGGTATTGAGGATTAGTGTCTAATAATGTAATGAAATTTACTTATGACGGATTTTCATCTCTTACAGTAAAGTTTCATAGGGCTGTCCGATACTAATCTTCTCAAGTAAGTATCTATGCAAATGATTGCGACATTGCCATGTCCACATAGTTCAAGAAACAGAACTACTAGTCATCTTGCATTCTAGTCGTCTAGCATTTTCTATGCGTCCACCTTTATAGAAAACTTTCGACCAAATACCATTTTCAACTTTTGACATTCAAGTTCACTTGATAGACATTTCTTAGTCACAGGACTGGTCCTGACAGTCTATCTTGAATTTATCGCAGATTGAAAGGACTCATCATTTAATACTAAACCAAGATTAAATGGAACATGAAAATATATTTCATATATGATAAATGTTCAACCCCAATGTTTTACAACCATGGGCCTCCAACCCATCATTAAAACAACTAATGGAATTCAAAGCTATACTTGACTTACAGTGCCACAATGTGAGTGTTGATTCTCATTTGTTGCATAGGTTTAGTTATCATGCTTTGCCAATTTTAATATCCTTTTCATCGATTCCCTTTCGAGGTGGATGATAAGATCTTTTGAGTATGTTTACTTTGTGATCTAGTCTTTCTTTCTTCAATAGTGGTTCTACGCATTTTGCAATGAAGAATCATCAAGTCAGCAGACATGTTATCTACCCAAGTTCAGTGAAGAACTCTTTAACATAAACAACTCTGTTTCATTGCTTCTTAGGCAATAATTACTTTTACTTCAACTGTATAGGTTGCTAGTGATGCTTTGTTTGGATTTCTTATCCAAGTAGTTCACAGATATGTGGAAGACTTTCCATTTGTATCTCGGAACATAGAAATTAATGTTTAATTTGCCACGCAACAACTCATGGTCTTCAATCCATGTTGCCATTTCAAAACACGATGTTATATAGCTCGTTCTTGCCAATGGTTAACTCCAAAAGGATCTTGCCTGATCCTTTGCCAGTGTTTATGCGTGTAGCATCGCTATTTAACATATCTTTATTTCCTTGAATCAATAACTATCCCTATGTACCTTTTCAAGTACCGTAAGTTTTTCTTGATCTCAATCTAGCTGATCTTTACTTGGACCAATAGAGATTGGTATATGTTCGTTATGCCAAAAGCCATACGATACATTTTTGGCGATCCTTATATTATATCATACATGATATATTCTTTTGCAGAATAATTCCCAATTGAATTCTATTCATGTAACTTTAGCTCATTCAGTTTTAGTAGATACTGAATCCAGCTAAATTATTTAATATATAATATAGGTGAAGAATCTCATTTAGATCCTTTGATGTTTAACTTAATAAATGCTTATACATAGTTCAAACATTCTTTACTTAGATTTATTCATATGGGTCGAATATCTCCAATGGAGTCTTTCGTGTTTGATTTAGTAAATGCCATTACTTAATCTAAAACAATATTATAAGATATTTGTAAATAGATCTTAATACCCAGTATTTACTAAGTTTCGCCTTGGTCCATCATTGATGAATAATTTCAAATCTAAGTCATTAACATTTGAATGTTATTTCTTAATAGAGAGATATGTGTATGATACACATAGGACCAATTAAGTTTTACGTACTCCCACTAAACTTCTTATATATCTATAAGAATTGACTACATTTTATGAAACTAAAATACTTATTAGCTTCACTAAAATACAATTCCTATTCCCAATTGCTTGCTTAAATCCATAATTAGATTTTATAAGCTAGCTTTCCTTTTCAAGCATTATTTGGATCCAAAAATCCTATGACATACCATGTACATAGGTTCTTCCAACATTTGATTGAGGAATATGTTTTGTCATCCAATTGCCATATGTACCAATATGCAATCATTTCTTGATTTATAGACTGGAGCATTACGATTTTGCATGATCGAGGTTTCAACACAATCCACGCCATGAATTTTCTTGTAACCTTTAGAAACTAATCTAGCTTTGTGTGTGAACATAATTCCATGTTTGATGGTTTTTATCCTTAAAACCAATTTGCAACCAATAGATTTAAACCATTCTTGCAAATCAACAAAATTTCAATTTTGTTATCAAAACATTGATTCTGTTTTATGGCCTTTAACCATCTAAAACATTTGAGTCTATATATGGCCTCTAACCATTTTAGGGAATCTAGGTTTTGTCATAGCTTCTTACAAGTCACAAACCCATTTATCTTCATGATAATAGTTTGACTGCAAGTTGTAGGTTTCTTCACTATCTAATAGAAGAATCTCATAGTTTCAGTGACCTGAACTCTATGCTTACATGGGTTTAGAACATCAAACAATAGAATATCAATAGCCACTTGAAAGTCCTTTAAATATTATGTTCTCCTTGAAGCACTTGTAAAGTCTTCTAAGAGATGTATGTTCCTTAAAGCCACTTCTAAAATCCTTAAAGAATAAGTGTTCGGATTTTCTAAAGAACTTCTAAAAGCCTCCAGAATGTCCGTTTATGTTTAATTGTTGTTCACCTCGAATATTATCGAGGTCTATTTTCTCCCACTTGTCATTTTGGAAACGAATATCCAAAAGGAAGTTATTTCGAGGAAACAAACATTATGTTCTCAAAATTCGTGGTAGAAACAATACCCTTGTGTCTCATTTGAATAAATCACAATGAAACTTATATCTATACTTGGGCCTTAGTTTGTCAAATAACAAACACTAAGCTCCCACTGAGTTTAGCAACTCTTTAGATATATATATATATATATATATATATATATATATATATATATCATTGAAAAGATATTTTGAAATTACTTTTCAATAGCTTTGACGAATTTGGTTTAGTTTGGTGGTAGTTGAGCATTTTGTTTTAGAAATTATAGGAAAATCTTTATGATTCATCATTGATCGAATCAAGTACTAATTGACTTCGATCATTCCAATTTAGATAAACCATATCTTTATGGAGGTGGATTGTGAAATTACAACACACAATCATTGATGATCATTCTTGGTATAAGTAATCATCAACATGATCTAAACTAGATCTTTATGATTTCTTGCCAAGTGGACGTTTTTATACTTTTCTATGAATCTTTGAACTAGCCAAACAGATTCAAACTTAAATCTTTTTGAGTAAATAAATCCATATTCACTCAAAACCATGTGAAATAATAAACTCATAAAATCTTTCTTTAGCTTTGAACTCTATTATCTAGGAGTTATAACAATAGTTCATACTCCCTCCGTCCCAAATTAGCTGTTACACTTTCCTTTTTTAGCCGTCCCAGATTAGTTGTTACACTTCTAAATTAGGAATGACCCCACAATTATAATATTGTCTTTGTCTTCCCACTAAATTATTTTTTGACCCCACATCCTTTCATTCAATTAAAAAAAATGCCCCACTAACTCCTATCACATCTACTTTTTCAATAAAATAACAATTGATAACCAAACAACCACTTATCACCTAAAACTTTGTGCAAAGGTAAGTGTAACAACTAATCTGGGACGGAGGGAGTATCTTTTGTTACTTTCAACAAGTAAGACTATCTTGTCTTCAATGACATAGAAATCAATCAACTTTCAAAAGTCCATCAAAATAGAGCTTTAGAACGTTAACTTCTTAATATGGTCTAAGTAACAATGCCAAAGATTTGTGGAACTCAAATCAAGAGATTGATTTGGACCTAGTAAAGTTCTTATTGTTAAAGAGTTGTTTGTTTTAATCAAGCATACATGACTCAACCCGTAAATTACCATTTCATTCATCTAAACAAACAAACATTATTTTTGTTTTCCTTGAATGTGAGTATTTTTGTGTTTGAAACAGAAATTTAGGTATGCTCATTATGGAACAAAATAGCCTTTAAGTTCCAGCCTTGAAAGGACTTAAAACAAACTAGATGACCCTACAACTAATGTAGCATTGCCATGCTTCATTTCCCACTTATAGGTCATTAGTGTAGCCTAACTTCCATCGTTTGAGTTATTACTAAAGTAAGAACCTCAAGCGGTATAAGATACCAAGGAAGTTTGATTGCTAGGTTACTTTCCTTTAAACATAAACTTATAGGTAGAAACGGAATTGTAAGTTCCTTTCAATTGTTCCTTGTTTTCCTATTTCTTGTACCCGTTCTTATAGTCTTAAGAATTTACTTCTTTAGTAGTGACTTTTATACTTTGTTAGACATGTCCAATGTCACTCCAACAAGGTTCTTACCATTTAATTTTGTGTTGAATATTTTGCTTCAACTAGATTATCTTACCAAAAACTTCTAAAGTTCTCTAAGCATCGATCTATTCGAATGTCTAGGGACTAGACTCATTCGAGAATTAAATGGATAAAGATATTAGGTTGTTAATGTTAGGTTATGATACATATGAAAAAACATAAATCATGCGGAAAAACCATAAAGCCAGGAAACATATTATTTACACATAATCATTTAGCATAGTTTAGATGCATACACTTTGTAGCGTGCCTTCCCTAGCTGCGCCCGAACTGAACAAGAACAAGTCTTTAGGACTCCAAGTGTCGTCCCTCCGTAGATAGTCCACAGCACGTTCGGATCCGCCTTAAGCTTGACCAACTAGAATCGCCCTTAAGGTTGCTTAGGAATTTCGGCTATTATGGTGCAAGTGTTTGGCTGATTTTGCTTAAAAAACTTACCTTTGAATACTTCAATCGTATCTATAAATTATGACCCTAGGCACCTATTTATAGAGTTATGGAAAAGGAATTATAATCCTACTAGGATGTGGATTTATTAATTAGAATCCTATTTGAACTCTAAATAATAAATTTAATCTATTAGGATTAGGATTGAATCAATACACGAATTCCGATAGGATTAGGATTCATTACGAACACGAGTGTCGTATGGCCACGAGCATCGCACCACCCGCGCAGGCCTTGCGGCCCACACGAGCAGTCGCTGCTCGCAGCCCAACAACACGCTCAGCGCGCGCGCGCCAAAGGCCTTGCTGGGCCTGGCCTTGCGCTGGGCCTGGCGAGGCTGTGGCAGCTCTGTGTTTGGGCGCTCGGCTTGCTGGGCGCGGGCCTGGCTTCGTGCTGGGCCTTCGTCTAGCAAGCCTCGTCCGATGCTAATTCGTACGATGCGCTTCCGATTAAATTCCCGGTTCCGGAATTCATTTCCGATACGAACAATATTTAATATTTCCGATTCCGGAATTTATTTCTATTTCGAACAAATATTTAATATTTCCGTTTCCGGAATTATTTTCCGATTCCGATAATATTTCCGATTCTGACAATATTTCCGTTTCCGGCAATATTCCCGATTCCGGTAATATTTCCATTTCCAATAATATTTTACGATACGTACCATGTTTCCGTTTCTGGCAACATCTACGACTTGGATAATATTTATATTTCCGATACGATCCATATTTCCGTTTTCGGTAATATCATCGTTTCCAGAGTATTCATTTCTTGCTTGTGACGATCTCAGCTCCCACTGAAACCAAGATCCGTCAATTCCGAATATCCATAGATGGAGTATTTAATGCCATTAAATACTTGATCCGTTTACGTACTATTTGTGTGACCCTACGGGTTCAGTCAAGAGTAAGTTGTGGATTAATATCATTAATTCCACTTGAACTGAAGCGGCCTCTAGCTAGGCATTCATCTCACTTGATCTCACTGAATTATTAACTTGTTTAATTAATACTGAACCGCATTTATTAGACTTAATATTATATGCATACTTGGACCAAGGGCATTATTTCCTTCAGTCTCCCACTTGTCCTTAGGGACAAGTGTGCATTTCCTAATTCCTTTGTCGCTCGATGCTTACTCTTGAACATAAGGTAAGATTCGTCATCCTTATTATGTCCAGAGGTGTTTCTCGGTTTCAGAGTTCAACTGATCAAATAAACAGATAATCATAGCCTATGATTCATCCGAGCACGGCCATGCATTTTACAGTTTCTAGCTCTCCGAGTGGCCTTGTACAACTTTTAAGCATCTCATCCCGATTTATGGGAGGACAATCCCAATCTTGCGATCTTGAGATTAGACTTCGTTTGATAGGTGATTACCTGAGCGTTGCCTTTATAGCCTCCTTTTATGGTGCGACGGTTGGTCAACGTCAAAGTAACCAGTTCTCAAACAAGTAATCTCAAATCACTCAGGTATTGAGGATTTAGTGTCTAATAATTTTTAATGAAATTTACTTATGACAGATTTTCATCTCTTATAGTAAAGTTTCATAGGTCTGTCCGATACTAGTTTTCCCAAAGTAAGTATCTATGCAAATGATTACGACATTGCCATGTACACATAGTTCAAGAAACAGAACTACTAATCATCTTGCATTCCAGTCGTCTAACGTTTTCTATGCGTCCAATTTTATAGAAAACTCCGACCAGGGACCATTTTCAACCTTTTACATTCAAGTTCACTTGATAGACATTTCTTAGTCACAGGACTGGTCCTGACAGTCTATCTTGAATATATTGTCAAATTGAAGGGACTCATCATTTAATAAACCACAAATTAAATGGAAAAATGAATCCTATTCATTTATTGTGAATG
This sequence comes from Spinacia oleracea, assembly GCF_020520425.1. Lineage (NCBI taxonomy): Eukaryota > Viridiplantae > Streptophyta > Magnoliopsida > Caryophyllales > Amaranthaceae > Spinacia > Spinacia oleracea. The sequence goes on from NC_079488.1 coordinate 72,029,713, forward strand.
ATTAACCAATAATGTTTTGCAAAGAATTAAACTCTAAAATTTTAAAATAATAAATAAGGACATCAAAGCCATTCTCCAATATGCTTGATTCCCATGCTGCAGTGTGCGAGTTGTGCTTCGCCTGCGGCAGAGGTTTAGTCAATGGATCTGATATGTTGTCATCAGTTCCAATCTTGCTTATCTCGACTTCTTTTCTTTCAACGAACTCTCGTAGAAGGTGAAATCTACGAAGTACATGCTTGACTCTTTGGTGGTGTCTAGGTTCCTTTGCCTGTGCAATAGCTCCGTTATTATCACAATACAAGGCTATTGGTCCTTTAATGGAGGGGACTACACCAAGTTCACCTATGAACTTCCTTAGCCATATAGCTTCCTTTGCTGTTTCATGTGCAGCAATGTAACTCCACTTCAGTTGTAGAATCCGCAATGGTGCTTTGCTTAGCACTTTTCCAGCTTACTGCACCTCCGTTGAGGCAGAAGACAAACCCAGACTGTGATCTGAAATCATCTTTGTCGGTTTGGAAACTTGCGTCCGTATAGCCTTTAACAATTAATTCATCATCTCTGTGCCTTTTCAGGAAGTCATCTTTGTGCCTTTTCAGGTACTTCAGAATATTCTTGGCAGCAGTCCAATGTGCCTCTCCTGGGTCTGACTGGTATCTGCTCGTAGCATTGAGTGCGTACGCAACATCCGGGCGTGTACATATCATAGCATACATTATTGATCCAATCAATGATGCATATGGAATCCCATTCATTCGTCTACGCTCATCAAGTGTTTTTGGGCACTGAGTCTTGCTTAGAGTCATTCCATGAGACATGGGTAGGTAGCCTCGCTTGGAGTCTTCCATCTTGAACCTTTCAAGCACCTTATTGATATAAGTGCTTTGACTAAGTCCAATCATCTTTTTAGATCTATCTCTGTAAATCTTGATGCCCAATATGTACTGTGCTTCTCCTAGATCCTTCATCGAAAAACATTTCCCAAGCCAAATCTTGACAGAGTTCAACATAGGAATGTCATTTCCGATAAGTAATATGTCATCGACATATAATACTAGGAAAGCAATTTTTCTCCCACTGACCTTCTTGTATACACAAGATTCGTCTGCGTTCTTGATCAAACCAAAGTCACTGACTGCTTCATCAAAACGTATATTCCAGCTCCTTGATGCCTGCTTCAATCTGTAGATTGATTTCTTTAGCTTGCATACCTTTTTAGCATTCTTTGGATCCTCAAAACCTTCAGGCTGTGTCATGAACACAGTTTCTGTTAAAACGCCGTTTAAGAAAGCGGTTTTGACATCCATCTGCCATATTTCGTAATCGTAATATGCAGCGATTGCTAACATTATCCGAATAGACTTTAGCATTGCAACTGGTGAAAAGGTTTCATGGTAATCCACACCGTAGACTTGCCTGTAACCTTTTGCAACCAATCTAGCTTTGAAAACTTCAAGTTTCCCATCGTTGTCCTTTTTCAGTTTGAAAACCCATTTTCTTCCAATGGCTTGGTAGCCATCTGGCAAATCGATCAAATCCCATACTTGGTTTTCAGACATGGAGTCTAATTCAGATTGCATGGCTTCATGCCATTGCTTGGATCTAGGGCTCGTCATAGCTTGTTTGTAAGTCGCAGGTTCATCACTTTCAAGTAATAGAACATCATAGCTCTTGTTCGTCAAAATACCTAAGTACCTTTCCGGTTGAGATCTATATCTCTGCGATCTACGCGGGGTTACATTTCTAGATTAACCATGATTCTCACCAGATACTTCTAAAGATCTCTGAGTTTCATCCTGAATGTCATCTTGAGCATTCTCTAGAGATTGTTCGACTCGAATTTCTTCGAGGTCTACTTGTGAGGGGGTCGAAAAAGCGCGAGGCTAATGCGTGACCTGTCCCTCGTGGGTGTGACGATTCTTTTTATTCAATCAAGTGTAATTGGATTTCCTGTGAGTATACACCCAATTGACTAGTAACATAGGAGTCGCCATTCAGTTTTTAACGACAATGAGAAAAACTTACAAAACCCGGTTATCGTGACATAAAGGGAGTGCAATTATGTTTGACCACGACGGCCGTAGGTTCCCTTGTGATCCCTGGTGTGGGGATCTCTCAATATAGACCCGCAAGGTAGAGATTGAGGGTTCGGGGGACTGTAACTACCGAGAGGAGTAATTCGCTCGTCGATAACTCCAGAGGCAGGATATCCTTACTAGCTCAGCATAAATAATTGAAGGGACATGCGTTAACTATTAAACTAATCTGAGTTTATTTTAGCAATATGCAACATATAATACTAATTCGATCGTGATTATCTAATTTAAATAGCATTAAGGGACCTAGCATGATAATCCGATTTCCCAAAAGTATTATATTTGTTAGGCGTGATAGAACAATCATATTAGGTTAGTTTAACAGTTCATAAAAAGGGCGAGGAAAGCAGTTAAATTATCGAAAAGGGACACATTACGACGCACCCTTGAGAGGTGCGTCACGGTTCTCAGAAAACTAACCACTTTGACTTTGCTATTTCTCCTTTTTATTTAACTAATCTCGATTATGGGACAGGATACGTTCTGTTCGATTTATGGATCTATTGTGACAGAACGCGTGAACAGTTTCGCAGCGAGAGGCTTAGGCTAAGGGGTTTAGAGTCAATACTCAGAGTATATTATGTGTTGTTGTGTGTTTTCACGTCGAACTTAGGGGTCTATTTATAGGAAAAAGTGGCGTAGAAAGATAGTTTTTCAGGAATTTGAAGACGAAACGGATTAGGAAAAGAATCCGTCCCAGGTACTTTCGGCGCCCAGCTCTGGGCGCTGGAATTTTCGGCGCCCACGGCTGGGCGTTGAAAATAGGGTCTGGCAGAATTCTTTGGTCAGATTCGGATTCCTGAAATCCGTAGAGTTTGAGATTCATTCGAGTCTTTTAGCGCGTATCAATTTTATGACGGAATGCTTCTGGGCCCGTTACGAACTCTAGGCTCGTTAGGATTTTAATTAATACGTAACTCTTATTTCCGAATCCTATTAGGAATAGGATTCTCGCGGTTTTATATCTCATTTAGGATTTATGTTGGAATGCAACACCTAATTCTGACAGGTCTCTATCTTTTTATTATTACTACTTTTAGCAACTACCCTTTTACGGCAGTTACTATTTTTAGCAGGTTTCCATAAATAGCAGGTTTCGGGTGAAATGAAATGGGGAATCGAGATTCGTTTATTTTATAGGAGATGCGTTGTCAAGTGGAGTTTTTATGCTTTCATGATCGAACCTTTCCCTTGCGGGAACGGGGACAAAAGTAGGTGTCTACAGTTAGCCCCCACTTTGACTGAGTCTTAGAGTAAGACGATGGTCAAAGTAGTAGACGGAGTGCGTCACACAAGCCATGGTGTATGTGACCTGTTTTGCGAGGGTCTCACGAGCCCCCGAGTGATAACATTTGACTTAAGGGTCATCACTTGAAGTGTCGACATGTCCCTCACGCGTCATTGGGATTTGTCAACTGATAGTATAGAAACTTCCTCACTTTGTCATTGGAAGGATCTAAAGATGCGTAGAAACTCCCTCACTTTGTCATTGGGAGTAACTACAGATGTTTTCGAAATTAAAGCTGTAAAGTGTAATTGGGCCTGGCCAAGCCCATCACGAGGTAAAACGTTTTTAAAGATTCTCATTTTTAGGGCTAGCTAAACGAGAAAACCCCCTTGTTTTTATAGGATGTAAAACGAAGGAAAATCCAACAAACCAATCCTTTAATTTTTGGAAAAAGGGAAAACCAATAAAAGTTATCGCTGCAGCGACTAAGGACCTGCGCTGTTAGTGACGCAGACCCCGCCCGCTGAAGGTGGGCGAGCCTGTCCTTTGAGGGTGGACCCCCCGTCCGATAGAAGTGGACGAATATGTTTGATGTTTTTGAAAATAAGGACCTACGCGGTTTGTGACGTAGACCCCGCCCGCTGAAGGTGGCGAACCTTGTCCGCTGAGGGTGGACACCCCGTCCGATAGAAGTGGACGAATCTGTTTGATGTTTTTTGAAAATAAGGACCTACGCGGTTTGTGACGTAGACCCCGCCCGCTGAAGGTGGCGAACCTTGTCCGCTGAGGGTGGACACCCCGTCTGATAGAAGTGGACGAATCTGTTTGATGTTTTTTGAAAATAAGGACCTACGCGGTTTGTGACGTAGACCCCGCCCGCTGAAGGTGGCGAACCTTGTCCGCTGAGGGTGGACACCCCGTCCGATAGAAGTGGACCAATCTGTTTGAATTTTTTTTGAAAATAAGGACCTACGCGGTTTGTGACGTAGACCCCGCCGGCTGAAGATGGCGAACCTGTCCGCTGAGGGTGGACCCCCCGTCCGATAGAAGTGGAAGAATCTGCTTTGAAATTTTATTTTGCTTCTTTTTTTTTTTTTTTTTTTGAAAATAAGGACCTACGTGGTTTGCGCCGTAGACCCCGCCGGCTGAAGATGGCGAGCCTGTCCGCTGAGGGTGGACCCCCCGTCCGATAGAAGTGGACGAATCTGTTTTGAAATTTTATTTTGCTTTTTTTTTTTGAAAATAAGGACCTACGTGGTTTGCGCCGTAGACCCCGCCGGCTGAAGATGGCGAGCCTATTTTAAATTTGAAGACTTTATTTTTTGTCGAAAACTGAGGACCTGCGCGGCTAGTGACGCAGACCCCGCCCGCTGAGGGTGGGCGAGCCCATTTTGAATTTCTTATTTTGCATATGTAGAAGGGCTTTTGTGATTACAACCTGTTGGTGGGTCGTAATATTTCCTGATTAGATGTGTCCTATAAGTGGGTCCACACTGTGCATATTTTTGTTTAATCAATATATTTTTTGAGATATCCAAACATGATATGGTGCGTGGCGTAGTCTGGGAATGTGATTTTGATCGCGCGCTCCTCGTTGGAGTCTATTTTTTTGTGAGCCCCCAAGCACTAGGGCTCGTCGGTTGTTTTTTGCATCTTGTAATCATGTTTGGGGTCATGCTCGTATGTGCGAGCGACCTTTGTAGTGGTGTGCTACTCTTAACAAAGTCGTGAGGTGCGACTTTCAGCAATTTTCAAGTCGAATGAGTATGGCAGGGCCCACTAGAAGTTAGGGCCTTTTTTGAGCATGGGTACATTTTTGGCGCCCAGGCCTGGGCGTTCAAATAATTCACGCCCAGGTGGGGGCGTTGAAAGTGTTGTTCGGGCTGGTCTTTTGATGACACAGTTGGCCTCTTGTTCATTCGTTTATTTCACTTGGAAGTTCTATGTATTCTCTTTTCTTTTGTTGTTTCTTTGTTTTTAGAACGTGATGATTTTCTTGAGAAGCCGTAGCCGATTGGTGGACTACGGTGCTTGTCGCTTTGGGGCGATTATTTTAAGGAAATGTTGCTCTTAAGGTGTATAGTTATTGCAATAGTCGGGCGAGTCTATATGGCCCGAGGAACATACCTTAATCGCTCTTATATTTTTTGAACGTGTTCGTGAATGATGATATGTATGTGCGAACGAGCGTTCATAGAATGGCCGTTGTGTGCGGTCCATTAATCAGTTTGCTTGAATCATTTTTTTTTGAGCAATGACTGATTTTGAATAGTTTGCTTAGAAGCTTGATAGGGGTCAGGTCCATTCATGAAGTGGTCTCAAACATCGTGCCCTTTTGATTGTTCAAACATTTTCTTCGAGATTTTTTATTTTGCCATGGTTGTTTCGTAGCTTGGAGCCCCCAAGTATGCATGTTGGGATGCTTCCTTTTGGCGTACGATTTTGTAGGTTCTTTCGAGAAAGATGCCTTGGGGTTCCACTCGTGTAGGTGCGAGCTATCCCTTTCGTGGTAGGTAATATTTTGCTACTTTTAATCCTTAATGTAGAAGTCGTGTGGCTTGCATTTTGAATTTGGGCGATGAGTAGTCTTTGCCTCTTTTACACGTGCTCTTGGTCGTTCCCGTGTTAGTGCAATATGCCTTACTCTCTCTCTTTTAGACTTGTACCGTGGGATGGTTGAACTTATGGTGCGACGTAAGCTTGTGTGGCCTAACAACCCGTATTAGAACATTTCTCCAGGTGTTGGGATATCATTATTTTTTGCATTGGAGTACTTTCATCACGCCTCGTTCAGGTGCTCGAACAAGTGTAGCACCTTCCGCGTGGGTTTGCACGGCTTATCACTTCGTTCGATGCGAGGATTCATATGTGTTTTTTTTATTTTTATATCTGGGCAAAACTTGGCTAGCAGAAAGGTTCAGCGCCCAGGCTGGGGCGTTAAAGATATCGGCGCCCAGCTCTGGGCGTTGAAAATGATTTCTGGGCAGAACTTTGACAGTATTTTTTTTCTTTCGCTTTTGCTTTGGAACGATGTAGACTGTGTAACGGGCATTGTATAGGGCGAGCGTTATGTGCAGTGGTTTGATCGGAGTTTTGGTGACTCGCGATTTTCAGTTACCCTTGTTAGTGGGGTGACTTTATATATTCTAAGTAGCGCTTAGAATTTGGGAGGGGTTGTAGCCATTCTAAGGTTCGTTTTACACGATCAAATCTTAGGATTGTGCCCCTATGATGTATGTATAGCATTAGCGTCGAGAATTTGCGATAAAATCGTCATTTCGAGCATTTTAGAGTGTTTTTCTCAAGCCTCCAATTTGTAGCTACGGGATTGGCTTGGTGCTATAATGCTTTGCATACATTTTTATGCATTCACGGTGACACGGATCATGAATAGTTTGAACCAGACTCGTTTAGTGCGAGGTCTGTTCGAGTAGTGATTTTGCTGCTTCTCTTGTAAATGTCGTATTGTGCGACATTGCCATGGTCAAGGTAATCATACGTTAAAGTGTGCCTTGACTAAAAGCTAGGTGCCTTTCTTTACCCATAATCATATTTAAAAATCTTTTTGACTCACTTGCAACGTTTGAGATAGACGCATACTAAGCTTAAACCAACGACACTTTATTATGTTCGAAGAAGTCTTTAAAAATCATTTGAAAATTATTTAAAATCCGAATCCTACTGTGTACAATCTGAGATGTCCTAAGTAGGTTGACTTATAGAAGGGTTCGTACAGGATTACATGAGTGAATCAAAATACTGTTACGATTTTTGGAATGCTGTCTAAGGGTTTGCTAGAAGCCAGGGTGCAGGCGTCAAGATATACTTGTGCCCGTTTGGCATGTGCTTTAGGCTTTTAAGGCCATCTTTTCCAGAATTGCGAGAATATAAACCATTTTCAAATCGACTTAGATTTACTTGGTGTATGTCTGCACAAAAGGTCAAGGTATACTTAGTTCTTTCCCTAGCTCTTTCATTTCAATTTTTAGCCCCCAGTTGCTATTATGTCTTCCCATTAATGATGCTTTTAGATTCCGATTTTAGATGCCCGTGTCATATGTCTGAGTAGGGTGAGCCTTGGTTAAGTGCCAAGTCCTATTGACAATGTACCAATTTTTTTTTTTTTTTCAAAGGGGATTAGCAAGCATTTGAATTATCATGAACAGGTGCCCTGAGTTCGAAGGAACGATGGGGCGATGCCGTAGAACAATCCTCTTTATTGCAAGCTTACTGCCTTTACTACTTGTTGGCGATTATGACTGTGTCTAGTGGTGAAAGAAAGTCTTTAAGTGAGTTAGTTCGCTTTAGGGAGGGTCAAGTCGAGTACTTTAGAGGTCATGGACGCTTGCGCTAGCCCCCATTCAATTGAGGCAGAGCGATCTTTTGAGTCTTGGCTAAGTGCCTAGGAGTGTGAGTGCTCCTTCTGGCAAGGGTACGTGCCCTTATTATTTTTCGATGTGTGCTCATTAATTTTGGCATCTTGGTGACTTGGATTCTTTCTTTGACTTAATTTTTTTTTCGACTTGGGTTGCAAGTAATTAAATTTCAATAAGGGACTTCTATTCTTTATTCTTGTTTTTCTATAGGCTTTAATATTTTTGCAAATTGGTTGGACCGAATCATGGATTGCCTACGTATCCGCCTTAAATAGATTTAATTTGGAATCAGGTCTTGCGTAGTTCTTAGTCTAGAAAATGGTTTCATAGAATGCCGATTTTAAACAAGTATGTTCTGAGGTGGAAACATATTATTTGAAACGGTAGAATAAGTGAAGTTTATTATTATTTATATCTGCTGCCAAAAATTTGTTTTATATTTGTTTTGAGTACATGTATTTTTTGGTGGTACGTATATCTGAATACGTGTTGTACCCCCCAAGTGTTCGTTTTTTTTCCGTGCATGTGCGGATAAAATGACGAGCACTTCTGGACAAATTTTAGCAAGCAGAGAGGATCAGCGCCCAGACTGGGGCGTTAAAGATTTTCGGCGCCCAGCTGTGGGCGCTGAAAATTATTTCTGGGCGGATCTTTTTCGGTTTTGTGCCAAATATTTGTGAATCTTTTTTTTTTGTGCGCTAAATGTTCTTTTTCTTTTTAAACGAATTTTTAAAGGCGCTTTGCAAAGTTGGTTTTTTTAAATTTATTATTTTTTGTACTTTTCATTTGTTTTCCTTTCTATTCGTGACTCAAGACGGTTTGAAAGATGGGTTGAATGAGTTGTATAGGTATTGGTCAAGCATAAGGATCACATCTTCTAGGACTCACAATTTGCAGCCTCAAGCTAGTGTCATGAGTTTAAATCAACCAAGGCCAATGAGTAGCATGGGGACGGCTCAAGGGAATATCAACAGGATGCATTCAAACAAGTTATATGGTCATTATGCTAATGGTGGTGTAAGAACAGGTTTGGGCTTTTGGAAATAATGGGTATGAAGCACGTGTCAATGGCCGTGCGCGGTTTGCGGTTGACAACAAGTTCAAGAACAAGAGTCGAGGTAATAGTTTCTTGGGTCATGGCAATGAGAACATGGATAGGTTAAAATGAGCTGAACAGGGACCCCAGAGCGAAGGCGTCTAAGAGCATAAGGATTGGAAAGGGTAGACATTGTAGAATTTTATGATTTGGATTGGTTGGCTCAATTCATTTCCTTCGTTTACTTAGGTAAATATTGTACTACGGGATAAGTATTCCCTGCCTTGCTCTTTTCGCTCTCTCTTTTCTCTTTCTATTTTTTCTTTCTTTTTCCTTGGGATTCCTCCCCAACATAAATTCTTCAATTTTTAATTTGGGTTAAAAGGTAGATGGTTGTGGTCTTTGAGTCACGAGGCGAGACTGAGTGAGCCTCGTTTGGTAGGCTTATAGTGGACCTTTAATTTTAGTAGGCCTAGGGTGGACCTTTTAATTTTTGTTGGCCTAGGGTGGACCTTTTAATTGTCTTACTTTGCAAGCGTATTTAGTCGTTTCTTAAAATGTGCAAATAGCGTAGATTCAAAATGTTATTTTTACCTTATTGAAATTTAACGAAAGAATTACATCGAAAATAATTTTTGCTTCTTTTCAGATTCCAGTTTCTGGGATTTAATTGGAAGTTGTGATCTAGACTCGAACTTTCATTAATTTTTCTGATTATAACCCGTGTAGGAATATAAGGAGGTAGCCTAGACTCAAAATAATGACGTGGCGTAAGCCTATAATACTTGACCAAGCGACTATCAGACTTAGGCTAATTGGACCATAACTTTCGTTGGTTGACACTTTAGATTTTAACCCTTGGGTGTTCATTTGTCATGCGCCATTTTGTTTAATGTTGGCAAGTTAGTTAATTGGGGAGATCGAATTTTTATTTTTGCAAGACTAGAATCATTAGTGCGGCTTCTCTCTTAGTGTGTATTGCTTTACCCCAATGGTAGCCCTATTGGTATGCCGATTTGGGTATTTTTATGGTTGGTCATGTTGCATTCATGGAAAATCTTTTAGTCCGTACTTAATAGTATTTCAAGGAGTGAGTGACTCGAGAGGACTATGATAGTCGTGACCCAATGTGATTATAAGCCTTGAGGCCATTAATTTTTCTTGCCAATGGTATTGACACCTTAGGTTCACTTTGGGGTTGTGCGACTATGGGGGATGATTTTCAGAATGTGACTGTTTCCATTTTGCAAATACTATAACATATTCTTTTTATTGGTGAGAGAGAGTATTGAGGCCGTGGATTCTTAGCAAGGGATGACAATTACATATGGGTGCTTATTGATTTAAATGTTAGGAAGGGAGACTCAATATGGTTTAACCTTTTAACTTGCAGAACGACACCAAGCATTAGGACCGATTCTATGGATAAGACAACTAAGACTTAGGATTTGGATTGTATTTTGGCATAGCCTAGTCTAGACTCGGATTTATTTGAACATTTATTTTTTTGAATACTTTATTCGAACATTTATTTTTTGAATACTTCTCCCATGTGACATTCAAGGTTTAATTAGCATGCTCGGCTTTGGTGCCGAACATCGTCGCCGTAGGAGGCCTAACAACGACACAAGAGTTATTTATTTTTTACAAGTCGCTTTTAGAATCGAGTGTTTTTTCATACGCCCTCGTAGCAATTGTTTTTACGAAAAGTTGTTTTTTTTTTGCTACGTATTTTCTTCATGCGTGGGCACCAAGGCTGCTGTGCCTGACCAAAGGCCAGGCAGCAACTTCAGCGCCCTTGTTTGAGCGTGAGAAATATCGGCGCCCAGCCAGGGGTGCTAAAAATGCATCCCTGACTGGTACTCGTTTTCTGTTCGCGTATATTCTTTTGTTTTATGCGACTTAATTTTGCGTGCTTGCCTAATAACGTCCTTTACGCGTTGTGCAGCGTTTGTGGGATTCGTTACAGGCCATCCCGAGCGTCGCTTATTTTCGTGGCGATCGTTCGGGCTTGCGGAACACGTATTTTGGTATAACTCTTTGGCAAATTAGTCTATGAATGTTTGGGCAGTTTTTAAGGTCGTTGGTTTTCTAGGATAGTTTGTCACACACAATCACATATTTCGCTACACATAACTACATTACAAACATGGATTTGAAAATTAAATATGCCACGTAGTTTATGATAGGTTTCTATGGGTGGTTTATTTACGCCTAGCCTGGTACCGCTTCAATCGTAGATCCAACACATGCCCCGGTCGAGGTAGTGTCTTCAACAGACGAATTTCGCCCAAGAGGCCAACCCGCAAGTGCAAGCCAAGGGGGCATACAGGCGAGAGGGACCTAATGAGCGAGCGATTGGGTTCGGGATAGGTGTACTACCTGCACAAGTACCGAGTGGGAAACATGCGCGACGTATGCACCCCCCTGTTGGCGAAAAAAAAGGTATCCTTAGTCCCAACTCCCGAGGGAGCCGAGATTCGTTATGATGTTCTGCCCGTTCACATTAATATGCTGATTTTCAGGTCGTCCCAACTTGATGGGGAAATAAACGCGGGGTAGGATCGTTTCACCCTTCGGCTATTTTGATTACCTACAAGCACGAGTATTTCCTTCACTATTCCCCAGTGGAGTCGCCACTGTGAGGGGGTCCAAAAAGCGCGAGGCTAATGCGTGACCTGTCCCTCCTGGGTGTGACGACTCTTTTTATTCAATCAAGTGTAATTGGATTTCCTGTGAGTATACACCCAATTGACTAGTAATATAGGAGTCGCCATTCAGTTTTTAACGACAATGAGAAAAACTGACAAAACCCGGTTATCGTGACATAAAGGGAGTGCAATTATGTTTGACCACGACGGCCGTAGGTTCCCTTGTGATCCCTGGTGTGGGGATCTCTCAATATACACCCGCAAGGTAGAGATTCAGGGTTCGGGGGACTGTAACTACCGAGAGGAGTAATTCGCTCGTCGATAACTCCAGAGGCAGGATATCCTTACTAGCTCAGCATAAATAATTGAAGGGACATGCGTTAACTATTAAACTAATCTGAATTGATTTTAGCAATATGCAACATATAATACTAATTCGATCGTGATTATCTAATTTAAATAGCATTAAGGGACCTAGCATGATAATCCGATTTCCCAAAAATATTATATTTGTTAGGCGTGATAGAACAATCATATTAGGTTAGTTTAACAGTTCATAAAAAGGGCGAGGAAAGCAGTTAAATCATCGAAAAGGGACACATTACGACGCACCCTTGAGAGGTGCGTCACGGTTCTCAGAAAACTAACCACTTTGACTTTGCTATTTCTCCTTTTTATTTAACGAATCTCGATTATGGGACAGGATACGTTCTCTTCGATTTATGGATCTATTGCGACAGAACGCGTGAACAGTTTCGCAGCGAGAGGCTTAGGCTAAGGGGTTTAGAGTCAATACTCAGAGTATATTATGTGTTGTTGTGTGTTTTCACGTCGAACTTAGGGGTCTATTTATAGGAAAAAGTGGCGTAGAAAGATAGTTTTTCAGGAATTTGAAGACGAAACGGATTAGGAAAAATAATCCGTCCCAGGTACTTTCGGCGCCCAGCTCTGGGCGCTGGAATTTTCGGCGCCCAGGGCTGGGCGTTGAAAATAGGGTCTGGCAGAATTCTTTGGTCAGATTCGGATTCCTGAAATCCGTAGAGTTTGAGATTAATTCGAGTCTTTTAGCGCGTATCAATTTTATGACGGAATGCGTCTGGGCCCGTTACGAACTCTAGGCTCGTTAGGATTTTAATTAATACGTAACTCTTATTTCCGAATCCTATTAGGAATAGGATTCTCGCGGTTTTCTATCTCATTTAGGATTTATGTTGGAATGCAACACCTAATTCTGACAGGTCTCTATCTTTTTATTATTACTACTTTTAGCAACTACCCTTTTACGGCAGTTACTACTTTTAGCAGGTTTCCATAAATAGCAGATTTCGGGTGAAATGAAATGGGGAATCGAGATTCGTTTATTTTATGGGAGATGCGTTGTCAAGTGGAGTTTTTATGCTTTCATCATCGAACCTTTCCCTTGCGGGAACGGGGACAAAAGTAGGTGTCTAAACTACTTTTCTCCCACTTGTCATTTTGGAAATGTGATTCTTTTCCAAAAAGATACCATCTCGAGCAACAAACACCTTGTTCTCAGATGTATTGTAGAAGTAATACCCCTTTGTTTCCTTTGGATAGCCCACAAGGATACATTTGTCAGATTTTGGATGAAGTTTGTCTGAAATTAATCGCTTGACGTATACTTCACATCCCCAAATCTTAAGAAAAGACACATTTGGAGGTTTTCCAAACCATAACTCATATGGAGTCTTTTCAACAGCTTTAGACGGAGCTCTTATTTATAGTGAGTGCAGCTGTATTTAGTGCATGTCCCCAAAATTCTATTGGAAGTTCGGCCTGACCCATCATTGACCTAACCATGTCTAGCAAGGTTCTGTTCCTCCGTTCCGACACACCGTTCCATTGTGGTGTTCCAGGAGGAGTCAATTCTGATAGAATTCCACATTCTTTTAGATGGTCATCAAATTCATAGCTCAGATATTCACCGCCTCTATCAGACCGCAGTGCTTTTAATCTTCTTGCCTAATTGTTTCCCTACTTCACTCTGAAATTCCTTAAATTTGTCAAAGGATTCAGACTTATGCTTCATTAGGTAGACATAACCATATCTACTGAAGTCATCAGTGAAAGTGATAAAGTAGGTGAAACCACCTCTAGCATTTGTACTCATCGGTCCACATACATCCGTATGGATTAAACCCAATAGTTCATTTGCTCTTTCTCCAACTTTAGAGAAAGGTTGCTTTGTCATTTTGCCAAGTAAACATGATTCGCACTTACCATAATCCTCTAAGTCAAATGGTTCTAGAATTCCTTCTTTTTGAATTCTTTCCATGCGTTTCAAGTTAATATGGCCTAATCGACAATGCCACAGATAGGTGAGATCTGAATCATCCTTTTTGGCTTTTTTGGTATTTGTGTTATAAACTTGTTTGTCGTGATCTAATAAATAAAGTCCATTGACTAATCTAGCAGATCCATAAAACATCTCTTTAAATAAAACGAACAACTACTGTCTTTTATTAAAAAGGAAAATCCCTTAGCATCTAAGCAAGAAACAGAAATGATGTTTTTAGTAAGACTTGGAACATGGAAACACTCTTCCAGTTCCAAAACTAGCCCAGAGGGCAACAAAAAATAATAAGTTCCTACAGCTAATGCAGCAATCCGTGCTCCATTTCCCACTCGTAGGTCGACTTCACCCTTGCTTAACTTTCTACTTCTTCTTAGTCCCTGTGGATTGGAACATAAATGTGAGCCACAACCTGTATCTAATACCCAAGAAGTTGAATTAGCAAGTATACAGTCTATAACGAAAATACCTGAAGATGGAACGACTGTTCCGTTCTTCTGATCTTCCTTTAGCTTTGGACATTCTCTTTTGTAATGGCCTATTCTATCACAATAAAGACAGCTTGATGTAGACTTGTCCTGCTTTGATTTAGCATTTCCCTTGGACTTTCCACTTTTCTTGAACGGTCTCCCTTTAGCCTTGAGTAAATCTTTGGCTTCGCAGTCCAGTATTATCTCAGCCTTTCTGACAAGGTGAACAAATTCTGCAACTGTTTCTTCTCTTGGTTCACTTAGGTATAGTTGCTTGAAGCGACCAAACCCACTGTGCAGTGAATTGAGTAAGATAGAGACTGCCATCCTTTCGCTTATTGGTGTTCCTAGCAGACTTAGGCGATCGAAATATGAAAGCATAAGATCCACATGGAACCTTAGTGGGACGCCTACCCTTTGTTTAGTGCGAAGGAGATGAACATGTGTTTCTTGGACTTCCATCCTATAACACCTGTTGGGAGAACTAACCTTTAGACCAGACATTGATTCAATCAACTCATGGACGTTCAGGTCCCTGTCCTCCGTGCTTCCACGACAGATATCCCTCAGATTCTTGATGAGCGTAAAAGGTTCATAAGCTACAAACCTTCTACCCCATTCATCAGGGATATTGTTCAGCATGAGACTCATAACCTTTTTGAGATCCGCATCCCAGGCGGAAAATCTTTCAGGGGTCATGTCTCTGGCATAGTAGCTTGGCATGGGATGTAACAGTACATACTCAAGTCCATTGAGTCTGACTATTTCAACTAGCTTAGCTTCCCATTCAAGAAAATTTGTTAGGTTCAGCTTGACCATAAGCTCAGAACCCATGATGATGTTTTGATTGTTGTTTGGCATAGTTAAAACTACAATTGAAAAGAATAAACAAATAAATAATCATTCACAGTTTCTCTTAATAAACTTAAATTCTAGCATACATGCATAATTCAATGTTCATTAAGCATTTTATTCAAGTTATGTGTTCCGACAGGTGTGAATAAAATGATTCCAAGACCCTAAAACCCATTGAAGAATTAAGCACATTATGTATTTAGACTCAATTCTAAAATCTTTTAGGTAAGCAAAAGCCTTTTGCTAATAGTCTAGAAACTACTCTTGGTTGATAGGTACGTCTAAGAACTTATTAGGTAAACCTATCGATTTTGCCACGACATAAAAGGACTCCTGACTTATATCGTTGAGTTTCACCAAAACTAACATGTACTCACAATTATTTGTGTACCTTACCCCTTTAGGACCAATAAGTAACACCTCGCTCAGCGAAAACTATTACTAGATTGATGTAAAGGATATCCAAGTAAGTGTTTATTTTGGCATGGCACATTTTAACTCAATTTTTAAGTTTGGAACTTAAGGCTCTTACTATGTTGGTTAGATTTTAAGTGAACTAAAATCCTTAATCATGCAACATAATCAAGCCACAATCTCATGCATAATTAAGACATATATAAAGCAATAAATAACTTAAAGCAAGCATAAGATAAATGTGATCTAGTATGGCCCGACTTCATCTTGAAGCTTCAACTTCAAAGTCCGTCATGAAAATGGATTGAAAACTCCGTCTTGAATTTCACCGTGGGAGGCGCCATTTTCTTCAAATAGGATAAGCTATAATTAAACTAATTACAATTATTTGATGGTACGCAGACCATATTTAAATTGAAAAACAAATTTTGTGCATTAGACCAATTACATTCAAATTAATGGTACGCAGACCATATTTTCTATCCTATTTGGGCCATACTAGTCACTCCATAACCTGCAAAACAGTACATATACTGTAACACCCTAATAATTCCTTGTTTTTATAAAATCATTTTCCAACTTAAAATAAAGGAATTACTAAAGTATTACCGCCACCGTGATAACGGTTAAGGCTAGTACCAGAATTACGCCGCGGAAATTAATGTGAACTAACTTTTAAAAACATAATTAATGAAATATTTAGGCCTCCTACAATTTGGAACCATAATGGCCCAAAACACAAAACATAAATAGTTCAAACATTTCAAACATAATTAAAGTATTATTAAATAGTTTAGAATACGAAAACATGCAACTCTCTCGATCATCCCAAGCCACATTATTCCGATCTACCAACCTGCTATATTATTCTACTCCCCATCAATGCAAGTGCAAAAGATAGATCATCATAGGGTCATTAAGGCAAAGGCCATGACCAAAACACACAAACCACGTAGTCAGCAAAAGCTGAGTACTTACAAGAATAGAGTGAACTGAAACTAAAACATGCATCACTCACTAGGTACTAATCATCATGCAAAAGCCATATAATAATTAACAAACAAACCATGAATACAAGACTCGACTCTTGACTCGACTCTTGACTCACAATTTAATTAGAATAAGCTTCGAACGGGCCAAAAGAATGTTCCATAAAGGAAAGGTGATGGGAGCCAACCATACACCAAATAATAAATAATAAAATTGGGCCATACCGAGTGTCGGGCCATACCGACGGAATTCTTGCGCATATTATAAATGAAACAACGTCTTGTATCATTAGTAGGAGTACGAGCTTTCCGGCAAGACTCCCCCCATTGTTCATACTCAAGGTATATAGGTTCTAAGAGTTTTGAAGCTTGTTCTGGTTGCACTTTACGTTTATTAATATTTTATTAAAGGTGAACTCAAGACTCAACAATGTACATTCATACAATTAATAAACAACGACCAAAACAATCTTATTTTAATGCTTCAAGACTTGTGATCAACCAAGCAAGACTCTTGTGAAATTACTACCATGTTCCTCCTCACCAAAGTGAGATTCCACATCATGCCTGTTAATATGAGGTTGTGCCCTAGCACGACAAATCATAATTCATTTCATAATAAAATATTCCCAACTGAACCCTACATGTGTGGTGGCTTACGTGAGCTAACCCTTCACATGTGGTAAATAAATAGTACAACGAGGTACGAATAATTGGCTCAAAGTATGCTAGACATCCCGTACAATAGCATAATAATAAATAATCCATCCCTTG
The DNA here is from genome assembly GCF_020520425.1 of Spinacia oleracea. Classification (NCBI taxonomy): domain Eukaryota; kingdom Viridiplantae; phylum Streptophyta; class Magnoliopsida; order Caryophyllales; family Amaranthaceae; genus Spinacia; species Spinacia oleracea. The sequence goes on from NC_079488.1 coordinate 72,046,919, forward strand.
CATGTGAAACAAACCATACATGCATAAATATTGAACGACATGATTGACAATGAAATCCATACTCATAATAATCCCAACATGCTTGTTCAATCAACAATTCAATAATTCCAATAATAATAATTCACATGATTGGCCAACAAATCAAATATGAATTCACCAAGTTCACGTAATATGATTCACATCAATAAATAATCACGTAATGTCCCTTGACAAATAATGTGGTCGCCCTAAACTTGTACGTATCTGGAATACCTAAGTACGGGGGCCACTGTGCGAAACACAACTTACTAGAAATCAACTCCAATCCGGCCTATAGCACGGAACAACCACGAATTTAAGTGATTGGACGAAAAAGATTGAACAACGAACAAAAACAACACACACACACGTTCCGTGTGTGCGCGCGCGGGCAGGATCGAAGGCAGGCATAGCAGCAGCAGGCGCGCGGGACAAGAGGGCGAGCAAGAGAGTGAGGCGAGGGGCGTGTGGCTGGGCAAGAGCAGCGCACACAGCAACAGCAATAGCGCACAGCAGCAGCGCGCAAGGGGAAGGGCGAGCGCTGCGCGAGGGAGCAAGAGGGAGAAAAATTACTATAGTAGAATTTTAGAACGCTCATAACTTTTAATCTACAACTCAGAATTGATCGATTCTTGAGGCAAAGTTCAAGAACTTTTTGAGATCTACAACTTTGAAGAATAAACCTTTTTCTGAAAACGAACGGGAGTAGGAGAAAAACGGCCAAACACAAGTTCGACGAAAGAAAGAAGAATTTAGGGCTAGGGTTTTGTTTTTAGGTTTAATGAATAATAGGGAGCGATTTTGAGGGTGAGCACCTATATTTATAGACTTAGGATACTCAAAGATGGGCTAGGCTTTAGGATTCCCTTTCGGGCTTCATTAAACATAGGATGGGCTTGTTTAATTTGTTTGGACTTGAACTTGGAATTGAATTGGGCTAGATTCATTTAAAATCGTTTTACTTTTGAAACCCAATTGAATTCCCAACATTAAATAATAAATTCGTTTAATATTCTAATAAAATAAAATACATTTAAATAACATTTAAATGCGTTTTAAATCCTAAAAATCATAAAAATACTTTATAAATATAATAAAATATATTTATAAAACGGAAATTTCATGAAATGCTCTCGAGTTTTGCCATAATTCACCAAACGCCCATCAAGTTTCAATAATTCATAAAATACCCCTCACAATTCGTACAAATACCCAACATACCTTTACTAATAACGGGCCGTTAGTCCGCCGTTAGCCAAGTTTCCAATTCACCCAAATGCCCCTATTCTGAAACTTATTTCACCAAATGCCCCTATTAGGAAACTTATTTCACCAAATTCTCTAAATTTAAATATAGCTATTCTGATGTTCAGACGGCTAGTTTTTGTGTTTGAAAAGTGGTTCTTGGTCATGGTTGGCTATAAAAGCCCCTTTGCTGAATGGTTCTTGTATTTTAGATGTAATTTTACTTTACTTTGCTAATTTCATAAGATTTGTGTCATGAGTTTTCTTTCAAAATCATCTTCCACACCCAATCATTCCACATATATTAGGGTACCTAACAAATTTTGTTATTGTGGTAGGAATGGAGGTTGAAGTGGTGTTCCACAAGCTCTTCTGGATAGCTGCTAATGCTTTTTGGGGTAGTTTTTTGCACATCTGTTTTGATATTGCACATATTCGTTGAGTAGAAAATAACATTAAATGTAGTTGGTGCAAAGATGTTTTGTAAGTGAAGCTAAAAACAGAAATGCTTCCCACTTTGGTATTTTGTGCAGATTATGCAACATCAATTATTTATGAAATGTGAATTTGTTTCTCATTACTTGTGTTTACTTCATGATTACAAACAGTAAAATTACAAACATCAATATCCCCATTTGTATTACAACTTTGACTACTTTTTGTTGTAGTTTTAGCTTCTTCTTCATTTGCTTCAATTCTTCTTGCATCTTACTGTTTCGCCTGTTTTCAATACTTTCTCATTCGTCTAAGCTTCCCCCGCATTGTCCTTCGTGTAGTTGCCCCTTGTTTTTTTGCTCAACTACTCCCTTTCACCATCTCAGATTGTTTCAAGGATCACACTTGTAGTACAACCTTTGTGGATTGAGTGTTGTATTAGAACTTCGAATGACAAATTTCCTACCACAATAACAAAATTTGGTAGGTACTCTAATATATATGTGGACTCATTGGGTGTGGATGATGATTTTGAAAGAAAACTCATGACAAAAATCTTATGAAATTAGCAAAGCAAATCAAAATAACATCTAACTTACAAGAACCATTCAGCAAAGGGGCTTTTATAGTCGACCGTGACCAACAACTACCTTTCAAACACAAAAACTAGTCGCTGAAACATCAAAATAGCTATATTTAAGTTTGGGGCATTTGGTGAAAAAAGTTTCACAATAGGGACATTTGGTGAAATAAGTTTCAGAATAGGGGCATTTGGGTGAATTGAAAACTTGGCTAACGGCAGACTAACGGTCCGTTATTAGTAAGGGTATGTTGGGTATTTGTACAAATTGTGAGGGGTATTTTATGAATTATTGAAACTTGATGGGCGTTTGGTGAATTATGGAAAAACTCGAGGGCATTTCATGAAATATCCGTTTATAAAATACAGAAAAATACGAGGTATTACAGTCTACCCTCCTTAAAAGAAGTTTCATCCCAAAACTTGGGCTCGGAAATCAAAACTTGAAATAAAAACTTGAGACTTTATGAGACTTTATTGCGTTTTCTTTGCAAAAAGTTTTAGTTGCTGTACTCTTTAAGTAATTCAACATGACAATATGAAGTGGAATATCCATAGAAGGCACTAAATTAAGCACGGAATGAGGGGAAATAAGGTAAAAGCGCGAAATTCTACCGCACTCTACCCCCCTTTAAAAGAAACGAGTTACGACCCCGTAACTCAACTACCCTTGGGAAATAGCTAGGGATAATTCTTTCTCCTATCGTCCTAAGCTTCCCGAGACCACAAAACTTCATTAGACCACAAAACTTTCACAATATTAACACCCTTAGTCCGTGTACTACGACTTGACAATCCAGGACTTTGACTGTTCTTTCCTTGAAAGATAAAATTTGGTCTAATTTTATGGTTTCCGGTTGCAACACATGCAAATTATCCGGAACATACTTTCTCAATTGAGATATATGAAACACATTATGCACTCTATGCAGGTCCATTGGTAAGACTAGTCTATAAGCTACCTTTCCTATCCGCTCTAGGATTTCATATGGGCCTATATACTTTGGGCTAAACTTTTCTTTCTTACCAAATCTTATCACATCTTTCATTGGTGAAACTTTGAGTAACAATTTGTCACCCACTAGAATTTTGTCAAGTATGCATAGCTCTTTTGGCGATCTTGCGCTGCTTGAATCTTTGATTGAATAGTTCTCATTTGGTTAATTGTGTCCTCTATCATTTGAGGTCCTAACACAATTGTTTTACTAATGTCATTCCAACACAGTGGAATACTACATTTCCTTCCATACAAGGCCTCAAATGGTGTCATTCCTATACTGGCATGATAGCTATTGTTATAGGAAAATCAATCAAATCTAAACTATGTTCCCAACTTCCTTGGAAATCAATTTCACGTGCATGAAGCATATCCTCAAGTGTTAAATGGTTCTCTCAGTTTGTACTCATTTTCAATGTCGTGCCAAAGTTCTTCTGTACACTTTCCCAGAAGATTGATAGAAACCTTGAATCCCTATCTGTCACGATATCCTTAGGAACTCCATGTAGTCTCACAACATACTTAATGTAAGCCTTAGCACGTTGCTCCATATTTCTAGGTCTCCTTCATTGGTATAAACACTGCTGGCTTGGTCAGTCTATCTACCACAACCTAATTGGTGTCATTTCCTAGCTTTGACTTGGGCAAACAAGTGACAAAGTCCATTGAGATACAGTCCCACTTCCAACTTGGAATCTCTAAAGGTTGGACCTTTCCCTGAGGTCTCCTATGCTCAATCTTAACTTTCTGACAAGTCAGACATCTAGCCACAAATTCATCCACTTCGTTCCTCATTCTTTGCCACCAATAGACCTTTTTCAAATCCTTATACAACTTGTCACCACCCGGGTGCACAAAATATGACGTATTGTGACCTTCTCCCATCAATTTCTCCTTCAATTCACCACATTGTTTAGGCACGCACCTCCTTCCTTTGTACCTCAAACTTCCATCATCATGGATCTTGAAATCTAATTCCTTTCCTTGCGAAATCTTTTCCTTGATTCGCTCCAACTTTACATCACCAGCCTGATTCTTTCTAATCTCATCAAATATTGACGGTTGGATGGTTAAGGCATTCATTATTCCCACTAGGCTTTCACCACTTACTATTTCAAGGTTCAAACGCTGCATGTCCTTACACAGCTCGTTAGCAACTACTAACGCATTAACACTATGACTTGATTTCCTACTCAAGGCATCCGCAACTACATTGGCTTTTCCCTCATGGTACTGGATATCCAAATCATAGTCCTTAATTAACTCCAACCACCTTCGTTGGCGCATATTCAAATCCTTCTGTGTGAAGATGTACTTCAAACTCTTGTGGTCCGTAAATATCCTACACTTCACACCATACAGATAGTGTCTCCATATCTTTAACGCAAATACTATAGCCGCTAGCTCTAAATCATGGGTAGGGTAATTGGATTCATATGGCTTCAATTGCCTTGACGCATACGCAATGACTTTCCCGTTTTGCATCAATACACACCCCAAACCATTCTTAGAGGCATCACTGTACACATCATATGCACCACTCTCATCTGGTAAGGTTAACACTGGCGCGGTTTTCAATCGCGTCTTTAAGGCTTGGAATGCTTCTTCACACTGGTCACTCCATTCAAACTTGGTTTCCTTCTTCATCAAGGTAGTCATGGGCTTGGCTATCCTAGAGAAGTCTTGAACAAATCGTCTATAGTAGCCAGCTAATCCCAGAAAACTACGAATGTCAGTCACACTCTTGGGTGTAGGCCATTCACTAACAGTTTTGATCTTAGCAGGGTCAACTGCCACTCCTTCTTTTGACACAAAATGTCCCAAAAATGCAACTCTTTCCAACCAAAACTCACACTTTGAGAACTTGTCATACAACTGGTTATCTCTCAAGGTACTCAACACCGATCTCAAGTGTTCCGCGTGATCTTCTTCACTCTTTGAATACACTAGGATGTCATCTATGAAAACCACTACAAACTTGTCCAAATAGGCATGGAATACACGGTTCATTAAGTCCATAAATATTGCAGGGGCATTGGTTAACCCAAAAGGCATAACAGTGAACTCATAATGTCTGTATCTAGTTCTGAATGCGGTCTTTGGTATGTCATGGTCAGTGATTCTCAATTGATGATAACCCGAACGCAAATCGATCTTTGAAAAGATTCCTGCTCCTTTTAGTTGGTCAAATAGGTCTTCTATCCTAGGTAATGGATATTTGTTCTTGATTGTGACCTTATTGAGTTCCCTGTAGTCTATATAGAGCCTCATACTTCCATCCTTTTTCTTCACAAACAACACTGGTGCTCCACAAGGCGATGCACTTGGCCTAATATAACCTTTCTCCAATAGATCCTCTAGTTGGCTTTTTAATTCATTCATTTCTGCTGGAGCCATTCGATAAGGTGCTTTTGAAATAGGGGCGGTTCCAGGCACTAAATCTATGGTAAAGTCAATAGGTCGATTGGGAGGCATCCCCGGGATCTCTTCTGGAAATACATCAAGGAATTCATTGACTACTGCAATATCCTCAGGCTGATCCTTGATCACATGTTCTAAGTTCCTTACATTACATAAGAACGCTGGGTTCCTGATAAGTAGGTTTTTAACCCACTAAGGATGGTGTTTTTAGGTGGACTTTAGTGTTAGTTTAGTGGATTTTTATCTCTTTTTCCTTACTTTTTCCAATTTTCTTACTTTTCTTAGTTTCAATAGTTTTTATGGTTTTTAGGCATTTTTCTTCTTTGTTTTTCTTTGTGTCCCTTGTTTCTTTTCCCTTTGTGTAGGTATTTGGTGATCCACGAGCATTTTGATGAGCCAAAGAGCCAAGAAAAGAGCCGGAGAAACCGGAAAAGCCAAGGAGCCGAACTTGTGCACAACTGCCAAACTAAAACGAGCATTACTTTTTGTCTACTTAATATTTTCTTGTGATTCCAGTTGGAGATGAAAGCTTATTCCAAGAGATTTTCAACGAGTGGTCACACGACTTATTTAGACGAGTAACGACGAAGTTATGGCCATTTGAAGCAGGCTATGTTCGATTTTCCGCGAGAAGACTCATCCCGCCCGCGACAAGGACCATCCCGCCCCGGACAAGCCATCCCACCCGCGACGAATTTTACCCCGGGCGGGATTTTGCTACTGGAACTCTTCGTTATTTTTTCCCAGCTCTCTCGTCCCGCCCGGGACAAGCCGTCCCGCCCGGGACGACGTGGTCTGCGATTTTTTTATTTTGACGGATTCCCCAATGTTAAGGGGATTATTATCGTTTTTGGCCGAGAACTTGAGGGGGGCTCTCTCATATTTTTCAGATTCTCTCTCTGGAAAAACACTTAGTTGGTTTAATTTACTTGCTTAGTTAGATTAATCTTCCAATTCAAGATCAAGAATCAAGATTGTAATTCACATTTTCAGCAATTTCCTCCATTGAAGCTTCATTGTAAACTCTAAACTTCTCTAATTTCTATTTCAATTAATCAAGTAGTGGTATTATTCAATTCTTGTTCTTACTTATTGATTTCCATTAATCTTTATCAACTTATTATCATGTATTACTCGATTATTGTTGTTGTTGGTTTGATTTCCATGGATTGTGAGTAGTAAATTTCTAGGGTTCGGGTGAACCCCTCTTTTGAGTCATGAACAATTGATTTATGCATGTGGGATTTTAGTGATTTTGGGATGTTTATTAGTTGATTGAAAGGGTTTTATTGTTAGTCTTCATGTTTGATCATCATTTAGACTTATTTCTAGTCTCCTCAACCTAGGATCGAAAGATGAAATTGAGTGGTAGGCTCCCTTTTGATTGCTAGACTAAAAGACCATGAAAATAGGGCTCCCAAGTCTATGGGATTATATTCTCATCATAACTTACGTTTTATTGCTTGAATTCATGTTTTGCACCATGAAAATTGGTTGTAGCTCATGATCAAGTTATCATTTCTAGCTCGATAGAGTATTTAGGTGCCTTAGATGACTATCCACTAATTTATTCCCTAACATTGCTTCTAATCCTCATGCTTTTGAACCGTTCATGATTAAATTGAGTGGTGTTACCCGTACCTTAGTCTCTCTTAATTGAATTTTTCATCCTTTAATTATCTTAGTTTGTCCTAATTAGTGTAGAACTCTTAACAAATCAAAGCACCCCCGACTTGACTTAGCTTTTATATTCGATAGCATTTGGTGGTTGATTCATAGCCTCTCTTGGGTTCGACCCTTTCTTACCCTTTCTACTTAGTTAGGAAGACCGAGTTAGGTTATTATTTGATAGGTTGGCGACGCTCTATCAGTTCCCTCTACTGACTAGCTTCACGAGTTCCATTGCCATGATGATTCCTATGTTTTTAGGTTTACCAAAACGACGATATGACACCACTTTGCCTAGGCTAGACCTCAAGTGAACCTTCTGCTTCTCACAATCTATTTTGGCTTTGAACTTGGCCAACCAATCCATCCCTAGAATTATATCTAGCTCTCCTAACTCGAATTCGATTAGGTTAGATAAGAGTACGGTCTTGGCTATGGTCATAGGCACATCTCTATGGATTTTGGTACACTTCACTATACTACCAGTAGGTATGACTATAGGTACTTCAATCGGTTCAGGCTCTTTCAACCCTAATTTCCCCAAAGCATCTACTGATATAAAAGAATAAGTCGCACCAGAATCAAATAGAACTTTAACTGAAACGGAATTAATAGAAAAAGTACCCGCTATGACGTCAGAGGAAGTCTCCGCTTCTTGCCTAGATATCACATTCAACTTTCCTTGGGCAACTCCTTTGTTATAGCCACCTCCATTGGTGTTCCCATTATTGTTTCGATTCCCATTCTGTTGTTGGTTCCCTCCAGGCTTTCCATGGTTCTGGTGATCGCCATTGCTATTTCCATTGTTACCGCTTTGGTAGTTCCTTTGATTTCCACCTCCATTTCCCCCATTCCGGTTCTGATTATTCCGGTTATTGCCTTGGTGGTTACCTTGGTTAGGCTTTCCATTCTTATAATAGCATTCATACTCCCTATGGCCTAACTTCTGACATAATCTACAAGTCACCAAATTCCCATCACAATCTTTTCCAGGGTGATTCATGTTACAGCGCCTACATTCGTAGGTCCGTACTCCATTCCTTCCAGACTGATTTCCACCACCTTGGTTGTTGCGATTACCACCATTGTTAGCCCTAAACTGGAAATTCCCATTTCCTTTGTGCTTCTTAAAATTCCCCTGATTCTGCTGGTTATTTCCTTGATTCGAGTTTCCACCATCCTTCCTCTTTTCAGCACTACCATTCTTCCTTTGCTGTAACCCATACAGGTAAGCAGCTTTTCCGTACAGGGTGTCTAATGAGGTAAAGGTCTCTCCAGACAACAACAGCTGTAAGTCCATGGTTAAACCATTCTCGAATCTTTGAGCCCTGAGCTCTTCCGTTGCCACCACTTCAGGTGCAAACCTAGACAGTTCTATAAACTTAGAATAGTATTCCGTCACAGACAGACCTCCCATTTTGAGTTCAATGAACTCCTGCGCCTTTTGCTTCTTCAGGTAGGGTGGGTAAAACTTGTTCCTTAGTGCAGTTTTGAATGCTTCCCATCCAAAGTTAGGTGTGGCTCTAAGGGTATTTTCACATCGTTGCCACCACAAATCAGCTTCACCTCTCAGGTAGTACACAACACTATTCACCCTAAGGTTTTCGGGGCAATTCACAGCTACAATGAGTTTATCAAACTCTCTCAACCAGTTCTCCAACACACTTGGTTCAATCTCTCCGCTATAGAGTGGAGGCTTGCTTTGATCTATTTTCTTAAACATTTCCCCAGCCGGGTCATGCATTGGGTTTGCTCTGGTTTGAGCTAGGTCACGAACTACCTCAGTTAGTTGTCTAACCACTTCAGAAATCTCTTGGCTAGCCATATCCCTTCTCCTGAATAATAAAAAAGGCTAGCTTTAATATTGGTTGGACATGACATTACTAAGGCACTAGTTCTACAACGAACCTACTCACAACAAGAACACACTTAAGCGCCACCTAGGGGAAGAGTTGGCGCCACTTTCGGGCCTTCTCACCCCACTATTCGATGCAAGTAAATTTAGATGGTTGCTACTAAACCACCTTGCACATAAAATTTCATTGAAGAAATAACAAATAATCCTTTTGCGATACCCACAAGACTTAGAATTGGGAATTAAACTTAAAGGATAACGAAAAGGAAATTCTATTCTTTTATTAAAACTCCAATGAATAAGTCTTACATCCACTAATGCCATAACATTTATTCTCCAACTATAATAAACTAAAACCATAAATAGTAGCTTTGCCACTTTCTTAATCAACGGAAAAAAAATAAAACTAAGGATTACATTTCTCTAGAGACTAACGTCATCACGACGATCATTTCTTTCCTTGTATTGCTCTGGAGTAAAGTCTTGATCATTAGGATCATCCAAGTCTTCTTCCGGATCCGAGTCTTCATCCATAGCCTCATCATTTTGCTGTGGCTCACTATCAACCACATTATTCTCTTCAAGCTCATCTTCAGATCCACTGGATATCTCAATGGTTGGTTCAGGAACTATAGGGTTAGGATTCTCAATCTCTACCACATCATCATCACTATCCTCCTCAACATCACTAGCTTGCTCATCATGGATCATATCATCCTCACCATCACTTTCTATTCCTCCATAGCCCATACCTAGACCCGCAGAATACTTTCCATCCTCATAGCTAATTTCCGCAACCTCTAGGATAGTAGCAAGAACCTCAGAATCATACTTCCACCTACCATCACTAGTCCCATATTTGTACCGATTAGGGGTACCATCACCATAATGCATGTCACTGAACCTATTCTTGAGATCTATGTAAGGGTTCTTATGGGGTAAACAATGTATAATCATACTAGCCATCATATCTTTGTGCCTAAGGTGGGGCATATTCTTGGTCGAAGCCAAATAGTCACAAGCAAACACGATCTTCTGAACATACGTGCGAGGAGTCTCATTATCCATCTTCTCTAAGTATCCTAGACTGGTGAACTTAGAAGGTAGCATCCTTAATTCCTGAAAATTCACAACTCAAAAGTCTTACTAACGCGTTTCCATAGAAATTTCCAACCCCAAGAGGATACAATAAATAGTTCGTGGAGCCATACAATTTCAATGCACAAATATATGCTCAACATGAAATATGATGCAATTAATCACATGAAGCAAGATAAAACATGGTTAAAACATATACATGACACTTAATAATCACATTGTCACATAATATGCATTCTTAGACTAATATGCCCTTCTTAGTCTACCCATTTCTCACTTGAAAATAATATTAATTTTCGAAATTAATTAAGAAATAACTCCTAACTTTGTGAAATTATTTAAATTAAAATCGAAAATTAATAAAATTATCGATTAATTAAATAAATAAATGAATAATTTTCGGATAATAAATAAAATAAAAGAAATCCGAAAAAAAAATTAAATATAAATTCGAAAAAATATTCGAATAATATTAAATAAATAAATAAATAATTAAAATAATTTGGATAATTAAATAAAAGAATATCCGAAAATAATAAAATAAATTCGAAGTTAATTCGAAGTTAATTCGAAATTTTCGAATAAATAAAAAAAAAATCGGAAAAAATTAATTAAATTAAATAATAATCGAAACTTTTCAACTCATTTCAAACGACTCAAAATAATTGCTATTTGACCTTTAAAATATTGAGTACTCAAAATAATACGTTTTGACTTTAGGAAAATAATTTTCGAAAATCCTAAAGTTCCGCAATCGTAGTTTAAGGATTTACCACTTTGCACTATTAATTAATGCAAAGCAGCTCTCTAACTAGAGCTCTGCAAATACCACTTTGTAACACCCTAATAATTCCTTGCTTTTATAAAATCATTTTCCAACTTAAAATAAAGGAATTACTAAAGTATTACCGCCACCGTGATAACGGTTAAGGCAAGTACCAGAATTACGCAGCGGAAATTAATGTGAACTAACTTTTAAAAACATAATTAATGAAATATTGAAGCCTCCTACAATTTGGAACCATAATGGCCCAAAACACAAAACATAAATAGTTCAAACATTTCAAACATAATTAAAGTAGTATTAAATAGTTTAGAATATGAAAACATGCAACTCTCTCGATCATCCCAAGCCACATGATTCCGATCTACCAACCTGCTATATTATTCTACTCCCCATCAATGCAAGTGCAAATGGTAGATCATCATAGGGTAATTAAGGCAAAGGCCATGACCAAAACACACAAAGCACGTAGTCAGCAAAAGCTGAGTACTTACAAGAATAGAGTGAACTGAAACTAAAACATGCATCACTCACTAAGTACTAATCATCATGCAAAAGCCATATAATAATTAACAAACAAACCATGAATACAAGACTCGACTCTTGACTCGACTCTTGACTCACAATTTAATTAGAATAAGCTTCGAACGGGCCAAAAGAATATTCCATAAAGGAAAGGTGATGGGAGCAAACCATACACCAAATAATAAATAATAAAATTGGGCCATACCGAGTGTCGGGCCATACCGACGGAATTCCTGCGCATATTATAAATGAAACAACGTCTTGTATCATTAGTAGGAGTACGAGCTTTCCGACAAGACTCCCCCCATTGTTCATACTAAACGTATATACGTTCCAAGAGTTTTGAAGCTTGTTCTGGTTGCACTTTAAGTTTATTAATATTTTATTAAAGGTGAACTCAAGACTCAACAATGTACATTCATACAATTAATAAACAACGACCAAAACAATCTTATTTTAATGCTTCAAGACTTGTGATCAACCAAGCAAGACTCTTGTGAAATTACTACCATGTTCCTCCTCACCAAAGTGAGATTCCACATCATGCCTGTTAACATGAGGGTTGTACCCTAGCACGACAAATCATAATTCATTTCATATAAAATATTCCCAACTGAACCCTACATGTGCGGTGGCTTACGTGAGCTAACCCTTCACATGTGGTAAATAAATAGTACAACGAGGTACGAATAATTGGCTCAAAGTATGCTAGACATCCCGTACAATAGCATAATAATAAATAATCCATCCCTTGCATGTGAAACAAACCATACATGCATAAATATTGAACGACATGATTGACAATGAAATCCATACTCATAATAATCCCAACATGCTTGTTCAATCAACAATTCAATAATTCCAATAATAATAATTCACATGATTGTCCACCAAATCAAATATGAATTCACCAAGTTCACGTAATATGATTCACATCAATAAATAATCACGTAATGTCCCTTGACAAATAATGTGGTCGCCCTAAACTTGTACGTACCTGGAATACCTAAGTACGGGGGCCACTGTGCGAAACAAAACTTACTAGAAATCAACTCCAATCCGGCCTATAGCACGGAACAACCACGAATTTAAGTGATTGGACGAAAAAGATTGAACAACGAACAAAAACAACACACACACACACGTTCCGTGTGTGCGCGCGCGGGCAGGATCGAAGGCAGGCATAGCAGCAGCTGGCGCGCGGGACAAGAGGGCGAGCAAGAGAGTGAGGCGAGGGGCGTGTGGCTGGGCGAGAGCAGCGCACACAGCAACAGCAATAGCACACAGCAGCAGCGCGCAAGGGGAAGGGCGAGTGCTGCGCGAGGGAGCAAGAGGGAGAAAAATTACTACAGTAGAATTTTAGAACACTCATAACTTTTAATCTACAACTCAGAATTGATCAATTCTTGAGGCAAAGTTCAAGAACATTTCGAGATCTACAACTTTGAAGAAGAAACCTTTTTCTGAAAACGAACGGAAGTAGGAGAAAAACGGCCAAACATAAGTTCGACGAAAGAAAGAAGAATTTAGGGTTAGGGTTTTGTTTTTAGGTTTAATGAATAATAGGGAGCGATTTTGAGGGTGAGCACCTATATTTATAGACTTAGGAAACTCAAAGATGGGCTAGGCTTTAGGATTCCCTTTCGGGCTTCATTAAACATAGGATGGGCTTGTTTAATTTGTTTGGACTTGAACTTGGAATTGAATTGGGCTAGATTCATTTAAAATCGTTTTACTTTTGAAACCCAATTGAATTCCCAACATTAAATAATAAATTCGTTTAATATTCTAATAAAATAAAATACATTTAAATAACATTTAAATGCGTTTTAAATTCTAAAAATCATAAAAATACTTTATAAATATAATAAAATATATTTATAAAATACAGAAAAATACGAGGTATTACATATACAATATATACCATTCATCCATTCATTATCATGAATGGCCCACATAGCTGGTTAGTGCATCACATAAATATTTGCAACAATTAATCAAGGGCACCAATAATCTACCAATTATTCAGTCCTTATTAATTCTAATCAAGTTGTTTTACCTTAAAGGATCTGTAGACCTAATCAAGAGTTTGTGACTAAAAATGCTCCCACTTAAACCAATAAATTCATATGCTTTACTAATTTTAAACATAAAAAATGTATTTCTAGTCTAACCGGAAACATACAAATTTAATTAAAATTTAAAGTTCATATAAATTTATAATCGAATCCATTAATTTAATTTATTTCAGTTGAATTAAACGAATTTAAATTAATTCAAGATTTAATTTTAGTAAAATAATTAGTATAAATAAAATTTATAATAATTATAATATTCAAAATTAAAATCCGAGAAAACAATTTAAATTACGAATTTTAAAATTAATTAAAATCGTTTCCGAACTGAAAATTAAAATTAAATTCAAAGCGCATCAATCGGGTCAAGACGAGGCAGCATCGCCCCTCACGAGTGATCGCACAGCAAGGCACGAGCAGCAGCCACGCGCAAACGCAGCAAGCCAAGCCACGCTTGCGCGCAGCATTGCTCGATGGCTTCGTAGCGCAGAAGCTGCTTGGCGAGGCTGGGTGAGGCAGCGCTCGTGCTGCGAGGCACCCCTCGCTGCCCGCGCGCGCGCCTGCCATCACTCGCTCGCCTTGCTTCTTCGCCCATCCGCCCATGCATCATCGCAGCACTCGACGCAAGGCAGGGCCACTGCCTTGTGCTCGCGTGCCACTCGCCTTGCTCGCTGCATTGGTACCGCATGGGCGACGAGCTCCCTTGCTCGTCGTCGCATGCCCGCACTATACAACACCTCTTAAGGGTAACACGTAGCGTCCATTGCTTTGTGCGTGCAAGTTTTATGAGCGAATCGCATAAAAAATTAAAACTTTTATTTCCAAAATTAATTACAAATTAATAAATCATATTAATTTCATAATTTTAGGACGAACAATCGAAAATTTATTAATCAATTAATTTCCGATTAACATGGATTCAAATCTAGGTCATAAAAATTTAAAATTTAACACAAATTAACAATTTTTATGGTGGTTTTTAATCATTGGTACCTAATTAAATTGTTAATTAATTATGAAAATCAAATCAATTCTAAATTATTCGAATTTCAACAAATTAATCATTATTACAAATTAGGTTGTATTATTAACAAAGCTAGGCATTCAAACTTGTTAAACATATACAGTAGGTCAATCAAAGATTCAAGATTTATCAACAAGAATCGCAAATATTTAATTTAACATCTTAAATTTACAAACTTTTGCGTTCGAAAAACTAAATCCTCCGAAAAGTCATAGTTAGGCTTCAAATTTGGGAATGCTGGGTTTCGGTGAAAATTACTATTTTTGTCAAAATTTTAGAATGCCTTTTACATGCGGAATTGAGACAAAAATCACTCGATTTGGTTGAGTAACGAACATTCTGCCGAAAAACTGCGTAAATTTAATTAAATAAACGCAATTTGCAATTAATTAACAATTACGAAAATTAATCACCCCTTTTAATTCCTTGCAAATTTGTAATATTTAACCATGTTTATGCAATTTAGATTATGAAAATAATAAGAGGCTCGTGATACCACTGTTAGGTTGTGATACATATGACAAAACATAAATCATGCGGAAAAACCATAAAGCCAGGAAACATATTATTTACACATAATCATTTAGCATAGTTTAGATGCATACACTTTGTAGCGTGCCTTCCCTAGCTACGCCCGAACCGAACAAGAACAAGTCTTTAGGACTCCAAGTGTCGTCCCTCCGTAGATAGTCCACAGCACGTCCGGATCCGCCTTAAGCTTGACCAACTAGAATCGCCTTTAAGGTTGCTTAGGCATTTCGGCTATTATGGTGCAAGTGTTTGGCTGATTTTGCTTAAAAACCTTACCTTTGAATACTTCAATCGTATCTATAAATTATGACCCTAGGCACCTATTTATAGGGTTATGGAAAAGGAATTATAATCCTACTAGGATGTGGATTTATTAATTAAAATCCTATTTGAACTCTAAATAATAAATTTAATCTATTAGGATTAGGATTTAATCAATACACGAATTTCGATAGGATTAGGATTCGTTACGAACACGAGCGTCGTATGGCCACGAGCATCGCACCACCCGCGCAGGCCTTGCGGCCCACACGAGCAGTCGCTGCTCGCAGCCCAACAGCACGCTCAGCGCGCGCGCGCCAAAGGCCTTGCTGGGCCTGGCGAGGCTGTGGCAGCTCCGTGTTTGGGCGCTCGGCTTGCTGGGCGCGGGCCTGGCTTCGTGCTGGGCCTTCATCTAGCAAGCCTCGTCCGATGCTAATTCGTACGATGCGCTTCCGATTAAATTCCCGGTTCCGGAATTCATTTCCGATACGAACAATATTTAATATTTCCGATTCCGGAATTTATTTCTGTTTCGAACAAATATTTAATATTTCCGTTTCCGGAATTATTTTCCGATTCCGATAATATTTCCGATTTTGACAATATTTCCGTTTCCGGCAATATTTCCGATTCCGGTAATATTTCCATTTCCAATAATATTTTCCGATACGTACCATGTTTCTGTTTCCGGCAACATCTACGACTTGGATAATATTTATATTTCCGATACAATCCATATTTCCGTTTCCGGTAATATCATCGTTTCCGGAGTATTCATTTCTTGCTTGTGACGATCTCAGCTCCCACTGAAACCAAGATCCGTCGATTCCGAATATCCATAGATGGAGTTTTTAATGCCATTAAATACTTGATCCGTTTACGTACTATTTGTGTGACCCTACGGGTTCAGTCAAGAGTAAGCTGTGGATTAGTATCATTGATTCCACTTGAACTGAAGCGGCCTCTAGCTAGGCATTCAGCTCACTTGATCTCACTGAATTATTAACTTGTTTAATTAATACTGAACCGCATTTATTAGACTTAATATTATATGCATACTTGGACCAAGGGCATTATTTCCTTCAGTTAACCATTAGGAAAGCTGAGCGTTTAAACTCAATGCTTTATGATCTCAAAACTACATTGTATTTTGATTTCACAAGCACCAATCGGTTTGCTCATCTTCTCTCCTTTCCGTGAATCGTTCTTGGATTCACTACCAATCGAGGAAATTTATTGTTACCTTTCTAAAAGGATTTACTGCAGTGCAAGATATTTAATTATAAACAATAATTAAAACATACATTGAAGCATGCAAAGTCTAAACATTTATCATGAGTAATAACTTGAAAATTAAAGCAATCATGTAATTTAAACAAGTCATTGGCATTTTATTCGAAATATTTAGTTCCGGCAGGTGTGAAAAAAATGAATCCAAGACCCCAAAATCATTGAAAAATTAAGCACGATTCGACTTCATTCTAAAATATTATAGGTAAGCAAATCCTTTGCTAATAGTCTAGAAACTACTCTTGGTTGATAGGTACGTCTAAGAACTTATTAGGTAAACCTATCCCATTTGCCACGATATAAAAGGACTCCTTACTTATATCGTTGAGTTCAACCAAAATCAACTTGTACTCACAATATTGTGTACCTTACCCCTTTACAATCAATAAGTAACACCTCGCTATGGCGAAAAACAATTACTAGATTGATGTAAAGGTTATCCAAGTAAGTGTTATTTTGGCATGGCATCTTTTAACTTAATTTTTAAAGTTTGGAACTTAGGGCTCTTACTATGTTGGTTAGATTTTAAGTGAACTAAAATCCTTAATCATGCAACATAATCAAGCCACAATCTCATGCATTATTAAGACATATTTAAAGCAATAAATAACTTAAAACAAGCATAAGATTTTAAATGTGATCTAGTATGGCCCGACTTCATCTTGAAGCTGTCTTGAAAATGGATTGGAAACTCCGTCTTGAATTACACCATGGGAGGCGCCATTTTCTTCAAATAGGATATGTTATAATTAAAACTAATTACAACTATTTGATGGTACGTAGACCATATTTAAATAAAAAATTTGGTGCATAAGACCAATTTTACATTCAAATTAATGGTATGTAGACCATATTTACTATCCTATTTGGACCATACTAGTCACTTTCCATAACCTGCAAAACAATACATTTACAATATACCATTCATCCATTCATTTATCAATGAATGGCCCACATAGCAAGTTAGTAGAAAAATCATGCATTACATAAACATTTGCAGCAACTAATCAAAGGTTCCAACAATCTACAAATTATTCAACCTTATTAGTTCTAATCGAGTTGTTTTAACCTTAAAGGAATAAAGACCTAATCAAGAGTTTAATGACTAAAAGCTCCCACTAAAACCAAGATTTAACACGCTTTACAAATTTTAAACATAAAATTGTATTTCCTAGTCTAACCGAAAACATACAAATTTAATTAAAATTTAAAGCTCACATAAAAAAAAAAATTAAATCCCTTTATGTTATTTTTTAGTTGATTAAAATTAATTAATTATAATTTTACCAAGGTTTAAATTTTATTAAAATAATTAGTATAAAACAAATTATAATAATTAAATTAATCAAAATTAAATTCCGAGAAAAATTATATTACGAAATTAAATTTAATTAAAATCGTTTTCAACCGAAAATTAAAAAACAAAACGAAACAAGTTAATAGGCCAAGGCAAGGCATATGGGCGCAAGACCCATGCCTCGCCAAGGCTTGCAGCGCCGCAAGAGCTGACCGCACGCATGGCCAAGGCCATCGCACAACCAAGCCCTCGCCAGTTCCCATTGGCTCGACGCCATCGCTGGCTGTTGTTGCATGCTTGCTTGCTTTGCACGCATGGCACGAGGGCAGCCATCGATGCCTCGTCGCCATCGCTGATGGGCACAACGCGGGCTGCAGCGTTGCCCATTCGCCTTTCTCGATCACTCGCACATCACACACTGCACATGGGCTGTCCCCTCGCGCGAGGCTCGTGCATTGCTCGATGCCTTGTACCGCATGGGCGAGGAGCTCCCTTGCTCATCGTCGCATGCCCGGATTATGCAACACTCCTTAAGGGTAACACTTAGCTTCCATTGCTTCGTGCGTGCAAGTTTCTGAACGATTTATAAAAATCAAAACTTTTATACTTCCTCCGTTCCGGAAATATCGCACCATGGTTGACTTTTACTCATTTAATCTTTACTTTGATTCTTAATATCTCAAATCGTGTGCAAGTAAAAATTACAAAAAATTAATATTTAGAAAATATATATCGACATAAATCTAACATGACCCCACATGATAAAAACTTTCTTAGGTACGAATCACAAAAAAATAGCCAAAGTTGTAGTGTGAATAGTGTAAAAAACAAATGGTGCGATATTTCCGGAACGGAAGAAGTATTTAAATTTAACGACAAATTAATAATTCATATTAATTTCACTAAATTTAGACGAAAAATCGAAAATTTATTATTCAAATTAATTTCCGATTACATATTTTCTTAGGGATTAATATCTAGGTCATAAAATTTTTAAAATTTCAATTTTAACAAATTTTATTTTAGTTTTTTAATCATACGATCCTAATTAAATTATCAATTAATTATGAAAATCAAAACAAATTCTAAATTATTTGAAATTCAACAAATTAATTATAATTACAAATTAGCTTGTATAATTAACAAAGTTAGACCTTAAAATTGTTAAACATATACAGTAGGTCATTTATAGATTAAAGATTTACGCACAAGATTCGCAAATATTTAATTTAACATCAAAAAAATTACAAATTTTGCATTCGAAAAACTAAAACCTCCGAAAAGTCATAGTTAGGCTTCGAATTTGGGAATTCAGGGTTCGGCATCATATATTTGATATTTGTCAAAATTTTAAAACGTCGTTTACATGCGAAATTCACTATAAAAGCATAAGATTTCGACCATTATTGACAAAACCGACGAAAAATCCTGCGAACATATAATCAAATAATCGCACGAATTTGCAATCAATTACATCCACGAAATTAATCACCCCTTTAATTCATTGCAAATTTATAAAATTTAATCCATGTTAACTATAGTTGATTATGGAATTAATTAGAGGCTTGTGATACCACTGTTAGGTTATGAATAATACAATAATATAATTCATGCGGAAAAACCATAAAGCCAGAATCCAAATTAATTGCCACATAGTCAATTAGCATAGCTTAGGTTACATACAATGTGATGTGTGCCTTCCCTAGCTGCTCCCGAACTGAACAAGAACCAGTCTTTAGAGCCCCAGACGTTACCCCTCCGTAGAAAGTCCACAACACGTTCGGATCCGCCTTAGGTTTAACCAACTAGGATTTTACTTAAGGTTTTATACTTTTATGTACTCGGGTTAGGCTATATTATGTTCTCCCTTGAACACAATGTAATTAAGTAAAAAATATGATTTTCAATGTATATAATGAAGGAAATAAAGCCCTTTGGTCCAAGTATGCATTTAATGGTAAGTCTAATAAATGCGGTTGAGTATTAATTATACACGCTAATAATTCAGTGAGATCAAGTGAACTGTATGCCTAGCTAAAGGCCGCTTCAGTTCAAGTGGATTAATGATATTAATCCACAGCTTACTCTTGACTGAACCCGTAGGGTCACACAAAGAGTACGTAAACGGATCAAGTATTTAATGGCATTAAATACTCCATCTATGAATATTCAGAATCGACGGATCTTGGTTTCAGTGGGACCTGAGATCGTCAAAGGCAAATAAATGAATACTCCGGAAACGATGATATTGCCGGAAACGGAAATATGGATCGTATCGGAAATATAAATATTATCCAAGTCGTAGATGTTGCTGGAAACGGAAACATGGTACGTATCGGAAAATATTATCGGAAATGGAAATATTGCCGGAATCTGAAATATTGTCGGAAACGGAAATATTGTCGGAATCGGAAATATTATCGGAATCGGAAAAATAATTCCGGAAAAGGAAATATTAAATATTTATTCGAAACGGAAATTAATTCCGGAATCGGAAATGTTAAATATTGTTCGTATCGGAAATGAATTCCGGAATCGGGAAATTAATCGGAAGCGCGTCGTACGAATTAGCATCGGACGAGCTTGCTAGACGAAGGCCCAGCACGAAGCCAGGCCCGCGTCCAGCAAGCCCGCGCACCACACAAACAGCCAAGGCCACGCCAGGCCCAGCGCAAGGCCAGGCCCAGCAGGTCGTGGCTGCGAGCAGGCTGCGAGCAGTGGGCGGCGTAGCTTGCGTGGGCTTCGTAGCTCGCGTGGGCTGAGCGGCTGCGTGGGTTGTGCGCGAGCATGGCATGTGCGCATGCGGGTCATGCTCGTGTAGTGTTTGTGCTTCCGTACGAAACCTAAATCGTGTAGGATTCGTTTAATGATTAAATTCCTATTCCTAATGGATAAATTAATTAATAGAGTTTTAATAAGATTCTAGTTAATTAATTCGTTTCCTAGTAGGATTCGATTACTTTTTCCATAGCCTATAAATATGTGATTAATGCTCACAATTTAGAACGAGTTTTAAGTATTCAAAAAGAGAGAATTTTAAGTAAAAATTCAGTCATCTATTTGCCCCATATTGCCGAAAATAATAGTACCTTAAGGGCGATTCTAGTTAGTCAAACTTAAGGCGGATCCGGTCGTGCTATTTACTTTCTACGGAGGGACCACACTTGGAGTCCTAAAGACTTGTTCTTGTTCGGTTCGGGCGCAGCAAGGGAGGGCACGCTACAAAGAGTATGCATCCTAATTATGCTAATTGTTATGTGGCAATTAATTTGGATTCCTGGATTTAATGATTTTTCCGCATGATTTATATTAAGTTATATGTATCATAAACTAACAGTGGTATCACGAGCCTCTAATTAATTCCATAATAATTGCTTAACATGGTTAAATTTTATAAATTTGTAAGGAACTAAAAGGGGTGATTAATTTTCGTAATTGTAATTAATTGCAAATTTGCGTTTATTTAATTATATGTACGCAGTTTTTCGGCAGTTCCTTCGTTACTCAACGAAATCGAGTGATTTTTGTGTCAATTCCGCATGTAAAAGGCATTCTAAAATTTTGACAAAAATAATGTTTTTCGGCCGAACCCAGAATTCCCAAAATCGAAGCCTAACTATGACTTTTCGGAGGTTTTAGTTTTTCGAATGCAAAGTTTGTAATTTTAAGATGTTAAATTTAAATATTTGCGATTCTTGTTGTTAAATCTTGAATTTTTTATTGACCTGCATGTATATGTTTAGCAAATTTGAATGCCTAAGCTTGTTAAATATACAACCTAATTTGTAATTGTAATTAATTTATTGAAATTCGAATAATTTAGAATTGATTTGATTTCCATAATTAATTAACGATTTAATTAGGTATCCATGATTAAAAACCACCATAAAAATTGTTAATTTATGATAAATTTTAAATTTATATGACCTAGATTTGAATCCATGATAATCGGAAATTAATTGATTAATAAATTTTCGATTTTTCGCCCTAATTTATGAAATTAATATGATTTATTAATTTGTCATTAATTTTGAATTAAAAGTTTAAATTTTTATTAAATACGCTCATAATTGTTGCACGCACAAAGCAAAGGGCGCTACGTGTTACCCTTAAGGGGTGTTGTATAGTGCGGGCACGCGACGACGAGCAAGGGAGCTCGTCGCCCGTGAGGTACGAATGCAACGAGCAACAAGCAAGGGGCACGCACACAAAGCAAGGGAGTTGTTCGTGTGTGGCTCGATGGGCGATGGGGCGAGGGGCAAGGCATGTGCAGCGAGCAAGGCAAGCACGCGTGGGCAGTGATGGATTCTGCGCCACAACGTGCATTGCCTCGCCCAGCAAGCACGCCAAGGCAACAACAAGCACAGCACAACGTGCACGCGGGCAGCGTTGGCTGGCCTGTCCAGCAGCGTTGCCCAGCAGCGTGCCAATGCGATGGGCGAGTGGGCTGCGCTCAAGTGTGGCTCGCTGGGCCTGCTGCATTGGTGCGTTGGTGCTTGGGCTTTGCGGTACGATCAATCGAGTGACAAGGGTTTTGTTGCTTGTTGGACTTGACGAGGCATGGGCGCAAGCCCATGGCCTTGTCTTGACCCGATTGGTTCGTTTTAATTTTAGTTTTGAATTTTCAGTTCGGAAACGATTTTAATTAATTTTAAAATTCATAATTTAATTTGTTTTCTCAGAATTTAATTTTGAATAATCTAACTATTATAAATTCTAATTTATGCTAATTATTTTACTAAAATTAAAACCTTGAATTAATTTAAATTCATTCATTTGATTCAACTGAAAATAAATTAAAAGGATTCAATTATAAATTTATATGAGCTTTAAATTTTAATTAAATTTGTATGTTTTCGGTTAGACTAGGAAATACATTTTTATGTTTAAAATTAGTAAAGCATGTAAATTTATTGGTTTAAGTGGGAGCGTTTAGTCATAAACTCTTGATTAGGTCTACATTCCTTTAAGGTTAAAACAACTTGATTAGAATTAATAAGGATTGAATAATTGGTAGATTATTGGAAGCCTTGATTAATTGCTGCAAATGTTTATGTGATGCATAATATGTTCTACTAACCAGCTATGTGGGCCATTCATGATAATGAATGGGTGAATGGTATATATTGTATATGTACTGTTTTGCAGGTTATTGAAATTAAGTGACTAGTATGGCCCAAATAGGATAGAAAATATGGTATGCGTACCATTAATTTGAATGTAATATTGGTCTAATGCACCAAAGTATTTTCAATTTAAATATGGTCTGCGTACCATCAAATAGTTGTAATTAGTTTAATTATAGCTTATCCTATTTGAAGAAAATGGCGCCTCCCATGGTGAAATTCAAGACGGAGTTTCCAATCCATTTTCAAGACGGACTTTGAAGTTGAAGCTTCAAGATGAAGTCGGGCCATACTAGATCACATTTATATCTTATGCATGTTTTAAGTTATTTATTGTTTTAAATACGTCTTAATTATGCATGAGATTATGGCATTGATTATGTTGCATGATTAAGGATTTTAGTTCACTTAAAATCTAACCAACATAGTAAGAGCCTTAAGTTCCAAACTTTAAAATTGAGTTAAAAGGTGCCATACCAAAATAACACTTACTTGGATAACCTTTACATCAATCTTAGTAATAGTTTTCCGCCATAGCGAGGTGTTACTTATTGATTCTAAAGGGGTAAGGTACACAAATAATTGTGAGTACAAGTTAGTTTTGGTGAAACTCAACGATATAAGTAAGGAGTCCTTTTATGTCGTGGCAAATGCGATAGGTTTACCTAATAAGTTCTTAGACGTACCCATCAACCAAGAGTAGTTTCTAGACTATAAGGCTTTGCTTACCTAAAATATTTTAGAATTGAGTCTAAATACATAATGTGCTTAATTCTTCAATGATTTAAGGATCTTTGAATCATTTTATTTACACCTGCCGGAACACAAACTTGAATAAAATGCTTAATAAATGATAAATTATGCATGTATGCTAGAATTTAAATTTATTAAGAGAAATTGTGAATGGTTATTTATTTGTTTATTCTTTTTCAATTGTAGTTTTAACTATGGCAAACAACAATTCATTCAACATCCGATCAATTCTCGAAAAGGAGAAGTTGAACGGGAAAAACTTCCTTGACTGGAAAAGGAACTTGCAAATAGTTCTTATGCAGGAAGAAAAGGAGTAAGTCCTGGAAGAGGCGATGCCCGAAGCCGTGGGCGAAGGGGTCACTCAGGCAGCCCTCAATCGTTGGATTGATTCCAACAAGGAAGTGAAATGTCTAATGCTTGCAACCATGAGTGCAGATCTACAGAAAACGTTCATCAACTTAGATGCTTTCACGATCATCAGTGAGTTAAAGAACATGTTCCAAGATCTGGCTCGAGTCGAAAGATTCGATACTCATAGGCAAATTCTTGAGACCAAGCTTAAGAAAGGCGAGCCCGTAAGTCCACATGTTCTCAAAATGATTGGACTCATTGAGAATATGAGTCGGCTGGATCAGCAATTCTCTCAGGAAATGGCTGTAGACACCATCCTTCATTCTCTTCATAGCGGGTATGATCAGTTCAAACTGAACTACAGTATGAATAGTCTGGACAAGACGCTCACCGAGCTTCACGGTATGCTGAAGACCGCTGAAAAGACGCTCAAAAGTGATAAGCAAGATGTTCTTATGGTGCGTGGGGGCAAGTTCAAGAAATCTGGCAAGAAGAGGAATGCTAAGAAAGGTGGCAAGAAGGCCAGCCCGACTAAGCAAACTGGCGGCACCAAGTCTGAAAAGAAGAAGGTGAGCCAACCCACTTCTGAATCTGAATGCTTCTACTGCAAGAAGAAGGGGCATTGGAAGAGAGATTGCTTGAAGCTTAAGGAAGATCAGAAGAACGGAACAGTCGTTCCATCTTCAGGTATTTTCGTTATAGACTGTATACTTGCTAATTCAACTTCTTGGGTATTAGATACAGGTTGTGGCTCACACTTATGTTCCGATTCACAGGGACTAAGAAGAAGTAGAAGATTAAGCAAGGGTGAAGTCGACCTACGAGTGGGAAATGGAGCACGGATTGCTGCATTAGCTGTAGGAACTTATTATTTGTCGTTGCCCTCTGGGCTAGTTTTGGAACTGGAAGATTGTTTCCATGTTCCAAGTCTTACTAAAAACATCATTTCTGTTTCTTGCTTAGATTCTAAGGGATTTTCCTTTTTAATAAAAGACAATAGTTGTTCGTTTTATTTTAAAGATATGTTTTATGGATCTGCTAGATTAGTCAATGGACTTTATTTATTAGATCACGACAAACAAGTTTATAACATAAATACCAAAAAGGCCAAAAAGAATGATTCAGATCTCACCTATCTGTGGCATTGTCAATTAGGCCATATTAACTTGAAACGCATAGAAAGACTTCAAAAGGAAGGAATTCTAGAACCATTTGACTTAGAGGATTATGGTAAGTGCGAATCGTGTTTACTTGGCAAAATGACAAAGCAACCTTTCTCAAAAGTTGGAGAAAGAGCAACTGAACTATTGGGTTTAATCCATACAGATGTATGTGGACCAATGAGTACAAATGCTACAGGTGGTTTCAGCTACTTTATCACTTTCACTGATGACTTCAGTAGATATGGTTATGTCTACCTAATGAAGCATAAGTCTGAATCCTTTGACAAATTCAAGGAATTTCAGAGTGAAGTAGAGAATCAATTAGGCAAGAAGATTAAGGCCACTGCGGTCTGACAGAGGCGGTGAATATCTGAGCTATGAATTTGATGACCATCTGAAAGAATGTGGAATTCTATCAGAATTGACTCCTCCTGGAACACCACAATGGAACGGTGTGTCGGAACGGAGGAATAGAACCTTTCTAGACATGGTTAGATCAATGATGGATCAGGCCGAACTTCCAATAGAATTTTGGGGACATGCACTAAATACAGCTGCACTCACTATAAATAGAGCTCCGTCTAAAGCTGTTGAACAGACTCCATATGAGTTATAGTTTGGAAAGCCTCCAAAAGTGTCTTTTCTTAAGATTTAGGGATGTGAAGTATACGTCAAACGATTAATTTCAGACAAACTTCATCCAAAATCTGACAAATGTATCCTTGTGGGCTATCCAAAGGGAACAAAGGGGTATTACTTCTACAATACATCTAAGAACAAGGTGTTTGTTGCTCGAGATGGTATCTTTTTGGAAAGAGATCACATTTCCAAAATGACAAGTGGGAGAAAAGTAGACCTCGAAGAAATTCGAGTCGAACAACAAACTCTAGAGAATGCTCAAGATGACATTCAGGATGAAACTCAGAGATCTTTAGAAATATCTGGTGAGAATCAAGGATCATCTAGAAATGTAACCCCGCGTAGATCGCAGAGATATAGATCTCAACCGGAAAGGTACTTAGGTATTTTGACGAACGAGAGCTATGAAGTTCTATTACTTGAAAGTGATGAATCTGCGACTTACAAACAAGCTATGACGAGCCCTAGCTCCAAGCAATGGCAAGAAGCCATGCAATCTGAATTAGACTCCATGTCTGAAAACCAAGTTTGGGATTTGGTCGATTTTCCAGATGGCTACCAAGCCATAGGAAGAAAATGGATTTTCAAACTGAAAAAGGACAAGGATGGGAAACTTGAAGTTTTCAAAGCTAGATTGGTTGTAAAAGGTTACAGGCAAGTCCACGGTGTGGATTACGATGAAACCTTTTCACCAGTTGCAATGCTAAAGTCTATTCGGATAATGTTAGCAATCGCTGCATATTCAGATTACGAAATATGGCAGATGGATGTCAAAACCGCTTTCTTAAACGGCGTTTTAACAGAAACTGTGTTTATGACACAGCCTGAGGGTTTTGAGGATCCAAAGAATGCTAAAAAGGTATGCAAGCTTAAGAAATTAATTTACGGATTGAAGCAAGCATCAAGGAGCTGGAGTATACGTTTTGATGAAGCAGTCAGTGACTTTGGTTTCATCAAGAACGCAGACGAATCTTGTGTATACAAGAAGGTCAGTGGGAGCAAAATTGCTTTTCTAGTATTATATGTCGATGACATATTACTTATTGGAAATGACATTCCTATGTTGAACTCTGTCAAGATTTGGCTTGGGAAATGTTTTTCGATGAAGGATCTAGGAGAAGCACATTACATACTGGGCATCAAGATTTACAGAGATAGATCTAAAAAGATGATTGGACTCAGTCAAAGCACTTATATAAATAAGGTACTTGAAAGGTTCAATATGGCAGACTCCAAGCGAGGCTATCTACCCATGTCTCATGGAATGACTCTAAGCAAGACTTAGTGCCCAAAAACACTTGATGAGCGTAGACGAATGAATGGGATTCCATATGCATCATTGATTGGTTCAATAATGTATGCTATGATATGTACACGCCCGGATGTTGCGTATGCACTCAGTGCTACGAGCAGATACCAGTCAGACCCAGGAGAGGCACATTGGACTGCTGCCAAGAACATTCTGAAGTACCTGAAAAGGCACAAAGATGATTTCCTGGTCTATGATGGAGATGATGAATTAACTGTTAAAGGCTATACGAACGCAAGTTTCCAAACCGACAAAGATGATTTCATATCACAGTCTGGGTTTGTCTTCTGCCTCAACGGAGGTGCAGTAAGCTGGAAAAGTGCTAAGCAAAGCACCATTACGGATTCTACAACTGAAGCGGAGTACATTGCTGCACATGAAGCAGCAAAGGAAGCTATATGGATAAGGAAGTTCATAGGTGAACTTGGTGTAGTCCCCTCCATTAAAGGACCAATAGCTCTGTATTGTGATAATAATGGAGCTATTGCACAGGCAAAGGAGCCTAGACACCACTAGAGAGTCAAGCATGTACTTCGTAGATTTCACCTTCTACGAGAGTTCGTTGAAAGAAAAGAAGTCGAAATAAGCAAGATTAGAACTGATGACAACATCTCAGATCCATTAACTAAACCTCTGCCACAGGCGAAGCACAACTCGCACACTGCAGCTATGGGAATCAAGCATGTTGGAGAATGGATTTGATGTCCTTAATTAATGTTTTAGAGTTTAATACTTTGTAAAACATTATTGGTTAACCATTCACATTAATGAATAGAATTCATTTTTGCATTTAATTTGTGGTTTATTAAATGATGAGTCCCTTCAATTTGACGTATATTCAAGATAGATTGTCAGGACCAGTCCTGTGACTAAGAAATGTCTATCAAGTGAACTTGAATGTCAAAAGTTGAAAATGGTCCCTGGTCGGAGTTTTCTATAAAGATGGACGCATAGAAAACGTTAGACGACTAGAATGCAAGATGACTAGTAGTTCTGTTTCTTGAACTATGTGGACATGGCAATGTCGCAATCATTTGCATAGATACTTACCTTGGGAAGACTAGTATCGGACAGACCTATGAAACTTTGCTGTAAGAGATGAAAATCTGTCATAAGTAAATTTCATTAAAATTATTAGACACTAATCCTCAATACCTGAGTGATTTGAGATTACTTGTTTGAGAACTGCTTACTTTGACGTTGTCAACCGTCGCACCGTAAAAGGAGGCTATAAAGGCAACGCTTGGGTAATCACCTATCGAACGAAGTCTAAGCTCAAGATCGCAAGATTGGGATTGTCCTCCCATAAATCGGGATGAGATGCTGAAAGTGGTACAAGGCCACTCGGAGAGCTAGAAACTGTAAAATGCATGGCCGTGCTCAGATGAATCATAGGCTATGATTATCTGTTTATTTGATCAGTTGAACTCTGAAACCTAGAAACACCTCTGGACATAATAAGCATGACAACTCTTACCATATGTTCAAGAGCAAGCATTGAGCGACAAAGGAATTAGGAAATGCACACTTGTCCCTAAGGACAAGTGGGAGACTGAAGGAAATAATGCCCTTGGTCCAAGTATGCATTTGATAGTAAGTCTAATAAATGTGGTTCAGTATTAATTATACAAGTTAATAATTTAGTGAGATCAAGTGAACTGTATGCCTAGCTAGAGGTCGCTTCAGTTCAAGTGGATTAATGATATTAATCCACAGCTTACTCTTGACTGAATCCGTAGGGTCACACAAATAGTACGTAAACGGATCAAGTATTTAATGGCATTAAATACTCCATCTATGAATATTCGGAATCGACGGATCTTGGTTTCAGTGGGAGTTGAGATCGTCAAAGGCAAATAAATGAATACTCCGGAAACGATGATATTGCCGGAAACGGAAATATGGATCGTATCGGAAATATAAATATTATCCAAGTCGTAGTTGTTGCCGGAAACGGAAACATGGTACGTATTGGAAAATATTATCGGAAATGGAAATATTGCCGGAATCTGAAATATTGCCGGAAACGGAAATATTGTCGGAATCGGAAATATTAATCGGAAAAATAATTCTGGAAACGGAAATATTAAATATTTGTTCGAAACGGAAATTAATTCCGGAATCGGAAATGTTAAATATTGTTCGTATCGGAAATGAATTCCGGAATCGGGAAATTAATCGGAAGCGCGTCGTACGAATTAGCATCGGACGAGCTTGCTAGACGAAGGCCCAGCACGAAGCCAGGCCCGCGTCCAGCAAGCCCGCGCACCACACAAACAGCCAAGGCCACGCCAGGCCCAGCAGGCCGTGGCTGCGAGCAGGCTGCGAGCAGTGGGCTGCGTAGCTTGCGTGGGCTGAGCGGCTGCGTGGGCTGAGCGGCTGCGTGGGCTGTGCGCGGGCATGGCCTGCGCGCATGCGGGTCATGCTCGTGTAGTGTTTGTGCTTCCGTACGAAACCTAAATCGTGTAGGATTCGTTTAATGATTAAATTCCTATTCCTAATGGATAAATTAATTAATAGAGTTTTAATAAGATTCTAGTTAATTAATTCGTTTCCTAGTAGGATTTGATTACTTTTTCCATAGCCTATATATATGTGATTAATGCTCACAATTTAGAACGAGTTTTAAGTATTCAAAAAGAGAGAATTTTAAGAAAAAATTCAGTCATCTATTTGCCCCATATTGCCGAAAATAATAGTACCTTAAGGGCGATTCTAGTTAGTCAAACTTAAGGCGGATCCGGACGTGCTGTGGACTTTCTACGGAGGGACGACACTTGGAGTCCTAAAGACTTGTTCTTGTTCGGTTCGGGCGCAGCAAGGGAGGGCACGCTACAAAGAGTGTGCATCCTAATTATGCTAATTGTTATGTGGCAATTAATTTGGATTCCTGGCTTTAATGGTTTTTCCGCATGATTTATATTAAGTTATATGTATCATAACCTAACATATAATTATGAGGTCCTAGCCTCATATTTATAGTGTACGAAATAAGGAATTTGAGTCTTACTAGGAAAAGAATTACCAACCCTACTAGGATTGAAATTCTTATCCAATTAGAATTTTAATATTAATGAAACTCTTAATCAAACCAATTCTAGTAGGACTATGAATACTTAATTCCAAAGTTACTTGGCAACTAAGTAATCGGACTTTTCTTGGAGCCCAAGACGAAGCAACCAACGCAGCCACAATGGGCCACGCTGGTGCGCGTGCCTGCCTAGGCCCAGCCGCAGCTGGCCAAAGGCCCAGCGCGCTGCAGCCTTGCCTAGGCGGGCTTGCTGCTTGCTTAGCGGGCTGCATTGTTGCTGCTGCCTTGCTTGCTTGGCGGGCTGCATTGTTGCTGCTGCCTTGCTTGCTTGGCGGGCTGCTATGTTGTTGCTGCCTTGCTTGCTTGGCGCGGCCCACTGTGCTTCTAGGGCCATCGGCTGGGCGCTGGCGCTGGGCTTCGTGCTCAGCGCTATGCGCTCGGCCTTTTCTTGTCGAGCGATGGGCCGGCTCGCTTGCCGGCTTGTTGCTCGTCGAGCTTCCGATTCGTTTTCCAATTCCGGAATCCATTTCCGTTTCGAACAAATATTTGCGTTTTCGTTAATATTTCCGAAATAATTTCCTTTTTTGACAATATTTCCGATTCCGGTAATATTTCCGTTTCCGGCAATATTTCCGATTCCGACAATATTTCTATTTCCGATAATATTTTCCGATACGAACCATGTTTCCGTTTCCGGCAACATCTACGACTTGGATAATATTTATATTTCTGTCACGAACCATATTTCCGTTTTCGGCAATATCTTAATTTATGGAGTGTTCTTTATTTTTCCTTTTGACGATTGCAGCTCCCACTGGAATCGAGATCTGTCATTTTTGAATGATCATAAATGGAGTACTTAATGAATATTCACTTAAATACGTGATCCGTTCACGTACTATTTGTGTGACCCTACGGGTTCATGAAGGAAATAATGCCCTTGGTCCAAGTATGCATTCTATGTTTAGTCTAATAAATGCGGTTCAGTATTAATTAACAAGTTAATAATTCAGTGAGATCAAGTGAGCTGAATGCCTAGCTAGAGGCCGCTTCAGTTCAAGTGGAATTAATGATATTAATCCACAGCTTACTCTTGACTGAACCCGTAGGGTCACACAAATAGTACGTAAACGGATCAAGTATTTAATAGCATTAAATACTCCATCTATGGATATTCGGAATCGACGGATCTTGGTTTCAGTGGGAGCTGAGATCGTCACAGGCAAGAAATGAATACTCCGGAAACGATGATATTGCCGGAAACGGAAATATGGATCGTATCGGAAATATAAATATTATCCAAGTCGTAGATGTTGCCGGAAACGGAAACATGGTACGTATCGGAAAATATTATCGGAAATGGAAATATTGCCGGAATCGGAAATATTGCCGGAAACGGAAATATTGTCAGAATCGGAAATATTATCGGAATCGGAAAATAATTCCGGAAACGGAAATATTAAATATTTGTTCGAAACGGAAATTAATTCCGGAATCGGAAATATTAAATGTTGTTCGTATCGAAAATGAATTCCGGAATCGGGAATTTAATCGGAAGCGTATCGTACGAATTAGAATCGGACGAGGCCCGCTAGACGAAGGCCCAGCACGAAGCCAGGCCATCGCCCAGCGAGCCGCACGCAGCAACGCACGCCTCGACCAGGCCCAGTGCAAGGCCAAGCCCAGCCAAGGGCGCGCGCGCACGCAGCACCGCACATGGGCTGTGCGCTTGTCGTGGGCCGCAAGGCCTGCGCAGGTGCACGGCTTGTACGATGCGTGTGCGGGAAATCCTAATTCTATTAGGATTCGTGCGAAGATTAAAATCCTAATCTTATTAGATTTGCTTTGTTATTTAGAGTCCTAATAAAGTTCTAATTAACAAATCCACATCCTAGTAGGATTACAATTCTTTTTCCATACCTCTATAAATAAGGGCCTAGGGTCATTATTTATATACAAGTTTTCAAGTATTCAAAGCTAGGATTTTTAAGCAGAAAAATCAGCCATAACTCTTGCCCATTTAGCTGAAAATAAGTAGTACCTTAAGGGCGATTCTAGTTGGTCAATCTTAAGGCAGATCCGGACGTGCTGTGGACTATCTACGGAGGGACGACACTTGGAGTCCTAAAGACTTGTTCTTGTTCGGTTCGGGCGCAGCTAGGGAGGGCACGCAACAAAGTGTATGCATCTAAACTATGTTAATGATTATGTGTAAATAATATGCTTTCTTGGCTTTAAGGTTTTTCCGCATGATTTATGAATTGTCATATGTATCATAACCTAACAGTTCAGTCAAGAGTAAGTTGTGGATTAATATTATTAATTCCACTTGAACTGAAGCGGCCTCTAGCTAGGCATTCAGTTCACTTGATCTCACTGAATTATTAACTTGTTAATTAATACTGAGCCGCATTTATTAGACTTAGCATTAAATGCATACTTGGACCGCACCGGGCATTATTTCCTTCACCGCAGGGAGATCAACATTCTCCCCCACTCTCCCAGCCGCAGCAGCTTGAGTTTGCTCCGCAGCCTCAAACTAAGCCTCACCGTCGCTCTCCTCTTTCTCCGACTCCTCAAGCGAGTCGGCAAGCTGATCAGATGGACCAACGTCCTCCGTCTCCTCCATCCAAAACTCGTCGAAATAGGTGGTTTCATGACGAGATCTTTGAGATTCGTCTGGAGGAGTATGACTTAACTCTCCAGCCGGCACCCTGATGGATCTCCCTCCTGAAAAAGAGGAGTATGACTTAAATCATCAATGTTTGTGGTCTTTTTCGTCCTCGCCTTCGTATCCTGCATAAGAGGCATTATGGGAGGCCGAACTTAACGAGAGGCAATAAAACGGGGGAATTTGGTGCGGCTCAGATCAGACCACCATATCCAGAAGTTCCAACCTTACGGCCCCAAAACCAAGGTACCGTCAACATAAATGACGGTACTGAATTCATCAAGCAAGACGTCGTTCATGGGCCGGCGAGAAAGGTACAAAGTAAAGGAAACAAATTCAAACATAAACATAAAACCTTACCTTATAAAATGTCGGAGAAGATGGCTAACGACATCGGGCGGTGAAAATAAAAGAACCGAGCGGCGGTGAGAAGGGCCTCCGTCCTGCTTCTTGACTGCAAACTAAGGAAAGCACGGACTTCTCTCTAGAACTCTCTCTCTAAAAACACGGGAGTAAAAACTTTCCAAAGTAAAAATCCTTTTACCTCCCTATATATATATATATATATATATATAAGGGGCAATAATGAGAAAATCGGCCATGTGGCACACTACCCATGGCACAGAAGACTATGCACTGGAAATCAAACCGTTAGGAATGAATACTAGTAAGGTGATTTTACACTATTACCCTTCTTGAGGGGTAAATGGTGTGGGTAAAAATACCCGGCCTACGTGGACCAATCAAGACACGCCACTTGTCTCTAAACTGACATGCAATCAGCCACATGGCACCTAGTGTTAGGTTATGATACATATGACAATTCATAAATCATGCGGAAAAACCATAAACCCAGGAAAACATATTATTTACACATAATCATTTAGCATAGATTAGATGCTTACTCTTTGTTGCGTGCCTTCCCTAGCTGCGCCCGAACCGAACATGAACAAGTCTTTAGGACTCCAAGTGTCGTCCCTCCGTAGATAGTCCACAGCACGTCCGGATCCGCCTTAAGATTGACCAACTAGAATCGCCCTTAAGGTACTATTATTTTCGGCACTTTATAGGCAAATGTGTGACTGATTTTTTTTTTCTCAAAAACTCACTTTGAATACTTTGAAACTTGTGTTATAAATTGTGAGCCCTAGCCTCATATTTATAGCGGTATGGAAAGGGAATCGAAATCCTATTCAGATACAAATTAATTAAACCTAGAATCCTACAAGAACTCTAATTTAATTAATTTATCAAATAGAATTAGGAATTTAATCATTAACCGAACTCTGCATGTTTTAGGAAACGTGCACGAACACAAACACTTGCACACACACGCACGGCAGCCACGATGGGCCCCATGCGTGCGCGCGAGCAGCAGCCCACTCAGCGCCCGCGCGCGCTGCGCGCTGCGCGTGCTGTGTGCGCTGTGCGCGCTGTGCGCTGCGCGTGCTGTGCGCGCTGTGCGCGCAGCGCGCTGTGCGCGCAGCGCGCTGCGCGCAGCCTGCTGGGCCTGGCCTTGCGCTGGGCCTGGCGTGGCTGTTTGTGCGGTGCGCTTGGCTTGCTGGGCGATGGCCTGGCTTCGTGCTGGGCCTCGTCCGGCAGGCCTCGTCCGATGCTTATTCGTACGATGCGCTTCCGATTAAATTTTCCGATTCCGGAATTCATTTCCGATACGAACAATATTTAATATTTCCG
Source organism: Spinacia oleracea (assembly GCF_020520425.1). NCBI lineage: Eukaryota > Viridiplantae > Streptophyta > Magnoliopsida > Caryophyllales > Amaranthaceae > Spinacia > Spinacia oleracea. The sequence goes on from NC_079488.1 coordinate 72,081,761, forward strand.
ATTCCGGAATTAATTTCCGTTTCGAACAAATATTTAATATTTCCGTTTCCGGAATTATTTTCCGATTCCGATAATATTTCCGATTCTGACAATATTTCCGTTTCCGGTAATATTTCCGATTCCGGCAATATTTCCATTTCCGATAATATTTTCCGATACGTACCATGTTTCCGTTTCCGGCAACATCTACGACTTGGATAATATTTATATTTCCGATACGATCCATATTTCCGTTTCCGGCAATATCATCGTTTCCGGAGTATTCATTTCTTGCCTGTGACGATCTCAGCTCCCACTGAAACCAAGATCCGTCGATTCCGAATATCCATAGATGGAGTATTTAATGCTATTAAATACTTGATCTGTTTACGTACTATTTGTGTGACCCTACGGGTTCAGTCAAGAGTAAGCTGTGGATTAATATCATTAATTCCACTTGAACTAAAGCGGCCTCTAGCTAGGCATTCAGCTCACTTGATCTCACTGAATTATTAACTTGTTAATTAATACTGAACCGCATTTATTAGACTTAACATAGAATGCATACTTGGACCAAGGGCATTATTTCCTTCAGTCTCCCACTTGTCCTTAGGGACAAGTGTGCATTTCCTAATTCCTTTGTCGCTCGATGCTTGCTCTTGAACATAAGGTAAGAGTTGTCATCCTTATTATGTCCAGAGGTGTTCCTCGGTTTCAGAGTTCAACTGATCAAATAAACAGATAATCATAGCCTATGATTCATCCGAGCACGGCCATGCATTTCACAGTTTCTAGCTCTCCGAGTGGCCTTGTACAACTTTTAAGCATCTCATCCCGATTTATGGGAGGACAATCCCAATCTTGCGATCTTGAGATTAGACTTCGTTTGATAGGTGATTACCTGAGCGTTGCCTTTATAGCCTCCTTTTACGGTGCGACGGTTGGTCAACGTCAAAGCAACCAGTTCTCAAACAAGTAATCTTCAAATCACTCAGGTATTGAGGATTTAGTGTCTAATAATTTAATGAAATTTACTTATGACAGACTTTCATCTCTTACAGTAAAGTTTCATAGGTCTCGTCCGATACTAGTCTTCCCAAAGTAAGTATCTATGCAAATGATTATGACATTGCCATGTCCACATAGTTCAAGAAACAGAACTACTAGTCATCTTGCATTCTAATCGTCTAACGTTTTCTATGCGTCCAATTTTATAGAAAACTCCGATTAGGGACCATTTTCAACCTTTGACATTCAAGTTCACTTGATAGACATTTCTTAGTCACAGGACTGGTCCTGACAGTCTATCTTGAATATATCGTCAAATTGAAGGGACTCATCATTTAATAAACCACAAATTAAATGGAAAAATGAATTCTTTTCATTTATTGTGAATGATTAACCAATAATGTTTTACAAAGATTTAAACTCTAAAACTTTAAAACATTAAACAGAGACATCAAAGCCATTCTCCAATATGCTTGATTCCCATAGCTGCAGTGTGCGAGTTGTGCTTCGCCTGCGGCAGAGGTTTAGTTAATGGATCTGATATGTTGTCATCAGTTCCAATTTTGCTTATCTCGACTTCTTTTCTTTCAACGAACTCTCGTAGAAGGTGAAATCTACGAAGTACATGCTTGACTCTCTGGTGGTGTCTAGGCTCTTTTGCCTGTGCAATAGCTCCGTTATTATCACAATACAGGGCTATTGGTCCTTTAATGGAGGGGACTACACCAAGTTCTCCTATGAACTTCCTTAGCCATATAGCTTCCTTTGCTGCTTCATGTGCAGCAATGTACTCCGCTTCAATTGTAGAATCCGCAATGGTGCTTTGCTTAGCACTTTTCCAGCTTACTGCTCCTCCGTTGAGGCAGAAGACAAACCCAGACTGTGATCTGAAATCATCTTTGTCGGTTTGGAAACTTGCGTCCGTATAGCCTTTAACAATTAATTCATCATCTCCACCATAGACCAGGAAGTCATCTTTGTGCCTTTTCAGGTACTTCAGAATGTTCTTGGCAGCAGTCCAATGCGCCTCTCCTGGGTCTGACTGGTATCTGCTCGTAGCACTGAGTGCGTACGCAACATCCGGGCGTGTACATATCATAGCATACATTATTGAACCAATCAATGATGCATATGGAATCCCATTCATTCGTCTACGCTCATCAAGTGTTTTTGGGCACTGAGTCTTGCTTAGAGTCATTCCATGAGACATGGGTAGGTAGCCTCGCTTGGAGTCCGCCATCTTGAACCTATCAAGCACCTTATTGATATAAGTGCTTTGACTAAGTCCAATCATCTTTTTAGATCTATCTCTGTAAATCTTGATGCCCAATATGTACTGTGCTTCTCCTAGATCCTTCATCGAAAAACATTTCCCAAGCCAAATCTTGACAGAGTTCAACATAGGAATGTCATTTCCGATAAGCAATATGTCGTCGACATATAATACTAGGAAAGCAATTTTGCTCCCACTGACCTTCTTGTATACACAAGATTCGTCCGCGTTCTTGATGAAACCAAAGTCACTGACTGCTTCATCAAAACGTATATTCCAGCTCCTGGATGCCTGCTTCAATCCGTAGATTGACTTCTTTAGCTTGCATACCTTTTTAGCATTCTTTGGATCCTCAAAACCTTCAGGCTGTGTCATAAACACAGTTTCTGTTAAAACGCCGTTTAAGAAAGCAGTTTTGACATCCATCTGCCATTTTTCGTAATCGTAATATGCAGCGATTGCTAACATTATTCGAATAGACTTTAGCATTGCAACTGGTGAAAAGGTTTCATCGTAATCCACACCGTGGACTTGCCTGTAACCTTTTGCAACCAATCTAGCTTTGAAAACTTCAAGTTTCCCATCCTTGTCCTTTTTCAGTTTGAAAACCCATTTGCTTCCAATGGCTTGGTAGCCATCTGGCAAATCGACCAAATCCCATACTTGGTTTTCAGACATGGAGTCTAATTCAGATTGCATGGCTTCTTGCCATTGCTTGGAGCTAGGGCTCGTCATAGCTTGCTTGTAAGTCGCAGGTTCATCACTTTCAAGTAATAGAACGTCATAGCTCTCGTTCGTCAAAATACCTAAGTACCTTTCCGTTTGAGATCTATATCTTTGCGATCTACGCGGGGTAACATTTCTAGATTGACCATGATTCTCACCAGATTCTTCTAAAGATCTCTGAGTTTCATCCTGAATGTCATCTTGAGCATTCTCTAGAGTTTGTTGTTCGACTCGAATTTCTTCGAGGTCTACTTTTCTCCCACTTGTCATTTTGGAAATGTGATCCTTCTCCAAAAAGACACCATCTCGAGCAACAAACACTTTGTTCTCAGATGTATTGTAGAAGTAATACCCCTTTGTTTCCTTTGGATAGCCCACAAGGATACATTTGTCAGATTTTGGATGAAGTTTGTCTGAAATTAATCGTTTGACGTATACTTCACATCCCCAAATCTTAAGAAAAGACACATTTGGAGGCTTTCCAAACCATAATTCGTATGGAGTCTTTTCGACAGCTTTAGACGGAGCTCTATTTATAGTGAGTGCAGCTGTATTTAGTGCATGTCCCCAAAATTCTAATGGAAGTTCGGCCTGACCCATCATTGACCTGACCATGTCTAGCAAGGTTCTGTTCCTCCGTTCTGACACACCGTTCCATTGTGGTGTTCCAGGAGGAGTCAATTCTGATAGAATTCCACATTCTTTCAGATGGTCATCAAATTCATAGCTCAGATATTCACCGCCTCTATCAGACCGCAGTGCCTTAATCTTCTTGCCTAATTGATTCTCTACTTCACTCTGAAATTCCTTGAATTTGTCAAAGGATTCAGACTTATGCTTCATTAGGTAGACATAACCATACCTACTGAAGTCATCAGTGAAAGTGATAAAGTAGCTGAAACCACCTCTAGCATTTGTACTCATTGGTCCACATACATCTGTATGGATTAAACCCAATAGTTCATTTGCTCTTTCTCCAACTTTAGAGAAAGGTTGCTTTGTCATTTTGCCAAGTAAACATGATTCGCATTTACCATAATCCTCCAAGTCAAATGGTTCTAGAATTCCTTCTCTTTGAAGTCTTTCTAAGCGTTTCAAGTTTATATGGCCTAATCGACAATGCCACAGATAGGTGAGATCTGAATCATCCTTTTTGGCCTTTTTGGTATTTATGTTATATACTTGTTTGTCGTGATCTAATAAAGTCCATTGACTAATCTAGCAGATCCATAAAACATCTCTTTAAAATAAAACGAACAACTATTGTCTTTTATTATAAAGGAAAATCCCTTAGCATCTAAGCAAGAAACTGAAATGATGTTTTTAGTAAGACTTGGAACATGGAAACATTCTTCCAGTTCCAAAACTAGCCCGGAGGGCAACGACAAATAGTAAGTTCTTACAGCTAATGCAGCAATCCGTGCTCCATTTCCCACTCGTAGGTCGACTTCACCCTTGCTTAACTTTCTACTTCTTCTTAGTCCCTGTGGATTGGAACATAAGTGTGAGCCACAACCTGTATCTAATACCCAAGAAGTTGAATTAGCAAGTATACAGTCTATAACGAAAATACCTGAAGATGGAACGACTGTTCCGTTCTTCTGATCTTCCTTTAGCTTCAAGCAATCTCTCTTCCAATGCCCCTTCTTCTTGCAGTAGAAGCATTCGGATTCAGAAGTGGGTTGACTGACCTTTCTCTTTGCAGATTTGGCGCCAGTTTGCTTAGTTGGGCTGGCTTTGTTGCCACCTTTCTTAGCATTCCTCTTCTTTCCAGATTTCTTGAACTTGCCCCCACGCACCATAAGCACATCCTGCTTATCACTTTTGAGCGTCTTTTCAGCGGTCTTCAGCATACCGTGAAGCTCAGTGAGCGTTTTGTCCAGACTATTCATACTGTAGTTCAGTTTGAACTGATCATACCCGCTATGAAGAGAATGGAGGATGGTGTCTATAGCCATTTCCTGAGAAAATTGCTGATCCAGCCGACTCATATTCTCAATGAGTCCAATCATTTTGAGAACATGTGGACTTACGGGCTCGCCTTTCTTAAGCTTGGTCTCAAGAATTTGCCTATGAGTCTCGAATCTTTCGACTCGAGCCAGATCTTGGAACATGTTCTTCAACTCACTGATGATTGTGAAAGCATCTGAGTTGATGAACGTTTTCTGCAGATCCGCACTCATGGTGGCGAGCATTAGACATTTCACATCCTTGTTGGCATCAATCCAACGATTGAGGGCTGCCTGAGTGACCCCGTCGCCTGCAGCTTCGGGCATCGCCTCATCTAGGACATACTCCTTTTCTTCCTGCATAAGAACTATTTGCAAGTTCCTTTGCCAGTCAAGGAAGTTTTTCCCGTTCAACTTCTCCTTTTCGAGAATTGATCGAATGTTGAATGAATTGTTGTTTGCCATATTAAAAACTACAATTGAAAAGAATAAACAAATAAATAACCATTCACAGTTTCTCTTAATAAACTTAAATTCTAGCATACATGCATAATTCAATGTTTATTAAGCATTTTATTCAAATTATGTGTTCCGGCAGGTGTGAATAAAATGATTCCAAGATCCTAAAATCATTGAAGAACTAAGCACAGTTTGTCGACTTAATCCTAGAACATCTTAGGTAAGCAAAAGCCTTTTGCTAATAGTCTAGAAACTATTCTTGGTTGATAGGTACGTCTAAGAACTTATTAGGTAAACCTATCGAATTTGCCACGACATAAAAGGACTCCTTACTTATATCGTTGAGTTTCACCAAAACTAACATGTACTCACAATTATTTTTGTACCTTGCCCCTTTAGGACCAATAAGTAACACCTCGCTGAGCGAAAACTATTACTAGATTGATGTAAAGGATATCCAAGCAAGTGTATATTTTGGCATGGCACCTTTTAACTCAATTTTTAAGTTTGGAACTTAAGGCTCTTACTATGTTGGTTAGATTTTAAGTGAACTAAAATCCTTAATCATGCAACATAATCAAGCTTTTGATCTCATGCATTTTAAGACATATTTAAAACAATAAATAACTTAAAACATGCATAAGATATTTGTGATCTAGTATGGCCCGACTTCATCTTGAAGCTTTGACTTCAAAGTCCGTCTTGAAAATCTCCGTGGGAGGCACCATTTTCTTCAAATAGGATAAGCTATAACTAATTACAACTATTTGATGGTTCGCAGACCATATTTGAATTGAAAAATAACTTTGGTACTTTAGACCAATTACATTCAAATTAATGGTACGCAGACCATATTTTCTATCCTATTTGGGCCATACTAGTCACTTAATTTCAATAACCTGCAAAACAGTACATATACAATATATACCATTCACCCATTCATTATCATGAATGGCCCACATAGCTGGTTAGTAAAACACATTATGCATCACGTAAACATTTGCAGCAATTAATCAAGGGCACCAATAATCTACCAATTATTCAGTCCTTATTAATTCTAATCAAGTTGTTTTAACCTTAAGGATTTGTAGACCTAATCAAGAGTTTATGACTAAAAAGCGCTCCCACTTAAACCAATAAATTCATATGCTTTACCAATTTTAAACATAAAAATGTATTTCTAGTCTAACCGGAAACATACAAATTTAATTAAAATTTAAAGCTCATATAAATTTATAATTGAATCCAAAAAGTTTAATTTAATTTCAGTCGCATTTAAATTAATTCATGATTTTAATTTTAGTAAAATAATTAGAATAAATAACATTTATTATAATTATAATATTCAAAATTTAAAATCCAAGAAAATAATTTAAATTATTAATTTTAAAATTAATTAAAATTACGTGAACTGAAATTTTCAAATTAAACATTCAAAACGATCTAATCGTAACGCAAACACCCTACGCGTAGCACGCCCATGGGCCGCACGCACACAGCCATTGCTGGCCATGTGCGCGCAGCCCATGCGCTCGTCGCATAGCTGCTGCATCCCTATCGCAAGCCTCCGCACGCATTGGTGCTCGCTGCGCGCGCCAGCGCTCATCGCACGCGGGCTATCGCTCGCAGTGCGCGCGCGACATCGCTCGCTGGGCGCGCGAGCCATCGCTCGCTGGGCGCGCGACATCGCTCGCTGGGCGCGCGAGCCATCGCTCGCTGGGCGGGCGACATCGCTCGCTGTGCGCGCGAGCAATGCTAGGCGCAGCGCTCGTGGCACGCGAGCTTGCGCTCGCTGCGCGCGAGGCTGCGCGCTCTTGTGCGAGGCAGCGCGCGTTGTGGCGCAGCTCGCTTGCTGCCCACACGCGACTGCCTTGGCTCGCCCTACGCCCATGCCCATTCGTCCATTGGTCGTGGCACACGACACAAGGCAGGGCTGCTGCCTTGTGCTCGTGCACTACGCCCTTGCTCATTGCATTTGTGCCGCATGGGCGACGAGCTCCCTTGCTCGTCGTCGCATGCCCGCATTATACAACACCCCTTAAGGGTAACACGAAGCGTCCATTGCTTCGTGCGTGCAAGTTATATGAACGAATCGCATAAAAATTTAAAATTTATATTTAAAATTAATGACAAATTAATAAATAATATTAATTTCATAATTTTAGGGCGAAAAATCGAAAATTTATTATCCAATTGATTTCCGATTGTTATGGATTCAAGTCTAGGTCATAAAAATTTAAAATTTATCGTAAATTTACAATTTTTATGGTGGTTTTTAATCATAGGTTTCTAATTAAATTATAATTAATTATGAAAATCAAATTAATTCTAAATTATTCTAATTTTCAACAAATTAATCATAATTACAAATTAGATTGCATAATTAACAAGACTAGGCATTCAAACTTGTTAAACATATGCAGTAGGTCAATCAAAAATTCAAGATTTATCAACAAGAATCGCAAATATTTAATTTAACATCTTAAGTTTACGAAATTTTGCATTCGAAAAACTAAAACCTTCGAAAAGTCATAGTTAGGCTTCGAATTTGAGAATTCTGGGTTCGGCAGAAAAACACTATTTTTGTCAAAATTTTAGAATGCCTTTTACATGCGGAATTGACACAAAAATCACTCAATTCGGATGAGTAACGAAGAAACTGCCGAAAAACTGCGTACGTATAATTAAATAAACGCAATTTGCAATTAATTAACAATTACGAAAATTAATCACCCCTTTTAATTCTTGCAAATTTGTAATATTTAACCATGTTCATGAAATTTAGATTATGAAAATAATAAGGGGCTCGTGATACCACTGTTAGGTTATGATACATATGACAATTCATAAATCATGCGGAAAAACCATAAACCCAGGAAAACATATTATTTACACATAATCATTTAGCATAGATTAGATGCATACTCTTTGTTGCGTGCCTTCCCTAGCTGCGCCCGAACCGAACAAGAACAAGTCTTTAGGACTCCAAGTGTCGTCCCTCCGTAGATAGTCCACAGCACGTCCGGATCCGCCTTAAGATTGACCAACTAGAATCGCCCTTAAGGTACTATTATTTTCGGCACTTTATAGGCAAATGTGTGACTGAATTTTTTTTTCTCAAAAACTCACTTTGAATACTTTGAAACTTGTGTTATAAATTGTGAGCCCTAGCCTCATATTTATAGCGGTATGGAAAGGGAATCGAAATCCTATTCAGATACAAATTAATTAAACCTAGAATCCTACAAGAACTCTAATTTAATTAATTTATCAAATAGAATTAGGAATTTAATCATTAACCGAACTCTGTATGTTTTAGGAAACGTGCACGAACACAAACACTTGCACTCACACGCACGGCAGCCACGATGGGCCCCATGCGTGCGCGCGAGCAGCAGCCCACTCAGCGCCCGCGCGCGCTGCGCGCTGCGCGTGCTGTGTGCGCTGTGCGCGCTGTGCGCTGCGCGTGCTGTGCGCGCTGTGCGCGCTGCGCGCAGCCTGCTGGGCCTGGCCTTGCGCTGGGCCTGGCGTGGCTGTTTGTGCGGTGCGCTTGGCTTGCTGGGCGATGGCCTGGCTTCGTGCTGGGCCTCGACCGGCAGGCCTCGTCCGATGCTTATTCGTACGATGCGCTTCCGATTAAATTTTCCGATTCCGGAATTCATTTCCGATACGAACAATATTTAATATTTCCGATTCCGGAATTAATTTCCGTTTCGAACAAATATTTAATATTTCCGTTTCCGGAATTATTTTCCGATTCCGGTAATATTTCCGATTCTGACAATATTTCCGTTTCCGGCAATATTTCCGATTCTGGCAATATTTCCATTTCCGATAATATTTTCCGACACGTACCATGTTTCCGTTTCCGGCAACATCTACGACTTGGATAATATTTATATTTCCGATACGATCCATATTTCCGTTTCCGGCAATATCATCGTTTCCGGAGTATTCATTCCTTGCCTGTGACGATCTTAGCTCTCACTGAAACCAAGATCCGTCGGTTCCGAATATTCATAGATGGAGTATTTAATGCTATTAAATACTTGATCCGTTTACGTACTATTTGTGTGACCCTACGGGTTCAGTCAAGAGTAAGCTGTGGATTAATATCATTAATTCCACTTGAACTAAAGCGGCCTCTAGCTAGGCATTCAGCTCACTTGATCTCACTGAATTATTAACTTGTTAATTAATACTGAACCGCATTTATTAGACTTAACATAGAATGCATACTTGGACCAAGGGCATTATTTCCTTCACCTAGGACATTATATTACTTCACTCTACTTTTCTATATTGGGTTAGGTACTAAGTAATATTCTCATTTCAGTTTCTAGCACAAGGCCCAAGAAAGGAATGTTATGACAAGGACACGTGTCCTCTTACCATCAATTAGCCAATCACGAGCCTCCTCCTTAGGGTTTTCTCTAAGAGGACAACAGTATAAATACCCTTTTCCCTTGAAATGTTATGACAAGGACACGAGTTTCAATACTAGGAATACATCATTATTCATGACATTTTGGTCTTTCTTCTCTCTGAATTTAATATTCTCTCTCTCTCTACAAACCCAAATCTTACTTAAGCATCGGAGGGAATATTCCTAAGGCAATATTCTTGTTTTGCAGGTGACGTAAGCGGTCGTGACTCGGACTAAGCTCTGCGTTGAACCGAATACCTCCTCGTCACCGACTATTGGAAAAACTCCCACGACAAAATTATTATTAAAAAAAAGAAAAAAAGAATGACAATGAAATTTAGGGCTTTGCCAATGGGTTGGGTTTTGTCCCTATTTGGCTATTTCACATCGATCTCACCTCATAAAACTTTTGCTGAAAGCTAAAAAATAAAGGCATATTTTAGTGGATGAATAAATAAAGTTGAATTCTTTTCACATAATACGGAGTAGTTGTTTTGTCCAAAAAAAAACATACGGAGTAGTTTACTCCTTATATAAATTTGTTTAAATTTATTTGAATTTCTTAACTTGCTTAGGAATTTATTTAAGCTTTTTGTTATGTTGGGAAGTTAATTTGATAGCTTTGTTTAACTTTTATTAATTCGTCTTATTTAATTTATCAAATTTAAAAGTAAAACCACTAGATTGATCAATTTTAAATGTAAATAAGTTTTACAGAATTATAGTTATTCTCTTATCAAGTCTAATACTTACTTAACTCTCAAATCATATCTAATACTATGCAGCATGACAAATGTGTAGAAGTTTGGTAAGATGGCATGACATGTAACACAAAAAAACCGTAAATTTTTCTACAAAAATTGTATAAATTATAACTCTACCACGTCGTTAATGTATGTTCAAAATAACATTGTAACTCTTACATGTATAGTTGTATGATTCACATTTTTTTAAGTGGACACTCCACTTGAATTAAGAATATGCCTTTTATAAATTATACATATCTATAAGAAATGGATAGCAATTTTATCTCTATTATTCTCTCTGTTTCCAAATAGTTGCAACAGTTTGACTGACATACATGATAAGACACTAGTTTGACCGTAATTATATGTAATTAAATATTAGTAAAAATAAAATAAAAAATAAAATAAAAAGTTGATAGTTAAAAGTATAAAAAAAAAAAAAAATTGATAGTTAAAATATAATTTTTATTTTTTTAAGTGGTAAAAAACTAATTCTCGATTTTTGTAGGTGGTAAAAAATAATTTGTCATAATCTTAATATTGTTGAATAAGGTATGCATGAGATTGATGGTCTTACTATCATTTTACTAGAAAGACCAACAAAAACATCGTATTAGTTAAGATGATATGTGACTATTCTTTTTAGACAAACACTTTGTAACCACTAGCCACACAGCAACTTTCGATTGATTATGTAAATTGTTACCAAATCTTTGTGGCATAAATAGAATTGAATGGTTGAATTGAAGTTTTTTTTCTCCTTGAGTAAAAAGTTTGTTACTATAAGGTATGAAAAAGGTAAAAAGTCAGTTAGTTTCAGTTGATTGGAATTGATGGGAAATGATTCCACCATTATAATCAACTTTGTTTTGGCCACTCGATCCACTATCAATATATGTATTACTCCCTCCGTCTCTTTTTGTTTTTTACGTTTGACATTTTTTACGCGTTTTAACGATTAATTAATTTGCATCGAGATTCCTCAATTTTTTTTATTTAAACAAGATAATTTACGTTTATTATAATGTTTTCACTTTTATCAAAATTCTGATATTGGGAAATGAGAAAATTTTAATGTCCCAATGGAAAAGTTTGAGATATTAAATGACCTAATGAATTTAATTGGTTAAAATAATAATTGGACACAAATTTTAATAGAATATTAAGTCATTTATGTGATATTATAAAAGGAAATGTAAAGAACATTTTTAAATACCCAAAAAGGAAAACGTAAAAAACAAAAAGAGACGGAGGGAGTACAAAATTAAGACTTAAAAGTAAAAACAAAAAGAGAAAGAATAAAATTAAATTATTTGAATAAATTCATTGAGGTTTGAATTTTAATTTGTTCATTCGAATGACAAGAAGTCATTCTTGAGGAATTCTTATCTCCAAATTTGTGATGAGAGAACTATATCACTTTTCTTTATTAATCATTTAAATGTGATTCTTGATGTTTTGTTACACTATACTTATCTAATTGTAAATATATTTCGCCATGGTAAGGTAATGAACTAATGATCATCATATATCAACAAACATATAATTTGATTAAAAAATTAAAAGAAAGCATTGAATTAGGCTATGTTCGGCAAAATTAGCGGTAGCGGGTAGCGGTTAGCGGTTGAGTAGCGGGTAGCGGTGGATGGTAGCGGATAACGGTTAGCTGTCAAAGTAGCGGCTGACTGATATGTGTGTTCGGTAAAAGTAGCGGTTGATATTCTAAAATAAAATAAAAGGTAGAATATTGTTTTAAACTTTATTATAAATTTGTCAAAAGCTACTCGCTAACTTAAAAGCTACTAATTTTAACGTTTGACAAAAGCTACCCAAACGCTACCTCTACCGCTAACCTCTACCTAAAACGCTACCTTGCCGAACGCTTACAAATTTTACAAGTAGCGTCTTAATTAGGTCAAAACGCTACCCGCTACCTCAAACGCTACTGCCGAACACATAATCTGTTTGAAACTAACTACAACACTAATTAGTTTATTGATTGTCTCTATCTCTCTCTTCATTACATGTATTCCTCCTTTTATCTCTTAGCTTTGTTCATCATACAACTTCTGATCCTAAGATCTTTTGCCACCTTTCACGTTGCAATAATTATTAAAGATATTGGTATCCTATATTTAGACGACAACGCTTGAACATATAGGCAATAAATTTAGTTTAATTTTAAATGTAATGGACAAGCAACATGGGTAGAAGAGAGTAAGACAAGAATCCCTTAACACCCAAAAAAATGCAAGTTACAGAAAAAGAATGTGCAAGGAATATTTGAATTGGTAAGATAAGAAATGAAAACTACCCGAGAAAAGAATGCTCTAAGCTAGCAAGTGATAGCATGAGTGTGTGTGTGTGTGTGGTGGATAACAACAAACACCAATTTATGCACAAATTGTAGATGAGTGATGAGGGGACAACTTGAATCTTTTACACACCACCCTCGGCCCCTTCATCTCATGTAAAAGGATAGATTTTACACTCATCATGATAGATACCAATCAAGTCACTCAACTAACATCATTGCCTATTTTTCTTATTAGCAAAATTTATTTTAAAAAACTTTCGAAATAATTCTAACTATCCGAAAAATAATGATGTGACATATTTATTCTTATACGAAAAAAGCAACATTAGCGAGAAGCAGAAAAACAAATACCAGCCTAATCTGAATTACTCATCGTGTTCGCTCATAACGTTATGAATGATCTATTTAGTCAACACCCTTGAAAGAAAAGGTGCATCCCCCCTCCCCCCCCCCCCCCCCCCCCCCCTCCTTCCACTCAAAATCGGATTGTCGTCTTTTTCAAAAGCCATGTTCTACCTCAAATTCTCAAAGCCTTATTTAGGAATTAGGGGACTAGCTTCTACTACGGTATATGGATGGGTAACTTATTCCAAGATGGTGAAATCACGGGTTGTGAATGTATGTATGAAGTCGAGATCCTTTTTATTACCTGAAAGTAATAATGATCGGTCCATTTCTTAGATCAACTATGTTCATAAATTTTTTTATCGCACTAATGTGTCTTTTTTTTCTCTTTTACAATCGTTTGGGCATGTTTTGGAATTATAGAATAATCCGAACCGACATAAGCGCCCGTTTAAGTTGGGCACAGTTTGAGACCGCCTAATTTTCTCTCTCCTCAGTTTCCTCTCTCCTCTCTCTACTTCCACCGCCTAATATTCTGCATCCTTCCTCGCCGGTGATCGGTGATTCACATCGCCATCGCCGGCGAGTGACCTGTGTTTAGCTCGTTTCCCTTGTTTTCTTAGTTTTTTGTTTGCTTTTGTCGGCCGATCGGTGCTCTCGAAGGTTCTTAGGCCCGGTTTCACCTTCCGTTAGCGGCGGCCGGTTTGATTTTGTGCGGTGGTTTTCAATCGACATCGGGGATCTGGTGCTTCTCACCGCCAATCTCTTTTGTAGAAGATCAGGGTCGATCTGGTCTCAAGACTTCCAGGAAGAGCAGGTAATTTTCGGTCCCTGGGAGTGGACAAAAAATTGTCCAGTGTGTTTCTCTCATGGTGCGGCATTCCAGTGCAATCTCTCGACATCCTCCATTAAAATGTAGTTATGTTGTTGTCGCTTGGTATAAAGCCCGGTTCCAGCATCAATGTCCCTTCTTTGCTCGTTTGCAAGTGCCCCCTGGTATACACCCTTTGGAATACTTAGGAGGAGCTTTGGTAAGTTTTTTGTTTTGCAGGGTTCGAGTTCGAATTCGTGTTAAGAGCTACAACGTCTTTCGGTTTCGGTCTTACAATCCGGTGGTTGAGTTCTTATTTCATGTAATGTTATTTCAGTTTGTGGGTTGTATGATGTTTGTTTTAAGCTTTCCTAGTAATAGGTTGTAATTTGTCCTTCTTTGAATGAACTCCTTGTCAAAAAAAAAAAAAAAAAAAAAGTTGGGCACAATTCAATCATCAATAGGAGCATAAATAGATAGTGTAGGAAAAGCAGAGAGTACAGCCATTATAGCAATGTCCCATGAAAAGAAAAGAGTAATAATGTGTTTGATATATCAACATCAGTTAAAAAAAGCAGTACAAAATACACTACTTGTCAAGTACAGTACTACACAAATAATAATTCAAGTGTATTTATAACAGCCTAGCCATAACTTCAATTGTCTGCTGCTTACAAATTACAATCGTCCCTCATGAAGTACACACACAGATGAAAAGACAAGAACTCATGCCCTCTATTAGCACGGGCGCGCATATCTGAATTATTTACCAATTCTTTTCCATCCGTACGTCGACTTCAATCTTTTATTGGGTCCCTCCAAAGACCGCTTTAATAATTGAAGGTAAAGAAGACATATCAATTTAACAGGACCAGATGATTTAACACGACTCTGTGTGAGTAGAGCACAGTTTTTGGTCTGTCAAACTCATTTCCGAATCTAACCTGATAGTTTCTCACCTGAAATGATGGCTAGAGAATTGTCGGCGTCTGATATAACCTGTGTAAAATGACTGCAGAAATAGTACATTTCAAAATCAGTGAAGTATTAATCAATCTTGGAAAAACAGTATTTGCGGTCGTTGGGCATCAGATTAAGAGTGAAGCAAGTGCTGATAATTGTCGATAGGACAAACAACAATAGGTAGATGAGGGGACAGGGTTAACAACTAGCAATAGCAATGATCCCACTTCATTATAGAATCGTTAGACATAGACGTTTTTTTGGAAGCATGGCAGTCGAATTCCTTGTATTATTAGCAACATCACAGAAAACAAAGCCATGTTATCAGGGGAAAAAACAAGGGACCAACTTATGTATAAAATGTAACATCTTATGTAAGTGAAACCGTGAATCCTGTCTCCATCAATTTGATTATAGTTCGTGAATGCAACCAGGAAATAACCGCTTAAATTTCACGGAAATTCATCTTCTGATTCAAGATACAAATCACCAAAGAAGCTCCTTCAGATAGCTAACAGTCTAAGATTAGCCCGGGCAGGCGCATAATTATGCTCTAAGTATTAAACCAAAATGAGAAATCATACTAATAATCAGAATTCAGACTACAGATGTATTCAAAAATTGAAACCAGCATAGTTATCCATGAAAATGTAAGCAGTCAATCAACAGCAAACTCAGGCATAACACGATGACCACAGAAGAACAGACGATGAAATTATCTCTTGGAGCTTAATCCAAAGCTAGGCCCTAGCAACTTAAGGAGATTAAGGTCAACTCACGAGTCAACTAAAAAGAACTTTAACAGAAATCCTTCAAGTGCTGAAAGTGTTGTGTTGGATTTGGGACAAAGAAGAGCTGATTGTGTTTAACAAATTCCGAGAACCAATGATAATCGTGAAGAAGTCAGAATAAGATAGTGGACGACCCCTGTGCAGCTGTGCTTATCCCTCTGCAGATTGAAGCTCTTACAACTACAAGTCTGTAAGTGCTTCAAATACAGAAGCTGGAGTTCAACTTTTGAAAACCCATTCACTTTTGCTTAAGATGGTAAATGGACTTCACCTGGTTAGGTCACTTCAGCCGAAAAGGGAGATACCATTTCAGAGGAAAGAAAGATACAGCGACTAATTTATTCACATCAAAGGTTTTATCAAACTCGAGAGTTGAGATGCTATTTGTGCTAGTAATTATCATTAATTTTCGAACAGGTGAGAGAATAATTAAAAGACAATCTGGGTTGACAAGAACAAACCATTTAGTCTTATTCCAACGACTTTCATGCGAGTTTCCTTCCTTACAAGGAAGATGAAACAATTAAACCACAAAACAGCAATTTGGGACATGCACCTGCTGTCAGAGAGTTTGGTAATCAAGCACATAAGAATATTATTATTAAAATTCAACTCGAAAAATGACCCAAGTTAAGGTCCTAATCACAGTTACCCACCCACCCAAACAAACAAAAAAAGAGGGCTGCAGTTGTCACAATCATGAATCACACACACAATCTACATACATGTGTATTGCTACCTTGACAAAATAAAGAGTTATTCCAGTCTAGACAAGGTCCAAGCAGAAAACATACAACAGTTGGAGTAGAATTGACTCTTACTGTTTGAAGACGGCAAAAATGAAGTCTTTTTCTCAAATCCGCAAATATCCCTGTAATCTTTTTGATTCTGAAGTTTTTTCCAACTCCTGGCACAAAATTAGTCATCCTTAGTTTCCCCAACTGATGATTATTTTTGCCACAAGTAATAGAAATTAGCTAAATAGACACCAATGAGTCGGCAATTGCCACCCTGAAATTCTCAACTTCTAGACAATAGCATAAATAAAATAGTGTTTCATTCATAGCCGTTGCAATCTGTTTGGATCTTTCAAATGAATAATATTACGCCATTTTGACTTTTTCACAAACAGCAAAAAACCAAGTAATTAGCTGATACTGCAGATCATACACACATTCTGAACCAAGGGTATTGCAAGTATGACAACTAAATGCTGCACAATCAAGTCATTCTTTTTTTTTTGAGAGGGAGGCAAAGCATGTCATGAAATAGTGCAATCAGTCAAGTCTACGGAAGAGAGTGCAACTTCATTCAAGGTGTGGTCCCTTTCTTAGGAAAAGAAAACATACCATGTTCCACAGAAGATCCCCACCCTCATCAGAATAATCCACCAGAGGTGAACATTGTCAAACTCCCAAAACATCCTTCGGCAGAATAGTCTTCGTATAATAAAATGCCTTCACCGCAAATTTAGACTGCATTCGTATCATACTTGATGGCAGGGATGCAAAATTATTTAGCAGTAGCTGAACCTGTACAAGTTTCTGCAAACATGTATGCATATGTTATTGTAGAATTCAGATGCATAATCAGGTTATTATTTTATGTACTTTCAGTTCAAAAGTCTCAAATAACTTGAGTCGTATCAAAGAATACTTCAACCTGAAGGAGATATAGATGTATACTTGTATGTACCTTATGCAAGTATGGCAATTCTAAAAATAGCAACAGTTATCCTGCCAAAAGCAGAATCCATTCATAGATGAATTCGTCAAAACCCAGAAAATGGTGAATTGCTAAAGAAAGACAATAGTGTTTTTTGTCCTAGATCAGACGCCTTTTCAAGGGTTCGGTCTCTAAAATGTTATGCACTATGGATTGGTAAGTGATAACCAAATCTTGACTTATTGAGTGAATAAAAGAGATGGCACATTCTACAAGCTGCTTGAGCAGAACAATACATCAAAAATATGAGATAACAACTAGTTTGGTGTACTAGATATCTCACAGCTAAGTACTTTAAAAATGGTGCTCTATAGTCTATACAACAGTATTAATGGTGTCAAACGAACTCAAAATGTTCTGAACTTTTCCTTCCACCGTAAAATTGGAAATCTTTGAGATGGGAGTCAATTCATTCTGATCCAACTTTCAGTAGCTCTTGCCAGGAGGATAATTTTTCTCTGGGTTTGTGTTTCAAACTTCCTTGCTGCTTTTCTTCAGCATCTATCTTTTCCCAGGTACTGAATGGAAACACTGTGACTTTGCGATTATCTAACAACTCGAGAAGCCCTTCCCTGCCTGGTTTTGATAAGGTTGAAGTTGACACTAATGGTCCTTGAGTAAGGTCCTCCATGATGCTGACAACCTGCCGTATTTAAATTTTTATCAAAAACATGATTTAACCAATGCAGCTTTACAGATTAACAGCAAGCAATAATATACGAAGCAAGTATCAAGAGATCAAGTTATACTCTCCCTCCTTCCAGAATCTTAGATATGTGTAGTGTGGGGTAGGAATGAACTAAAATAGTAAAGATCTATGATTAGGCCTCCGAAGCTGCCCCTACTCAAAGACCAGCTACAGTGATGAGCAAGCGGAAAAAGACCAGCTACAGTATTACAGAGTGTCTTTCAATAAAACCAAGGCATTCTTTTTGTCTTTTTTTTTTAGGTGGAGGGAGGGTTCGGAAGGAAACTATTCATTGATTACTTTCAAATCAAGCTCCAATAAAAACACAATCGAGGTGGGGAAGTTATCGTGGCAAATACAAAAACCAGGACATTCATAATTATAAGAAATTGGGACAATCAAGCAACTATTTCCAGACAGCAGGGTGGCACTCACAGTTTCCTCTGCACAATACAGATTTGTTGCAACGATTCCAGTTGGTCCCCTCTTCAACCACCCACAAACATATAAACCTTCCTCAAGCAGCAGAAGATCACCTGAAGTAGTTTGCAACACCCGCCCTCTTGAATTTGGAACAACACCTAACATAAAGAATCAGCTGTAAGATGTATGTTTAAGCCGTTAATCACCAAAATTCTAGCGGCTCTGAAGCATATTCTAAAAGAATGATGAAGTTGTTAATGCAACTTTTACACAATAGTATCTACTCCCTCCGTATTTAAATAGGAGTCACATATGGCCGGGGCACGGGTGTTACGAAAGAATAGTTGAATGAAATAAAATAATAAAGCAAGTGGGATTTGGGTAAATATTTTAATCAAGTATAACAAGTGGGGACCACTAAATTTTGGAGAGGTGGGGGGTTTCTGAAATTAATCGTTTAATGTGATGGTGGGTCATAGGGTAAATTAGATATATTATTTAATTAGATGGTGGGGTAGAAAAGTTACTAAAAATGGAAGGGTGACTCCTAATCAAATACGGCCGAAAATGGTAAGTGTGACTCCTAATAAAATACGGAGGGAGTACAATTTATCCTTCAACTAGAAAATTTACCAAAAAAAAAATCTCACCTTGATTGAACAGGAACCGATAAGCTTAGTTAAACTTTAAATCAGAACTTTATATTCAACACTCAACAGAAATCTGCCGATTGGACTAATCAATATCTTTAAATCTTTACAAGAGGTACATCCAACACAAGGGAAGTGAAAGTCACATGCCTAAGAAAATGCCATCCAGTTCCGGCCAAAACATATATTCATGTAGTCTCCCACTCTTCTTGACATAAAACAACAATTAGAGGTCTCAGCTCACCTCTGTGCTGATCAAAGGGCAAACCGTCAACTGGAATAGATTTGTAGCCAATGCTCTTTAGCACCAGCCTGCAAAATAAGGCATTGCAAGATTATGAGCCAGCTGAAACAGATGGGACATCAGATAACTGAATTTTCTATGTCTAATCCTTCTTGGTTTCAGACAAACATCAAGGATTCCTAGACAAGCGTGCACTGTCTAGGACTAAAAGATCATGCAATCCAATACTACTTCCACATGGTATGGCTTACGAGAAATCTGAATCTAACTAAATGATATCAAAGGAAAACAAACCAATTACAGACTGGTGAACAGTAGCAAGGACCCAAGGTTTGGAAAAAAAAACAACCAAACATTACATGGAAGAATTTCCATGTCTAATTCTTTGACTGATTCATCAAATGCGAGAATAATTAAGAATAAACTCATATTGAAGCAAATTGCTTTATGTAGTATTGATTCTAATAAGGACGTGTTTCCAAGAAGAAGAAGAAGATTAGGGAACAAGTTGCAAGAGCTGAATTTTAAGGGATATCTAACATATCATTAACGTCTGTATATCATAGCTTATGGCAAACAAGGAACAAGTACCAAAAAATCTTCGTAAGCACTAGACATCCAGGAGGATAAGATGTACAAAGCCTTGAGACGGTTTGCGAAAGATGTAAAAGCGCTTGACAAGCAGCTACCTCAAAACATGCATGCGGATTTTACATAAACTAAGTAAATCATCCTAAAAAAAGGGCAAAAGCTTTCTAGATCCCGAATAACTACGATACATACCCACTTTCAATGTCTTCATATTCTCCGGTCCCAACTGCAACCTGTCTTCCTGAATCCACTGCATAATGACTGAAGCAAGTCAGGACACGTTTCAGATCTGATATTTATAACCACAAGAATATGCAACCAGTTTTTCTTTTGCAAAATTAGTGTAGAATATGCATTAGGGAGGTGCAAAACTATAGTGAACTCAAGTTTACATTATGTTCCTATTTATAATACACAGTAATTAAAGACAATGAATATATTGTGCCTAATTGCACAAAAGGGATGAGCAAGAAAACTTAACGTTAGCATTATCAACATGGAAATAGAAGGGGAGTACAAAAAGAAACTACCTTTAAGAGTTGTCTTTTCAAAGTGAACAGCAGCAACTTTGCCATTTCTCTTCTCTGATTCCAGAAATCTGTCTGGCTTCCGGAAGAAAACAAAGTGGAGCTCCCGCTGACCAGTAGTGGGACTCACAGGACTTGAAGTGGCTGCCTTAGATAGTAATTCATACACCCTTTTCTGAATTCGACTGGTCCTCATTTCTTCCTGCACCAGAGTTGTGCATGGAAAACAAGAACATGAAATAAAGGCTCATAAAAAAAGAAGCCATATAACAATAGATCGGCAACATCAGAGGAGCGTTTTATTGTTGGTACAATAAACTGGGATATGAACATCTAGACCTGTACCTCATCCATTGGGCTTTTCTGAAGATCAACGTCTTGAATGTTGATGTACAAATCTTTAATCCCTGCAATCGATGTTTATATATTTATCAGCCAACTTGTTCCAAAACTAGAATGGCAGGAGAAAAACATGAAAGAAAATTAAAACATCAACACAGACCTCATAACATCAGAATCACATCTAGGCAAAGGACACTTAAAATGACCTTTCCTTGTCATCATCAATCCAACTAAGAGATCCAGAAGCTTATTATCACAGCTCTCTTTATTCATTAATACAGCTTCACAATAAAATATCATAAATGTTACGGATGTTTTCATGCCTCAGCAGTCAGCACCCCAAGTGGACGGCCTACTCAATCCATTTCTGAAATAAGCATCACTCTAGAATCTATTATATCCTCTCTCTATATCATATAATCATAATGTTAACTATAGATGATTTCTCATTCTCAATAAGACAGAAGTGGAAAGAACCAATAAGATGGAATTCTAGCAGAAAATGTGAACAAAATTACAAAGAGAAGAAGAATTAGGGCAATCAAACTGAAAGATCAAAGCAAGCAAGGAGGACACTCACTCTGAAATGGATTTCTAAATTGCAAAGCATAGTGTGCAAGAATTTAAAGCTTCCTATTGCATCTTACCCTTAAACCTGGGATCTCTTATTCCAATAAAAAAAGGGGTAATCTACTGACTTTCTTAAAGTATTAATTCATGTGCCATGGAATTAAAAATGGAAGTTGGAGGAGTAATGTTTCTGTCCCTAACAGAAAAAGAAGTATTTCAAAGGAACATTGATAAATGAGCCTCATTGTAAATTTGTAACAAATAATTATCAAATTTGTCCTTTTGATGCAATGACTAAAGTTAAACAAGTTTACGATATTTTTTACCATTTAAATTTAGAAGTGGACAAAATTTCTGGACATGTCAAAATATAGAGACACTAGTTCTAGGGCGAAGAGAGTACTTTTTTTCCAGGATTTAAAAATAATTATTTAGGCAAGAGTCCAAAAGTACTACAAAAAGCTCATAGATATAAAGATATAGACCAATCGGCAATCTCTATGTAGGATAAGCAAGATGCAAAAAATACCAAGTATTTCACGTAATTCTTTTGCGGTACAAGCTGCCTGTACTGGACCACGCCTTCCAACTAAATACACTTTCCTGCAATTTTATTTAAACCAGTGACTAGAGAGAAAAATGTGCCACAATCTTGCTGTCAACTAGCAATATAGAAATGAATAAACCTTATTGAGCTCTTCTCCAAAGCACCTAATGCGTGACTAGCAATATCAGTGGTTGCCAGTTCAGCAGTGGATCTTAAAAGGATTCTCGCAACATCAAGAGCTACATTTCCCTGTAAAACATTTCATTAATATTAATACGGCCACATTATTAATCATAATCTCATTGTCCAATCTCCAGATGAGATCACTTAAGTTGAAGGAAACCTAAACAACTAGGTCTAGGTCATGTTACAGCAATGGAGAACTCGTAGTATCTCTACATTTCCATAAACAAATAAACAAGGAGAAAACAATGTAAACTGACATCAAGAGCTTGGCTACTATTCACCGGGTGAAATCCCAATAGTAACAGCAGCGAGGCTCTTAGCCTAAGAAATTTTGACCAAGAAGTTACCAACTTAAAAATAAGAAAAGCTACTCGTATCATTTAGAAACAGCTGTCTTAATAAGTCAACAAACTAATGTTGCAATAAGCCCCCAATTAATTCTGTATTCTTCAGGTAATCCACCTTCTTTTACAGGTATGTGATACTTCCAAGATAGGCTATGCGCCAAGACTACTCCCAACTTTTGTGCCCTGACTACCCAGCAGTACAGGCGTACAGCATACTACTCTTATTGCAAATTCCAAATAATGACATAAATATTTAGCTTCTATGGTCATTTAACAAAACCATCCCTCCATACGTGTTTAAATAACAAAGACAAATAGAAACAGTCAAATGACGCAGTTGTATAAATATAATGGGTAGTCTGGGTACTCGCAGTGACATCCAGCTCTAGAGAGGAAAAGAAATACGAATTAAGTTGTCAAGAACACAAGGAATCATAGCAGTGATATTTTGCAATATAACTTCACCATAATATTGACAACACGAGTCCCCCCAAAAATTATAAACTTTAAAGACAGACGCCTATCAGGACAGGATATACCTGGCCAAGAATAACAGCTGTATCTGTAGTCTGCAAGTCAGGAGCCAAGTTCCTGCAATCTGGATGTCCATTATACCACCAAACAAACTCCCTAGCTGAGTGTATACCTTCCAGATCCTAATACATAAATACACCAAAAGTTACATTTAGGGCATGCTTGGATTTAGGTAATGCATTAAGGGGTTAATAAAAGTCGAACTAAAAAAAATAAGGTAATTGAAGGTGATGATGAAGGGATGAAGTGGTGGCAAAGTGAACAAGCTAGTGGTGCCAAGAAGAAAATAAAAGGAAAGGGGGAACAAATACCCTCATTATGGGGAATAGTTACCCACCATCCCACTAGGGTGATTATTAACCTCATATTGGGGGTAATAACTCCCCCCTTCCTCCCTTGTCCTCACAACACCACCACTACCACAACTTCTCATCACAATACCACCACAACACTCTCCTTGCAGCCACCTCAATTCACCTTAATCGTCCTTTTATTAAGGTGGTTTGACTTTTATTACCCCCATAATCCATTACACCCAATCCAAGCATGCCCTTAAGGTCAATAATAAAGTGAAGACCTACCCCTCCTCCAGACGAAAAGAGAAGACCTACCTCTCCAGGAACACCAAGAACCCGGTCACTTTCAGCACCATATGCAAGCACTACCTATCCAACCAAACCCATAACACAAAAACCAAAAAAAAATACACAAGTTAAATAGAAGATGAAGTTGATGAACTAAAATGAGAAAGCACAATGTAGCACATAGCTCACCACATGATATAAATCTCGAAGCTCTTTTAGTGAAACAGACAACCCAAGATTCACATTTCCAAGGAACATGCACCGATCATTTTTCGCAACCCGGGTAAACTGGTTTATCACAATCTGTTGCAATTTTCTGGTAAATAAGCAATTGAAAGAAATTATTTTACCACATGTACACCTTGTATCCATACAGGATTCTCAATCAAAAGCAAAAATATAACATCAGTCTACAAATTAACTCCTTCACTAGTATGCCACATTTAAATTAACAATTGCAAGCATTTTTTAAAAATGATTCTGTAATTGCACATTAAAACGTCAATAAAAGAAATCATTAAAAGAGATGAAAAAGACCAAACAAACCTTAGTTTCAGGATGATCAGGAGCAACACCAGAACGAACTAATCCGAATGGGGTTGGCAATCGATCCAAGATATCAACTTCAGCTTTCGGATGAGCTTTCAACATCTAAATTCACGAAATTAAACAAAAAAATATATGAAATTCCCATTTAATTGTAGAAAATTTCAACGGTAGCAGAAAAAACTAACTAATTAAGTAATTACCTTCTCGGCAGTGTAAAAGCCAGCAGGTCCGCTGCCGACGACACAGACCCGAAGAAGATTAGAGGGGAGAGAACTGAAGGCTCTTGAAAGCCATGTTCGTGATCGAAAAATTGCCATTTGCATCTGAAATTTGTGAGTTTTTTCAGGGGTTAGGGTTTTAGGAAATCTGTTAGGGTGAGCAGAAATACTGGGTACCGGAACCGCAAAGGATCCGGTGGGTCTGAAGCTGGAGCCTGTACCATTGGGGCCGGTTCCGGTTCCAAATTTTTGGAATCGGTTATAACCGGTTCCAGTTCCGGATCAAGATCTCTAGGACCCAGTGGATACTCGGTACCGGATCCGATATCAAGTACTCAGTGGGATCGGTTCCGAGATCAGGTACCCGGTACCAAACAGAGACAAATAGTTCCAAAATCTATCTATCTATATATTATACTAAAAGAGAGGAAATCAATGTGGTGATGACAAATATCACTCATTGATTCGCCTTTCTTAAGGATATAAAAAAAGTATTACAAAAATAAAATACTTGATTCTATAATTATTTTTGAAGGAATATGTCCTTTAATCAAGATGGCAATCACTAAATATAGATTAGGATTAATAATGGAGATTAATAATCCGGTTATTTAGGTGGTCATAATGTTTTGCTAGAAACCAATTATGATCTGTGGGCTAATTATTATTGGGCTACTACTAATATTACCGGGTCCTATAAGGTCACACACAATAGAGTATTGGATATGATCAATATGACCCAAGGCCCATGATGGTCTTTGGTGTTGGATAGGATTTTGGAGTAGTTAAGGTTTACTAGGATTACTAGGTTTTCTAGTTCTACTAGGACTGGTTATCAAGCTATTATAAACGTTATAAATAGACGTGATGACCATATCATTAAACACAAGTTGAATAAATCATTAACCTTATTCAATACTCCAAATCCGTCCCTTCCTAGTGAAAGTGAGAGAGAGATTTCCATCTTCTCCATCCGTTCTAGCAAACGACGCAAGGAGATCTTGATCCGTGCTCGTGTGGACTAAATAGAGGAATCACGCTTGGGGTTTTGTCTCCGAATTGGTCCTTGTTCGTATACTCAGGAATCACGCATCAAAGGTATATTTAACTCCTATTTTATGATTCATATTAATGTATGCTTGCGATCCTGTTAGATGTGAGAAAAGTGTTTTCTGCAATTCCGCTATTAGCATCTAATCCTACAGTGGTATCAGAGCTCCTTGCATACGTTAATTTTGATCATGATTAAAGTTTTAATTTTGATCATGATTAAAGTTTTAATTTTGATGCATATTCTTGATTATTTTAATTCAATTACGACAGAAAATTATATATGGATTAATTAAAATATTGATTTTAATTGTTTGGGTTGCATAAAATCTAATATATATATATTTAAAGGGGAGTTTTTTGGAGAGATTTTAGAGTGCCACATAGGATCGCCATGTCATTAAATGTAATTTAAAGTAAATATTAGATATAAATAAAACGGGAAAAAAACTACATTCCGATAACTTTGAGATTCAAATGTAAGAGTTGTTATCAATGTTGGGACTCCCGCAACATCCCAGATAAACAATTCTTAGCCACTTTAATTTTATATTAAATAAATCAAAGTAACTACAAATACTCCAAAAAGAACCAAAGTTGACCACGAATGTTTAGAGTTCTAAAATAAAGTTTATCCAAAAAAAAAAAAAAAATTCTGATGAGTCCAATATAAACAGATAAAAATTTATAAAATAAACAAAAGGATAAAATTTGGAAAATAAATAAAAGATGAACGGTAAAAAATTCATAAATTTCAATTATATAAAGCCATGAGAATTAGTTTCAAATGTCAATCATACCTCCCGCAACCCTATGTTTATTTCGGTTTTGTTTAAATTTTATCTTCTTTGTTTTTTGCTTTGTATTTCATCTTTTGTTGAATGAATGTGTTTTGATGTAAGTATTTAGAGTTAATATTACGTTTATTTGTACATACTTAATATTATTGTTCATTATGCAGGGTATTGTGGTCGTTGTTTGAGAGTCGTAGCCAAAGACTCGAAGGGAGTGATATTTGCCGCCACCAATTATGCTTTCTTTTTTAACAACTTTAAAATTTTAGTACTAAGCATTTTGTTTATTGATTCTTATAATTATGTACATGAATAATTCTCCATATAAATCAAGGTTTAAGTTTGTAACAAACTATCATACTCTAGGTTTAGTACGGAGTATTTAGTATGTGTCAATCTTTCAATATATAACAAAGCTTAAAGTGTTGTTCATTAGTTCATTAAGATACATTATTTATATACATTTTCTTTGATGATCAGATACATGTTTATATAATTATTATTTTTTGGTGATCAGATACATGTTTATATAATTTTTTTTTTTTGGTGATCAGATACATGTTATATGAGATTAGCATATAAGAGCGCAAATTGCAAATACAGAACTTGAAGTTGAGCTAAGGAGATTGAAGGTTCAGTCATGCCAATAGATAAGGCAGCTGAAGCAGGAAGCAATGGATAGTTTATCGACCGCATAGTTTCAATTGATAGCAGTTATAATACTCTTGCTGCAAAGATGAACTCTCCTCTTTTAGATAGACATGGTTGACGACTCACCCAAAAACAAATTTGGTAACATGCATGCATGTTGAAGAAGTTTGAGGTGTTGTGGAAGGAGGGTAAAAAATAAGACTCTTTTAAAATGTTAATTGTTCTGTTGTGCTTAAATATCTTTTTCTATAATATGTATTATGTTTTTTTAAAATATGAGAATTCAACTCAAAAATCTATTGATTTTTTAAAGTCTATGGAGTTTTTTAAATGGAATCCTATAAAATAGACTCTATCGTTTATTATTCATCTGATCAAGATTAAACTAAAGATAAAGTTAGTAAATTCTACTCAACAAAATTTTGTTAGATAAGATAAAATTTATATTTATCTATTGCATCAAGTTTTATATCATCCAATCACAAAAACTACATAATAATTTTCATGAAGCGTATTTGTGGTTCAAAGTTAACGTGATCAAAGATAAATATCCTCTATCCTAATCGCCCTCTAAAAAAATCAAAGATAAATATGTATAAAAATTAAAAGATAGGATCATGATATAAAATTTAATTTGATGTCTACCTTAAGTAGTCTATATCATGTTATACTTCTTATTGTCACTGAATACATAAAAAGAAACCATCCCCGTACCATTTAATTTGACATTTTCTAAATACAAAAACCTTATGGTTGAATAATATTAGGCTATAAATCAGCTAATAAAACAGAAAGAAAAAACAATTAAGTTAACCCGTGCATCGCACGGGTTTCAAATCTAGTATTGATCTTATACAAAAGTACTCTCGTCAAAACACATCTGCCATACCCAAAACTTGAGCTTCACAACAAAATTTTGATTTATTTCTTAAATTTATGCAACTAATTATGATTAATTGTACAAATTTATAAAGACATTGAAAATATTCGATTTTCATGTAAATATAAATCTGAAAATTATCAAGAACAATTCGAAATTTATATGTAAATAATCTGATTATTTAGCCTATTTAATTTCAATTTCGTGCCTAATTATGCCCAACAACATTAATAATTGGGCACAAAATCGGTTTTATGCCCAATTTCTTCTATGAACCCTAATTTTATGAAAATTACACACCCCAAATTCAATCAAATCGTTGCTTGAAATCTTACCAAATTCACGCAAATTGTTGCACGAATCGAGTGGGAGATACGGGGATTGTGCAAGGCAGAGGTTGTGGGTTGTCGGGGACGGCGAGTTGTCGAGGCAAGCAGCACCGCCCGAAATTGTTGTGTGGTGGTGGCTGCTGGAGACTGCGACGCGAACAGGGCTGCTCCGATGCTTGCGCAACTGTTGCGTGGAGCCTTCGCGGGCTGCTTCGGTGGCTGCGACGACCAGCCTGGTGTTTGGTTGTTGCGGTTTCCGGCTTAAAGCACTGGTCTTCGAAATTTTGATTTTAATGCTCACCGACAATGATATTCGAGAATGGGGATTTGATTTGCAATTTGTTTTTTTGACGTTTTGTTGTGGCAGTGGTCCAAAACAATTTAGTTGACTTTAATTCCGTATACAATTTTTTGAATTGAATCAAAATAGAAAGAACCTTGTTTCACTTAATTAATCTAAATTAGTAAGCTACGGAGTAATTAATTAAAATTAAGATTAATATTAATGTGATTAATAGATATTAGGATCATTTACTTTAACTAGGTAAATGAATGAATGATAATATTTTAATATTATATGATATGTGTGTATGGAATATATGATATTTTGGTACAGGTACGTGACTAGTATGGCCCAAAATAGGATAGAAAATACGATATGCGTATCGTTTTGTATTCTTGTAAATTTTAAATACGATCTGCGCATCGTTTGTATTATTGTCATTTAAGAGTTTAATTTAGATTATAAATACACTATTGTAAGCACAATGGAGCAAGAAGGTCCAATCAAGATTCAAGGATGGAGATCCAAGAACGATGAACAGGAACTTTTGAAGATTTGATCTTAATATTTTAGGGGCCATACTAGGATCACATTTAATTTTATGCATTTTATATTGCCTTAAAATGCTTATCTAAGTTTGTATGTTGCTAGTTTTTGTCATTAGTTTACTAGTAAACGAACCAACATAGTAATACTAGGTCCCTTAAAAGAAAATCGAGGTAATGTCTTTCCAAATCATAACCTATGAGGCCTTGGGGAATATGGAGGATAGTTTCTGCTAAAGCGGGGTGTCTTTTCATTGACCTTAGGATAGTACGGGTAAATCTATATAAGGGGTTTATAGCCTTGATTTGGTTGCACTCAACAAAATCATCAAAAGATAAAGTTTTGGATTTTGAGGCATAGAAATAGGTTTGACATAAAATTTAACCTATTAACCAAGAGTTATAAATGGTATAATTAGTAAAGGGGTTTACTTACCTTGACCACAATGAATTTTAGGGAAGTGCTAAAGTACGCTTAAAACCTTGTGGAATGGGGTCTTGGAATCATTTTATTCACAAGGGACAAAATAATTTGAATAAAATGCACATTAGCTTATGTATGTTTAAAGCATGTTTAAATTTTCTTAAGCTTTTGTATGACAAACATGATTTTAAATTTTGCAAATTTTCTATTGTAGACATAATGACTAACAACCAACCTATCATCAATCTTCGTTCGCTCCTTGAGAAGGACAAGTTGAACGAAAACAACTTCCTTGATTGGGAAAGGAATCTAAGGATCGTTCTTAGATCCGAAGGAAGAGAGGATGTCCTTGAGACCCCTATCCCAACTCTGAGCGCCACGGCAACTGATGCTGAAAAGGCTAATCAGAAAGCTATAAAAGAGAAGTCAGTAGTTGTCACTTGCCTTAAGCTAGATTCAATGGAATCAAAGCTTCAAAAGAGGTTTGATTTAATGGATGCTTACATCATCATTGCTACTCTTAAAAGTATGTTTGTGGAGCAAGCAAGGGTGGAGAGGTATGATACCCATAAGGCAATTCTTGAGTCCAAACTCGAGATGGGTAAGCCAGTCGGTCCTCATGTGTTCAATATGATTGGACATTTTGAGAACATGGAAAGACTTGGATTCCCATATGGTCAAGAGTTGGCCACTGACATCATTCTGCACTCTTTACATGATGGCTTTTCTCAGTTTAGGCTAAACTTCAATATGAATGGAGATTCAAAAACTCTTGAAGAATTACATGGAATGCTTAAAACTGCTGAGAAAAACATAATTGTTGAACCTAAGAAGGAAGTTCTCATGGTCAACAAGGGAAAAGGGTTCAAGAAAGGGGCCACTGGAAAGAAGAAGAAGCATGTTCAAGGGAAGGGCAAAGGAGTTTCTCATCCTAAGGCAAAAACTTATGAAAAGGCTAGAGTAGCTACTGACAGCAATTGTTTCTACTGCAATGCAAAAGGGCATTGGAAAAGGAACTTCCCAAAGTACCTGGAAAACAAGAAAAATGGAACTGTAGTTTCCACTTCAGGTATATATGTTATAGATATTCTTGCAGCAAATACTACTTCATGGGTATTTGATACCGGTTGTGGTTCTCACATTATTTCGAATGTGCAAGGACTAATTAAGAAGAAGTAGGAGCTTGGCTAAGGGAGAGGTAGACCTACGAGTTGGAAATGGTGCAAAGGTTGCAGCCCTCGCAATAGGAGATTATAGTCTATCTTTACCATCTGGTTTAGTGTTAGAATTAAATAATTGTTATTTTGTTCCTGCAATTACCAAAAACATCATTTCAACTTCCGTTTTGGATTCTGAAGGTTTTACATTCGTTATAAAGAATAATTGTTGTTCTATTTATAAGGATGATATGTTTTATGCCAATGCTAAATTGTTGAATGGGCTTTATATGCTAGATTTATAAACCCATGTCTATAACATAAATACTAAAAAGCAAAAATCAAATGATTTGAACACCACTTACCTATGGCATTGTCATTTAGGTCACATTAGCTTGCAACGCATCAAGAAACTCCAAAAGGATGGACTTCTAAAATCATTTGATTGTGAATCTTTTGATACATGTGAATCATGCCTAATGGGAAAAATGACAAGATCACCTTTTACTGGACAAGGTGAAAGAGCTAGTGATCTCTTGGGCCTCATCCATACAGATGTTTGTGGACCAATGAGTTCAGAAGCTAGAAGTGGTTTTCGATACTTCATTACCTTTACGGATGATTTAAGTAGATATGGGTATATTTACTTGATGAAACATAAATTTGAATCTTTTGAAAAGTTCAAAGAGTTTCAAAATGAAGTGCAAAATCAACTTGGCAAGAAAATCAAAGCATTACGATCTGATCGTGGTGACGAATATTTGAGTCAAGAATTTGATAACCATCTAAAGAGATGTGGAATTGTTTTACAACTCACTCCACCAGGAACTCCACAATTGAATGGTGTTTCTGAAAGGAGGAATCGAACTCTACTTGATATGGTTCGATCTATGATGAGTTTTGCTGAACTTCCAATATCTTTCTGGGGACATGCTCTAACAACTGCCGCATTTACACTAAACAGGACTCCGTCTAAGGCTGTTGAAAAGACTCCATACGAGTTATGGACCGGAAAAGTTCAAAAACTTTCTTTTCTAAAAATCTGGGGTTGTGAGGCTTATGTAAAACGTTTAATCTCAGACAAGCTCACACCCAAATTAGATAAATGCTTTTTCGTAGGGTATCTTAAGGAAACAAAAGGATACTATTTCTACAATCCAAGTGAGCACAAAGTATTTGTTTCTCGGGATAGTGTCTTTCTGAATTTTTTTTTTTTTCCAAAAAAGACAAGTGGGAGAAATATTCATCTCGAAGAAGTCCGAGAAGAGCAACAAATGGACATAGATCAACCTATGTTAGAGACGACGGCTTGGGGCGACGCAACCCTTTATAGGGTAACTACCCCTACGCCGGAGGAAGAACCATTCAATGATCCTCCTCCTAACGTCCCACTCGAATCTAATTCGCGCGGAGTACCACTAACAGTTGTGGAAACTCCTCCTGTTGTTCAACCCACACGTAGATCTGAAAGGCCCAGAATCCCATCAAAGAAATATACTGATTTCATATTGACTGGAAATTTGGACATCTTGCTTCTGGAAAGCAAAGAGCCTATTACTTACAAGCAAGCTGTGACGAGTCCAGACTCCGAAAAATGGCATGAAGCCATGACATCTGAAATGGATTCCATGTCCGAAAATCAAGTATGAGACTTGATAGACTTGCCAGATGGGGTAATACCCATAGGGTGCAAGTGGGTTTTCAAATTGAAAAAGGACAAGGATGGAAACATAACAGTTTTCAAAGCTAGATTGGTTGCAAAAGGATTCAAACAAGTTCGTGGTATTGACTATGACGAAACCTTTTCACCAGTGGCTATGCTTAAATCCATTCGGATAATCCTAGCGATTGCAGCTCATTATGACTATGAGAGTTGGCAAATGGATGTCAAAACCGCCTTTCTTAATGGTTATTTGAAAGATGATGTGTACATGACACAACCAGAAGGTTTTGAGGATCCAGAAAATCCTAGGAAAGTATGCAAGCTTAAGAAGTCCATTTATGGGCTAAAGCATGCATCAAGGAGTTGGAATCTTAGATTTGATGAAGCTATCAAAAGGTTTGATTTCATCAGATGTCAAGAAGAGGCTTGTATGTACAAGAAGTTTAGTGGGAGTAAGGTAGTCTTCTTAGTCTTGTATGTGGATGACATACTACTCATAGGAAACGACATCCCTATGCTAGAGTCCGTCAAGGAATGGCTGGGGAAATGCTTTTCAATGAAAGACTTAGGAGAGGCAGAGTACATTTTGGGTATAAAGATCCATAGAGATAGATCTAAAAAGCTTATTGGACTAAGTCAAGGAACTTATGTGGATAGGATTCTTGACAGGTTCAATATGAAGGAATCAAAGAAAGGATTCCTACCCATGCAACATGGCGTACATCTAAGCAAGACACAGTGTCCAGTTACACAAGTTGAGCTAGATAAAATGAGTAGGATTCCTTACGCATCTGGAATAGGATCCATCATGTATGCCATGATCTCTACTCGCCCAGATGTTGCATATGCCTTGAGTATGTGCAGCAGATTCCAATTTAATCCAGGAGAAGCACACTGGAATGCAGCTAAGAACATCTTAAAGTACTTGAGAAGGACAAAAGATGATTTCTTAGTGTATGGAGGAGATGATGAGTTGATTGTTGAAGGCTATACTGATGCGAGCTTCCAAACGGATAGAGATGACTTTCGATCCCAGTCGGGATATGTCTTCATCCTAAATGGAGGAGTTGTAAGCTGGAAGAGTTCAAAGCAAAGCACGGTGGCTGATTCTACAACAGAAGCTGAGTACATTGCTGCAGTAGAGGCTGCAAAGGAGGCAATTTGGATTAAGAAATTTATTACTGAACTTGGCGTTGTTCCTAATTGTGCTAAAGCAATTGACATCTATTGTGACAACAATGGTGCAATAGCTCAATCAAAGGAACCAAGTTCAGAACCTAGATCCAAACATGTACTTGGCAAATTCCATGTCATTCGAGATTATGTCGAAAGAGGAGATGTGAAGCTTTGCAAAGTTCATACAGATGACAACATAGCAGATCCGTTGACTAAACCCTTACCTATGCCCAAGCATGACAGCCACACTAGGGCCAAGGGAATCAAACACATTGGAGATCGAATGGCTTTGAGATTGATTTGTTTTAGATTATGAACATTGTTTTCATAAGTGTAAAACTCTTTATCATGTTTTGTTTATTTGAAATGAAGTTTCATTATTTAATTTTGGTTTAGAATTAAATAAAATGTCCAAATAATTTATAATTATCAAATAGGATCATCATAAAAGTTTTATTGAATGAAACCCTACTAAGTGAATTGAGATTATAAATTATGAACTGTCCCTAGTCTAAGTCGTTAAATTGGACATAAACGACTAACTAAAAGACTGGTTTATAAGTCGATTGATAACACCTGGTTTCATGGGTTATAGGGACATAAGGATGTCTAATCATTTACATGGATATATGTTATGAATATATGTTGGACTGACCTACCTGAAAATTCTTTAAACATGTTATAGAATTTTGTGGTTAAACTATTATAGTTGGTTCCTCATACATGAGTATGGTATTTTCACACTCAGTGATTAGTATGTCTTTGACATTGTCAAACGCATTGCCGTAAAAGGAGGTTATAAAGGCAGTGCTCGGGATTGCTAAAAATTGAGTTGGAGTTATAGCTGTACAAGAATGAAGAAGTCCTCCTATGTCAATAGGAATGGTGTCTTAGGCCTCTTGAAGAGTAAGAACTGAAAATGCATGGCCGTGCTCAAATGGATTAAAGTTAATCATTTGTTTTGACAGTTCGAGCTCGAAGTTCAAGAAATAATTTGAATATTAATATGGATTACATAAGATGTCATCATATTATCAAATTGGACATTAAGTGACGAAGGAATTTAATATTGCACACTTGTTTAAGGACAAGTGGGAGATTGAAGGAATATGTCCTTTAATCAAGATGGCAATCACTAAATATAGATTAGGATTAATAATGGAGATTAATAATCCGGTTATTTAGGTGGTCATAATGTTTTGCTAGAAACCAATTATGAACTGTGGGCTAATTATTATTGGGCTACTACTAATATAACCGGGTCCTATAAGGTCACACACAATAGAGTATTGGATATGATCAATATGACCCAAGGCCCATGATGGTCTTTGGTGTTGGATAGCATTTTGGAGTAGTTAAGGTTTACTAGGATTACTAGGTTTTCTAGTTCTACTAGGATTGGTTATCAAGCTATTATGAACGTTATAAATAGACGTGATGACCATATGATTAAACACAAGTTGAATAAATCATTAACCTTATTCAATACTCCAAATCCGTCCCTTCCTTGTGAAAGTGAGAGAGAGATTTCCATCTTCTCCATCCGTTCTAGCAAACGACGCAAGGAGATCTTGATCCGTGCTCGTGTGGACTAAATAGAGGAATCACGCTTGGGGTTCTGTCTCCGAATTGGTCCTTGTTCGTATACTCGGGAATCACGCATCAAAGGTATATTTAACTCCTATTTTATGATTCGTATTAATGTATGCTTGCGATCCTGTTAGATGTGAGAAAAGTGTTTTCTGCAATTCCGCTATTAGCATCTAATCCTACAATTTTGTTAACTTTCACCTCATACAAATATTTGATTCTCTTTTCCTGGAAATAAAAAAAAAATTCATTTTATACATTTGGAATATTTTTTGAAACTATCTTTTCTATATTTGATAACAACTATAACCAAATAAGGGTATTATAACAACTATCTTTTTTTTTTCTAAAACTATCTTTTATATATAAAAAAAATTGATCTACTATACGGTAGAAACTTTTATATAAGGCGGTCTTACACAAAAGACTGTCTTGGTGTCATATAAGTTAAGCAATGAGATTAATTAGTTAAGCACCGAAACTAATTAGTTAAACAATGAAACTAATTAGTTAAGCACTAAAAATAATTAGTTAAGCAATAGAACCAATTAGTTAAGCAATAAAGGTGGTCTTTCCCGTAAGGCGGTCTTTCACAAAAGTTGCCGATTATACGGAGTACGTAATAGAATTTTTATAAAACTTTAAGAGTGGTCTACTGATTTAAATTTTGTACTTACATAATACGAATACAAATAAATTAGAAATCAATCAAGTATGAATAAGAGTGTATAAAAAAATTACTATACTATATACTCGATCATATTTTAACAACTAAATGCGATAATTATAACCGTCATTGATTGTACTACGGAGTATTTTATACGTAGTATATTTAGCAACTAAATCCGATAATTGTCAACGCCATTGATAGTAATATTTTAATACTTTAAATAAATTATGAACTTATTTAAACATGAAAAGAACTTGCGTAATCTAATCTATATACTACATAATTCCTGATTTTTTTAGATGCAACTATTTTATTTTTACCCTAGCTATTATATTCACACATTGCTCCGTTTTTTTTTTTTTTTTGGTGATTATTAACACTTTATGATGAACATATATAGTCATGTACTCCGTAGTATTTTGTTGGATTTGTCTAGATACTTACATAATACTACTATTTTTTTTAATAATTTATACTAATTGATAATTTAAAATATTAATAGTTAAAGTTGTTAACAACCATGAAAATAAAAGTAGTTTATCGAGAAAAATGGAAGTAGTAGTTGTTGTGGGATCTTTTACGGTGATGATGTGTCACGCGTTCCTCGGAGGTATCAAGTATGAGCTGGCACGAACTTCTGGCAACCTGCAAAACAAGAATATTCCCGTAGGAATATTCCCTCTGATGCTTAAGTAAGTATAAGCTAGACAGAGAAGTAATTTGTAGAGAGAAGGCAGAGCAAAGATAGTTTTGAGTTGGTGAGCATGAATTGAATGCTCTTACCTTGGGATCTGAGCCTTTTATAGGGCTAGGGTTTCTTGGGAATTGATCCCTCAACCCTAGCTAGGGGACACGTGCCCCTTGGGGATTTAGGACACATGTCATTTGGCCAATAATGATGAGCCTTTCGCAAATTGGGATGGAGAAAGTGGGCTTTGCAAAATAAGGTTTTTCCCTTTATCTCGTTTGAGTACCAAGGCCTGAGCCTACTTCCTAGGCTTGGGCCCATGAACCATCTGGGTGGCTCGATTGGTCATTGTGTCTTCTTTGGGCCTTAAGGTGGAGATATTTGGGCCCACATCATTTGCCCCTCATGAGGGGTGAAAACAGACGTTAGTTTTCACTACTCTTGGGTTATCCAGTAAGGCGACGACGCGTGGCAGGGGTAATCATTTCTTACCCCTCTATAAATAAGTGGCAAGTTTGAGTGATTTCCCCCCTCATTTCTAGTAATCATTTGACAGCCACAGGAGAAGGCAATTTTCGGCGTCCAGCATCCACCAGTAGACATTGTAGCACCGCCACAATCTTTAAAGTCTTGTTCTTGCAGTTCTTCATCGAATTTATTTGGAAATCTTCTCTTCGATCTGTCAGGTAACATTTAATTTGGAAAAACTTGTTTGTTAATTTTGTTCATTCCTTGTTCCCTTTTCTTATCTATGATGTGAGGGCCTCGTCTAAACTGAGGGCGGCGACCTGATATTTTGACGTCTTCATTTCTCAAGTTATGCCCCTCGTCTTGAGCCAATTCTTCAGCCTGTGCAGGATATCATGGTGCAAATAGAAGACGAGCCACATTTCGAAGGGGAATCTTCTTCCCCCATAGAGGAGGACGCCCCCACAAACGAGCGCGCCGACGGTGCGCCAGCGGGCCCTTCAGGTGGAGAAGAAGGCCACCTTCACCCCTGTGAGATTTTCCCTCTTCAGACGTGGCTGAACTTTCTAACCGCCAAGGGGGCGGATTATGGGGCGTCTCTAAACTTAGGTTCTGAGTACAAGTTTTGCATGCCAGCCGGCATAGACTGTACTAGCTTTGGCTTAGTAGAAGGGGAGTTCGCCATGTACATCTCCTTTCTAAAGCTAGGCATGAGGTTTCCTCCTCACCCTTTTGTGGTGGAGGTGTTGGACGGCTTCAACATTGGTTTGAACCAGATGTCCCCCAACTCCTGGGTCGGCGTCTTTGGCTATATTGCCCGGTGTGAGCTTGAGGGTATTACTCCCTCCTTCCCAGCATTTCTCAGGATAGCCTCAATGTCTCAGGTTCCTCGTTCCGCCGAAGGTTGGTTAGCTCATACTTATAAGGGCACTTATCGGACGGTGATGGGCAAGGCGTCCAAGTGGCATCACTGGAGGAAGAAGTGGGTGGTTATCAGAACCACCAACTTGGAGATGTGCAGCAGGATGAGACGTTGGACGCTTCAACCCAACTTTGTTGGGAAAAGCGGTTCCTTTCCTCCAATTTCCGCCGCCATCTGGAAACGGATCTCGTCTTTGTTCAAGGCCAAGCCGCTCTCAGTTAGGACCAAGACGGCTTATATGCCCGAGGGGTGGTTTCCTCATTTGGATCAGTTGGGCGATCTCGTTTTCCTCTCGGCTGTGGGCTTGTGTCCGTATATGCCGAGGGGTAATGTTTTGTACCCCGGACCTTTCGTCGTTTTTATTAATGCTTCGTTTTTCACTAACGTCTTCCTTGTTTTTCAGACGAGGCCATGGAGAAGCTGGACGATGCAGCCAAGGGCCGGGTAGATATGCCGACCTGGCTGGCAGAAGTGCTTGACGCCAACACCTTTGAGGCCTTACAACGTCAGAAGGCAGCTGAGCAGGCGATCCCAGAGCAGGCTGTCCCGGAGCAGGCTGCTCAAGATCTTATTCCTCCCACTGAGGAAAAGAAGGTATTGCTCAAGCTTTCCAGAGTGTGGGATTTCTCTTCAGTTTTTTTTTTTTTTTTTTTTCAATTGACGTGACTTTGTCTCTTCAGGGTTCGAGGAAAGCTGCCTCGGCCACGGCACTTCCTTCTTCCAAGCGTAAGGCTGGTGGCATGGGGAAGCCCGTCTTCAAGTCGACAGCTTCGAAGGCGTCCACTGCGCATCAAAGGGTGTTCCCTTCTCCTAGCTCTCAAAAAGCTAAGGCGGCGGCTGATCCACTTGGGGGAATTCCGGAAGCCGTCCGCCGGAACATTCCTCTGAGGACGGCATAGCGGGCTAGGAATTCTGGTGGTAAGTTTTACTCCAACATCGTAACCACTTGCCGTTCCTCGTCTAGCAGTTCTATAGTCTCTCCCAGGGATTATAAGGCAGTTGTTTTTCCAATAGAAATACCCGACCCTCAAAAAGCCATTGATGCTGAATTGGATCAGATCCCTTCTTCAAGCCGGTTTACTTCTCAGGACCGGAGGCAAATAATGAGTCTGATGCACAATGCTATTCCCCTGAAGTATGCTGAGACCCTTCCTGAGGCGGCCGAGACTCAACTTGCCGCCATGCAGTCCTCCGCGTTGGATGTAAGCTTTTATTATCCTTGTTTTTTAGGGAAACGTTATATTTTTGATAATTACTCTTGCTGTTTTATGCAGATGTTTATTCTGCTGGTCTCGCTGAAGAAGTGGTGCACTTCTCTGGTGCATGAAGAGGCTAGACACCGTCTTCTGGCTAGTCAGTGCGGCGATCAACATTTTGCTGAACTGGAGGAGCTTCGTCTCAACAGGAGGGAGGAGATCGACGCGGTGACCAAGTCCCTGACCTCCCAACGTGCTGAGAATAAGCACCGCCTTGAACAGATTGATCAGAATTTCTCTCAGATTAAGGATCTTTCTGAGAAGATTAAGGAGGAGGAGGCTGAGTTTTCTCGTCTTGACACTCAGTTTAAGGAGTTGGAAACACAGCTGGAGGCGGCTCGCAAAGAAGTGGCCACGTCAAAGGGGGTGCTTAACCAGTCAGCCGTGCTGGGTGAGAAGTCGATTCGAGGGGGCATGGAGCTTGCCTGGAATGCCGAGTTTGGCAGTCAGCGCCCCTTCAGCTGGTTTGAGAAGTTCCTCGACTATCAGGTGGAGGCGGAGAAAGCCCAGAAAGAAGGACGCGCCCCTCCTGAGTTTGTTCCCAGCGATGATGATTAGTGAGGCATTCTAGGTGCCTTGTATTTATATTGGGTATGTTTTGGTGACGCCCTGCTTAATGGCACTATGTGCATAATTTATAATTATGAATAACTCATTGAAATGACTAGGCGTCTTTTGAACGTTTTTGTTCTTAGCTTTATTTGTCGTTTCTATTTTTTTTGTTGATTAATTCATCATTTATAGAATTCATCATTTATAGCTGACGCCCCTAAATAGGGACGAAAAATATTTGCCTTGGTCTTTATTGCCAAGGTCTTTAGCTACTTCATGTAACTGCCGAAAAGTGTGTGTCCCCTGTGTTTTAGGTGATCAGCCTAGTGAGGGTGCTAATCTGGGCCACTTCTTAGGCCTTTAAACGACTAGTCTTTAATTCTTAAGAGAATGTTAGTTTGCACCTCTTCAAGAGATTTGATAACATCTTTGACATAAATGTTTCCAGCAAGGCCGGCTTGCAGGAATTTTTTTTTTATTTAAAATTCATTAGGCCGTGCTACATGATGCGTCTATAGTTGGACGTCTTCATTCTTACAAAGCATTCATCAATCAAGATAACATACATGTTAATTTAGAAAAAGTACTTCTTCAGGTTGTCTGCATTCCAGGTACGCAAGATCGGACGTCCCTGCATGTCTTGGATCCGGTAGGTTCCGTCTCGAACTTCCTCGTAGATCTCATATGGACCTTCCCAGGTAGGGGTGAGTTTCCCTTGTTCATTGGCGCGTCCAACGGCTTCCATCTTCCTTAACACAAAATCTCCAACTTTTAAGATTCTTCTAGAGACCCTTTTGTTGTACTCCCTAGTCATCCGGAGTTTGTATAGTTGCTGGCGCAGAGCCGCGTTCCCTCTGGCTTCTGGCAAGAAATCCAGGGCCGCTTTCATCATTTCCCAATTGGTGTCTTCATTAAATAACATGACGCGCAGGGTTGGTTCACACATTTCAATTGGTAGGACGGCCTCATCTCCATAGGCTAATAAGAATGGTGTTTCTCCTGTAGAATTCTTTGCTGTGGTCCGTATAGACCATAAGACATTGGATAACTCGTCGGCCCACAACCCTTTTGCTTCATCAAGTTTCTTTTTCATCCCTTTAGAGATGATTTTGTTGAATGCTTCTACTTGTCCGCTAGCTTGGGAGCGGCCTACCGATGCAAAACATGCCGTGATGCCATGGTCAACCAACCAGCTCTCTAATTTAGGTGTCTTGAATTGTAGTCCATCGTCGAAGACAATGGACTGAGGAACGCCGAACCTTGTAATAATGTTTTTCCATATGAAAGCTCTCATGTCCCGGGCCTTAGTGTTTTTTAGAGCTTCAGCTTCTACCCATTTGGTGAAGTAGTCGACGACAACTATCACATAGCGCAGTCCTCCTGGTGCCGTCGTATAAGGGCCTAATAGGTCCATCCCCCATTTGGCAAATGGTATTGGGTTGGTGATTGGTGTTAGTTTCTGAGCTGGCCGTCGAATTAGATGAGCAAACCGTTGACATTTATCACACCGCTTGACCAAGTCTAGAGCGTCTTCTTTGAGAGTGGGCCAATAGTGTCCAGTTCTTAGAGCTTTTTCTGCCAAGGCCCTCCCCCCTATGTGCGAGCTGCATAATCCCTGATGGAGATCTTCCAATACTTGATGCCCCTTCTCTGGGGTTACGCAGCGAAAAAGAGGCCGTGAGAAAGCCTTTTTGTATAGAGTCCCGTTCCATATTTCGAACCAGGTGCATTTCTTTTGTAACCTTTCTGCCTGCTTGGGATCATCAGGGAGCACTCCATTCATTTTGAAATTGACAATATCATCCATCCAGGTGGCCGTTCGGTCCAAGACGTCTGTTCTCAAGACGTCAATGCTCTTGGACTGTTTTACCTCCCAAAATACATGACGTGGCGTGTCGCAAGATGCTGAGCTTGCCAACTTGGATAAGGCGTCTGCTTTTCTGTTTTCAGACCGGGGTATGTGTTGTATTTCAAAGCTAGTCCGCTGCTGAGCTTCTTGGTGGACCTTTTCCAAATATTTTATCATGGCGTCGTCCTTGGCTTCATATTCTCCCTTTACTTGACTAACAATTAGCTGTGACTCGGATAAAACCAGGACCTCTGCCGCCCCTGCTGCTCTGCTCATTTGGATTCCGCATATCAAGGCTTCATATTTAGCTTCATTGTTTGACGTCTGAAAGTTAAAACGCATTGCATATTCATATACATCCCCTTCTGGTTATACACAGATAATGCCGGCTCCACACCCATTTTGGGTGGCAGAACCATCCACGTGGAC
Organism: Spinacia oleracea; assembly: GCF_020520425.1. NCBI lineage: Eukaryota > Viridiplantae > Streptophyta > Magnoliopsida > Caryophyllales > Amaranthaceae > Spinacia > Spinacia oleracea. Next base: position 72,123,655 of record NC_079488.1, read on the forward strand.
CACCCACTGAGTCTTTTCGTTTTTCGAGTAAAGTGGCCTGGTCATTCCGGCAATAAAGTCAGCAAAAGCATGTCCCTTTATAGCCTTCTGCGGCTCATACGAAATATCAAATGCATTAAGCTCGATTGCCCAGTTGAGCATTCTTCCGGACGCTTCCAGGTTGGTAAATGGCCATTTCAGAGGTTGATCCGTGTACACTATCAGCCGATGGGCCAGGAAGTAAGGGTGAAGCTTTTTGCTAGCCAAGAACAGAGCGAAGAGAATTTTTCAACAATTGGATATTTAAGTTCTGCATTCTGCAAGATTTGGCTGACGAAATAGACAGGTAGTTGCATCCCATCCCTCTCTGTAAGTAGGACGGCGCTTAGAGCGTAGTCTGAGATGGCAAGGTAGAGGCACAGAACCTTCCCTGAGAGAGGGCTGACTAGCCGTGGCAGAGTGTGTAGATGCTCTTTCAAACGTAGGAAGGCGGCTTCTGCCTGTGGCGTCCATTAAAACTGGGTACCCTTTTTGATGGTACTGAAAAAGTAATGACACTTATCTCCAACTCTAGACAAAAATCGACCCAAGGCGGCAAGACAACCAGTCAAGCGTTGCACATCTTTAACCGTCTTTGGCGACGTCATAGTGATGACGGCCTGCACCTTGTCAGGATTGGCCTCAATACCACTCTCATCAATCAAAAATCCAAGGAATTTGCCGGAAGAGACTCCGAAAATGCATTTCTTAGGATTGAGTCTCATTTGGTAAGCCCGAAGGGTCTCAGAGGTCTCCCGCAAATCGCCGAGGTGATCCATCTTTTGCTTGCTTTTTACAATCATATCATCAATATAGGCTTCTATATTCCTCCCTTGTTGCTTTGCAAAAACCGTGTTCACCAGTCGTTGAAAGGTGGCTGGAGCATTTTTTAGACCGAACGACATGGCTTTGTAGCAGTACAAACCTTGCTCTGTGACAAATGAGGTCTTCTCCTGGTCCTCGGGCCACAAAGGGATCTGATGAAATCCGGAGTAAGCGTCCATGAAGCTCATCATGGCGTGCCCTGCCGTTGAGTCGACGAGTCGATCTATCTTTGGTAGTGGGAAACTGTCTTTGGGGCAGGCTTTATTTAAATCAGTATAGTCGACACACATCCTCCACGTCCCATTGGGCTTAGGTACCAGGACCACATTGGCTACCCAGTCTGGGTACTGACATGGACGTATGAAGCCTGCGTCCATTAACTTCTGTACTTCAGCGACAACGGCTAAATTTCTTGCTTCCCCATGATTCCTTTTCTTCTGTCGCACTGGTTTCATAGTGCTATCTACATTCAGCTTGTGCACGGCTACCGCCGGATCAATGCCTGGCATTTCCTCTACCGTGAAGGAAAATATTTCTTTGTACTCTCGAAGTAGTTGTACTAGTGCCGCTGCCATGGGGTCGACAAGAGGGACTCCAATGGGGACTGTTCGGGATGGGTCCGCTAGGTCTAGAACTATATCATAGTGTGCTCCTACAGGCTTAGGGCGTCTGTCCGCACTATGTGCCGTAGGTGTTTCTCGGAGTTTACGCTGGCTTGTCAGTGGTTTCAACTGTTCGTTTTTCTTTGGAGAGGCTCCCCATGCTGGTGGTTCAAACATTGATAAGTAACAATCTCTGGCCAGCTGTTGGTTTCCATAGAGAGATCCGATGCGTCCATTCCTTCCTACGAACTTAACTAGTAGTAGATGGGGAACAATCACAGCTTTTAGGTCATTGAGTGCTGGACGGCCGAGTATGATATTGAATGCGGTGAGGCTTGCTACAATCGTAAGTCGAATGACACCTTCCTTGGTCACTGGAGGGTAGCCAATGGAGACTGGGAGCAAGATGGAGCCAATTGGGCGGACGACGCTTCCTCCAAATCCTACTAAGGGTTTGAATACTTTCTCTATTGCTCCGGCATCGTGCTTCAACTTTTGCAGGCAATGCAGACTGATTATGTCGGACGAGCTCCCCGTGTCTACCAGCACTCTTTTCACTCTAAGATTAGCCACCTTAATCTCTAGAACCAATGGGTCATCATCATATGGTGCTGCCGCCTTTCGGTAATCATCTTTAGAAATTTCCACAGGAGGTAAATTCATTTGCACGGGACAGGGATATGATGAACCTGATTGCCGTCCCTCTTTACATGGTTCTCCTGCCGCTATCTCTCCGGATATCACCGCCACGAATCCTTTTTCTGAAATGTTAGGTTATGATACATATGAATAAACATAAATCATGCGGAAAAACCATAAAGCCAGGAAACATATTATTTACACATAATCATTTAGCATAATTCAGATGCATACACTTTGTAGCGTGCCCTCCCTAGCTGCGCCCGAACCGAACAAGAATAAGTTTTTTAGGACTCCAAGTGTCGTCCCTCCGTAGATAGTCCACAGCACGTCCGAATCCGCCTTAAGCTTGACCAACTAGAATCTCCCTTAAGGTAGTATGAAATTCGGCTATTATGGGGCAAGAGAGTGACTGATTTTTCTTGAAAATCTTACCTTTGAATACTTCAATTCTCGATTTAAATATGTGACCCTAGGCACCTATTTATATAGTTATGGAAAAGGACTTGGAATCCTATTAGGATACTAATTTATTTAATTAGAATCTTATTAAAACTCTATTAAACAAATTCTATCTTTATTAGGATTAGGATTTAATCATAGAACAAATTCAATTAGCTTTAGGATTTGTATTGAAACACAAACGTTGCACGAGCATCGCACGAACCCGCGCAGGCCTTGCGGCCCACACGAGCTGGCGCTGCTCGCAGCCCACGAGCAACTGCCCGCGCGCGCACGCCAAGGCCATTGCTGGGCCTGGCCTTGCGCTGGGCCTGGCGTGGCTTGGCAGCGTGTGTTTGGGCGCTCGGCTTGCTGGGTGTAGGCCTGGCTTCGTGCTGGGCCTTCGTCTAGCAAGTCTCGTCTGATGCTAATTCGTACGACGCGCTTCCGATTAAATTCCCGATTCCGGAATTCATTTCCGATACGAACAATATTTAATATTTCCGATTCCGGAATTAATTTCCGTTTCGAACAAATATTTAATATTTCCGTTTCCGGAATTATTTTCCGATTTCGATAATATTTCCGATTCTGACAATATTTCCGCTTCCGGCAATATTTCCGATTCCGGCAATATTTCCATTTCCAATAATATTTTCCGATACGTACCATGTTTCCGTTTCCGGCAACATCTACGACTTGGATAATATTTATATTTTCGATACGATCCATATTTCCGTTTCCGGCAATATCATCGTTTCCGGAGTATTCATTTCTTGCCTTTGACGATCTCAGCTCACTGAAACCAAGATCCGTCGATTCCGAATATCCATAGATGGAGTATTTAATTCCATTAAATACTTGATCCGTTTAAGTACTATTTGTGTGACCCTACGGGTTCAGTCAAGAGTAAGATGTGGATTAATATAATTAATTCCACTTGAACTGAAGCGGCTTCTAGCTAAGCATTCAGCTCACTTGATCTCACTGAATTATTAACTTGTTAATTAATACTGAACCGCATTTATTAGACTTAACATTAAATGCATACTTGGACCAAGGGCATTATTTCCTTCAGTCTCCCACTTGTCCTTAGGGACAAGTGTGCATTTCCTAATTCCTTTGTCGCTCGATGCTTGCTCTTGAACATAAGGTAAGAGTTGTCATCCTTATTACGTCCAGAGGTGTTTCTCGGTTTCAGAGTTCAACTGATCAAATAAACAGATAATCATAACCTATGATTCATCTGAGCACGGCCATGCATTTTACAGTGTCTAATAATTTTAATGAAATTTACTTATGACAGATTTTCATCTCTTACAGTAAAGTTTCATAGGTCTGTCCGATACTAGTCTTCCCAAAGTAAGTATTTATGCAAATGATTATGACATTTCCATGTCCACATAGTTCAAGAAACAGAACTACTAGTCATCTTGCATTCTAGTCGTCTAACGTTTTCTATGCGTCCAATTTTATAGAAAACTCCGACTAGGGACCATTTTCAACTTTTGACATTCAAGTTCACTTGATAGACATTTCTTAGTCACAGGACTGGTCCTGACAGTCTATCTTGAATATTTCTTCAAATTGAAGGGACTCGTCATTTAATAAACCACAAATTAAATGGAAAAATGAATTATATTCATTTATTGTGAATGATTAACCAATAATGTTTTACAAAGTATTAAAATCTAAAACTTTAAAACATCAAACAAGGACATCAAAGCCATTCTCCAATATGCTTGATTCCCATAGCTGCAGTGTGCGAGTTGTGCTTCGTCTGCAGCAGAGGTTTAGTCAATGGATCTGATATGTTGTCATCAGTTCCAATCTTGCTTATCTCGACTTCCTTTCTTTCAACGAACTCTCGTAGAAGGTGAAATCTACGAAGTACATGCTTGACTCTTTGGTGGTGTCTAGGCTCCTTTGCCTGTGCAATAGCTCCGTTATTATCACAATATAGGGCTATTGGTCCTTTAATGGAGGGGACTACACCAAGTTCACCTATGAACTTCCTTAGCCATATAGCTTTCTTTGCTGCTTCATGTGCAACAATGTACTCCGCTTCAGTTGTAGAATCCGCAATGGTGCTTTGCTTAGCACTTTTCCAGCTTACTGCACCTCCGTTGAGGCAGAAGACAAACCCAGACTGTGATCTGAAATCATATTTGTCGGTTTGGAAACTTGCGTCCGTATAGTCTTTAACAATTAATTCATCATCTCCACCATAAACCAAGAAGCCATCTTTGTGCCTTTTCAGGTACTTCAGAATATTCTTGGCAGCAGTCCAATGTGCCTCTCCTGGGTCTGAATGGTATCTGCTCGTAGCACTGAGTGCGTACGCAACATCTGGGCGTGTACATATCATAACATACATTATTGAACCAATTAATGATGCATATGGAATCCCACTCATTCGTCTACGCTCATCAAGTGTTTTTGGGCACTGAGTCTTGCTTAGAGTCATTCCATGAGACATGGGTAGGTAGCCTCGCTTGGAGTCTGCCATCTTGAACCTCTCAAGCACCTTATTGATATAAGTGCTTTGACTAAGTCCAATCATCCTTTTAGATCTATCTCTGTAAATCTTGATGCCCAATATGTACTGTGCTTCTCCTAGATCCTTCATCGAAAAACATTTTCCAAGCCAAATCTTGACAGAGTTCAACATAGGAATGTCATTTCCGATAAGTAATATGTCGTCGACATATAGTATTAGAAAAGCAATTTTGCTCCCACTGACCTTCTTGTATACACAAGATTCGTCTGCGTTCTTGATGAAACCAAAGTCACTGACTGCTTCATCAAAACGTATATTCCAGCTCCTGGATGCCTGCTTCAATCCGTAGATTGATTTCTTTAGCTTGCATACCTTTTTAGCATTCTTTGGATCCTCAAAACCCTCAGGCTGTGTCATAAACACAATTTCTGTTAAAACGCCGTTTAAGAAAGAGGTTTTGACATCCATCTGCCATATTTCGTAATCGTAATATGCAGCGATTGCTAACATTATCCGAATAGACTTTAGCATTGCAACTGGTGAAAAGGTTTCATCGTAATCCACACCGTGGACTTGCCTGTAACATTTTGCAACCAATCTAGCTTTGAGAACTTCAAGTTTTCCATCCTTGTCCTTTTTCAGTTTGAAAACCCATTTGCTTCCAATGGCTTGGTAGCCATCTGACAAATCGACCAAATCCCATACTTGGTTTTCTGACATGGAGTCTAATTCAGATTGCATGGCTTCTTGCCATTGCTTGGAGCTAGGGCTCGTCATAGCTTGTTTGTAAGTCGCAGGTTCATCACTTTCAAGTAATAGAACATCATAGCTCTCGTTCGTCAAAATACCTAAGTACCTTTCCGGTTGAGATCTATATCTCTGCGATCTACGCGGGGTTACATCTCTAGATTGTCCATGATTCTCACCAGATACTTCTAAAGATCTCTGAGTTTCATCCTGAATGTCATCTCGAGCATTCTCTAGAGTTTGTTGTTCGACTCGAATCTCTTCGAGGTCTACTTTTCTCCCACTTGTCATTTTGGAAATGTGATTCTTTTCCAAAAAGATACCATCTCGAGCAACAAACACCTTGTTCTCAGTTGTATTGTAGAAGTAATACCCCTTTGTTTCCTTTGGATAGCCCACAAGGATACATTTGTCAGATTTTGGATGAAGTTTGTCTGAAATTAATCGTTTGACGTATACTTCACATCCCCAAATCTTAAGAAAAGACACATTTGGAGGCTTTCCAAACCATAACTCATATGGAGTCTTTTCAACAGCTTTAGACGGAGCTCTATATATAGTGAGTGCATCTGTATTTAGTGCATGTCCCCAAAATTCTATTGGAAGTTCGGCCTGACCCATCATTGATCTAACCATGTCTAGCAAGGTTCTGTTCCTCCGTTCCGACACACCATTCCATTCAGGTGTTCCAGGAGGAGTCAATTCCGATAGAATTCCACATTCTTTCAGATGGTCATCAAATTCATAGCTCAGATATTCACCGCCTCTATCAGACCGCAGTGCCTTAATCTTCTTGCCTAATTGATTCTCTACTTCACTCTGAAATTTCTTGAATTTGTCAAAGGATTCAGACTTATGCTTTATTAGGTAGACATAACCATATCTACTGAAGTCATCAGTAAAAGTGATAAAGTAGCTGAAACCACCCCTAGCATTTGTACTCATTGGTCCACATACATCTGTATGGATTAAACCCAATAGTTCAGTTGCTCTTTCTCCAACTTTAGAGAAAGGTTGCTTTGTCATTTTGCCAAGTAAACATGATTCGAACTTACCATAATCCTCTAAGTTAAATGGTTCTAGAGTTCCTTCCTTTTGAAGTCTTTCTATGCGTTTCAGGTTAATATGGCCTAATCGACAATGCCACAGATAGGTGAGATCTGAATCATCCTTTTTGGCCTTTTTGGTATTTATGTTATAAACTTGTTTGTCGTGATCTAATAAATAAAGTCCATTGACTAATCTAGCATATCCATAAAACATCTCTTTAAAATAAAACGAACAACTATAGTCTTTTATTAAAAAGGAAAATCCCTTAGCATCTAAGCAAGAAACAGAAATGATGTTTTTAGTAAGACTTGAAACATGGAAACACTCTTCCAGTTCCAATACTAGCCCAGAGGGCAACGAAAAATAATAAGTTCCTACAGCTAATGCAGCAATCCGTGCTCCATTTCCCACTCGTAGGTCGACTTCACCCTTGCTTAACCTTCTACTTCTTCTTAGTCCTTGTGGATTGGAACATAAGTGTGAGCCACAACCTGTATCTAATACCCAAGAAGTTGAATTAGCAAGTATACAATCTATAACGAAAATACCTGAAGATGGAACGACTGTTCCGTTCTTCTGATCTTCCTTTAGCTTCAAGCAATCTCTCTTCCAATGCCCCTTCTTCTTGCAATAGAAGCATTCGGATTTAGAAGTGGGTTGACTGACCTTCCTCTTTTCAGACTTGGCGCCAGTTTGCTTAGTTGGGCTGGCCTTCTTGCCACCTTTCTTAGCATTCCTCTTCTTTCCAGATTTCTTGAACTTGCCCCCACGCACCATAAGCACATCTTTCTTATCACTTTTGAGCGTCTTTTCAGCGGTCTTCAGCATACCGTGAAGCTTAGTGAGCGTTTTGTCCAGACTATTCATACTGTAGTTCAGCTTGAACTGATCATACCCGTTATGAGGAGAATGGAGGATGGTGTCTACATCCATTTCCTGAGAGAACTGCTGATCCAGCCGACTCATATTCTTAATGAGTCCAATCATTTTGAGAACATGTGGACTTACGGGCTCGACTTTCTTAAGTTTGGTCTCAAGAATTTGCCTAGGAGTCTCGAATATTTCGACCTGAGCCAGATCTTGGAACATGTTCTTTAACTCACTGATGATCGTGAAAGCATCTGAGTTGATGAACGTTTTCTATAGAACTGCACTCATGGTTGCAAGCATTAGACATTTCACATCCTTGTTGGCATCAATCCAACGATTGAGGGCTGCCTGAGTGACCCCTTCGCCTGCGGCTTCGGGCATCGCCTCTTCCAGGACATACTCCTTTTCTTCCTGCATAAGAACTATTTGCAAGTTCCTTTGCCAGTCAAGGAAGTTTTTCCCGTTCAACTTCTCCTTTTCGAGAATTGATCGAATGTTGAATGAATTGTTGTTTTCCATAATTAAAACTACAATTGAAAAAGAATAAATAATCATTCACAGTTTCTCTTAATAAACTTAAATTCTAGCATACATGCATAATTTAATGTTCATTAAGCATTTTATTCAAGGTATGTGTTCCGGCAGGTGTGAATAAAATGATTCCAAGATCCTAAAACCCATTGAAGAATTAAGCACATTATGTATTTAGACTCAATTCTAAAATCTTTTAGGTAAGCAAAATCCTTTTTCTAATAGTCTAGAAACTACTCTTGGTTGATAGGTACGTCTAAGAACTTATTAGGTAAACCTATCGATTTTGCCACGAAATAAAAGGACTCCTTACTTATATCGTTGAGTTTCACCAAAACTAACATGTACTCACAATTATTTGTGTACCTTACCCCTTTAGGATCAATAAGTAACACCTCGCTGAGCGTAATCTATTACTAGATTGATGTAAAGGTTATCCAAGTAAGTGTTATTTTGGCATGACACCTTTTAACTCATTTTTTTATAAGGTTTGGAACTTAAGGCTCTTACTAGGTTGGTTAGATTTTAAGTGAACTAAAATCCTTAATCATGCAACATAATCAAGCCACAATCTCATTGTAATCCCCCGTAATTTTATTATATTCTATTTATATATTTTAACGTATATTTAATATATTTAAATGTAATTTACGAATTTTAGAAATGAATATGTAATTAAAATATAATTATGTTATTACATTTTGAATATTTTAAATGATTTATGAAATCAAATTGATTTTGACTTTTACGTTAAAACGAATTAGGATTTTGGAATCACGTTCTATTGGAACTAGAAAGCAAATCCTAAATTCTTAATTCTACTCCTAGCCCACTTGAAAAGCCCAACCATTAAAACCCAAAAGAACTCAAACCCTCACCCAAAACAAATTCACGTAAAAAGAAAAATCAAGCCTCCTCTCCCTCCTTCAACTCCACGTACAGCATCCTCCCTGCAGTTTTCTCTCCTCCCTTCGTCCGCCGCTTCTGCCCAGCCACCGGACAACCATCACCGCCGGTAACTCTCTTTCTCTCCCCCTCGTGTTTCTTTCTCTCTTTCGTCGTCTTTCTCTCCTCACTCACTAACTCTTTGTTTTTCTTGCGAAGCACCACCAGTGCACGCAACAACCAGCCCTGTCGCCTGTTCCTAGCCGCCACCTACTCGCGCCGCCGGTCTATCGCATTATATTTCCCGGTAACCGCCTCTCTTGTCCTTCCTTCGTTCGTTCTTTTTCTCTGTATTTCTTGCTCTCCTCAATTGTGTTCCTGCTGTTGCACAGCCATCGCACGACCCAGCCGCGTCGACGACAACCATCAACCCAGCCGCTGCCGCGCCGCCGTCCCCGGACCGCCGGCCGCCCACTCTTCCTCTTCTTTTGGTTAATTCCTTTTAAACCCTAAGCTAATTTAATTAGTTAATTACGTTTTATTAATTCAATTTATATTTTTCTTGAGTTAAGTTTATGATTTTATGATTTAATTACGAATTTAAGACTTACTTGTTTGCATAATTAAATCATCAAATTTCAGATTACATAATTCGATTGAAACAAGAATTTGAATTATTTAAGGCATGAATTTTAATGTTTTAATGGTTTTAAATCATGGTAGAATGAGTATGAATTATTGAAACTATTATTTTTATGTTCTAAGCATGATAAGTTGGTTTTGGGAAGTTTGTAAACGAATTTATATTGCTGAAAATTTAAGTATGATATTTGCAAAGAGTTTTCAACGAATTTCAATCTTTAATTCAATAATTGTTATGCTAGGAAATCAAATATTCAAGTTTTGTTATTGGAGAAAAGTTCTAAATATGTTTAGGATGCATTTAGAATGCTTTATTATGGTTACCAATGATTAGAAATTGATTGGTATTACTCGTTGGTTGTTTTAGGCGGAGAATTCTCTTTAGGCGACTTTTGAAAGTGTTAAGGTGGCCTATCAGTTTGTTTACACAAGGTACGTACATACCTGTGTGCCTGGAATGTGTGCTAATTGTTGAAACCATGTTGAATCTTGTTGTTGAACTTGGTTATGTTAATATTATTGTGGAACTTGGTGATGTTGATATTATGGACGAACTGGGTTATATTGAATGTGCATGTTTAATACTGTTGGACAAACTTATTGAACTTATTTTGCACTATAAGAACTGTGACATGTTAGTATGGATGTTTGATACAAACATGTTGGTTGGGAACACTAGATTATTCTATATGATTGGGTTGGATCAATTGGTTGTTGTTCCCTTTCTATCTTTTCACTACTTTATAAGGGCGGAGGACCTTGTTTAGTAGGTTGAAACTTTATGCCCATATACAGGGTTGCTCATGGTTAAAGGAAAGGTTGGGTTAAGTTGGAATGAGTCTTGATTGATGCTTTTATGATCACTTACTTAATTCCAAGATAAAAACAGTTGTGAACAAATGTGAATTGTCTGGCTTATGTAATGGTCGAGTCATAACGGAATCCCAATTTGTAAATCATGTAAAGTGAAACTGAATAGCAATAGCTTTAGACTGTGCACGTCTGAAGTGACGGACAAACAGGAGTTGGGGTTCATGGTGGTAGCCCATGGCCTTTTCTGGGACCGGATTGATCACCGTGTCCTATTTTTATTTAAACGTTCCTCGATATCGCAGGTCACTGAGGTCACGGAGTCGCGCCCGTACCTCGTCTTCCTTAGTGAAGACTTCTGGATGGTCAACTCGGTCCATTGTCTATTTCAACTAAAATAATGTTATGGTTATTAAGCCTAGCTTAGTCTAGTCAAGTATAATCGTCAATTTATTATGTTTTGTCTGTCCTTACTTATACTTAGGAGTATCATGTTAGGGTTGTTGGTTTGATAGTATCATGCTAGGATTGTTGTTGTTTTAGTATGTAGTACTCAGCTTTGCTGATTACGTGCTTTGTTTGTGTGTGTTGATCATGGCTATGCCTTATTGATCCTGTGATGACCCATCTTTGGTGAGCAGTCTCTAAGGATCAATAAGCGTTGCCCATCTACAGGTTTGAAGATGATGCATCATTGGGATCGGGATTAGAGAGCTTGTAGTTCTATTTGTTTAGTTAAGTGATTCAATTTGTTAACTTGGATTTGAAACTTGTCGTACTATTCGTATTTCCTTATTTTCGTTTATTGGTTTTTGGGATTAAACCTGTAATCAATTACTTATAAACCTCAAATTAGTTTTATGTTTTCCGCTGCAAAATTCTGAATAAGCCGTTACGTTTTCACACGGGCGATAATGCCTTGATAATTCTCTATATTTTATATTAAAAGGTTATTTTAGAAAAGAGAGAATTGTCGGGGTGTTACAAAGTGGTATTTTTGAGCTAAAGGTTTCACTGACATTTCGTGTCTACCTTTTATATCTTAGGCGCCTAACCAACTAATTAGTTATGTAAAAGTAATTTCACATTAGTGAATAAATTTAAAGTTATTAGCTAGAAATGTTTGAATTTATTTTAATATTGACTCTTGAATCGTGCTTTGAAATACGTTTTTATGCGAATAAATGTATTTCGATTCTTTTGAAATTTAAATTAATATTTCAAAAAAAAAAAAAAAAAAAAAAAAAAAAAAAAAAAAAAAAAAAAAAAAAAAAAAAAAATTTTACTGCTGCTGCTGCTACAGTACCGTGAAAAAAAAAAAAAAAAAAAAAAAAAAAAAAAAAAAAAAAAAAAAAAAATTAATTATTTATCGTTTAATAATTATTCTTTTAATCAATCTAATTCGTATAAATCATTCTTGTTTATCCTTTTATGCTTCAATGTTTCATATACTATGATTATTTTGAGAGTTGGGTAGTATAGGAAAGGGCATATAGAATAGAAGCATTGTGCATGCATTATGTCAACATGATTGTAATTTCTCTACCTGCTAACTGTTGTGTCTTTCCTATGCATTGCGATTGATATATATTCTTACTTATTGTGTATTGTGGGATCATACGGTAAGTGAGAGTACTAATTACTAACATAGAAACTATGTTTAATTGTTATAGATCACTAATCATGTCTGGCATACAAGGAAATAGAATAGGGAGCAACTCTAACCCTATTATTCTAAGCGATGATGAAAATGAGATGGATTACGAGTCTGACATTAACAGTTACACCAGCCGTGAACTTGTTCTGCGTCGAGTTTTAAGAGCAGGAGAACCTGATAGTGATGATGAAGCCCTTCGTGAATTTGATCGTGCTAGAGGGCAAACTAGGGTCGATATTTATCAAGCTGTTTTGAGACCTGAAAGCGATTCGGAGCCTGAGTTTGAGCATGAATTTGGGTTTGAGTTCGAACAAGAATTTGAGTTTGAGTTCGAACATGGATTAGAGGTTGAACCTGAGTTTGAGTTTGAGCCCGAACATGAACCTGAACCTGAGCCTGAGCCAGAGGAAGCTAATCATCAATTTCAAGGTCTACGAAGATCCTCTAGGCCAAGAAAAGAAGCTTATTATTTTGATATGGATGACGATGATGAACTTAAATATGAGCTATTCACCCTAGAAGGTTATAGCGAGTCAAAGGACAAGTCTGATGATGTTTCCCTTTAGCTTTGCTTACATATTTAGTTGTGTGTGAGAAAAATGTTGGTCAATCCGCCCAACCATAGTTTATGTTTATATCGTAGAACCTTTTTACTTTATTTTGAGAACAGGTGTGTGTTAATATTTAGGATTGTTATTGACATTCTTCTGAGTAATAAAAGCTAGATGATTGACTATCTAAAAGATCAGAGTTTTACGGGCACGCAAGGGGAATGTTTTCTTTTTTATTCTAACTTATTATTCGTGATGATTGAAGTCATTCCTTGTCTCTCAGTTGAATGTTTTGCATGATTGTTCATTTCGTGTGCATTTTGAATGTTAATGTGATATTGCATTGCTAGAGGATAATGTAAGTAAAGTTTTGAACCTGAATTAGAGCATATAAATTTCAGGTCGCGCTCTAGGATGGCCAATAATAGTGACCTAGCTGCTGCTATTCGCCTCTTGGCGGAAAAACTAACCCAGGAAAGAACTGAGCGTCCCGATTCTGCAGGGGACATGTTTGAAAGGCTTGCGAAAGTTAAGCCACCATACTTTAAGGGGCAGGCAGACCCCACCTTCCTTGAAAACTGGATCAGGGAATTTGAGAAACTATTTGGGGCGGTAAACTGTCCTGAGCATATGAAAGTAGGCCAAGCTGTCCTCTACCTGAAAGATGAGGCCGACCTTTGGTGGAGGGAAAATGGGACTAGACTAAGCGCTGCTGAGGGATTCAATTGGGATTCTTTTATTGTTGCTTTGAGGGGGAAGTTTTATCCTCCTTTTATGAGGAAGCAGAAAGCCCAGGAATTTATCAACCTTAGGATGGGGAATATGACCATTGCTGAATACTACAGTAAGTTTATAGCCTTGTCGAGGTTTGCACCTGAGGTGGTAGCTACTGAGGAACTAAAAGCTCAGAGGTTTGAGCAAGGGTTAACCGATGAGATCCAACTGGGATTAGGCGGGGAAACCTTTACGTCCTTAGACATTGTTTATGGGAGAGCTTCTCATATCTATGGCCTTCAGACCAGGAGAGACAAAAAGAATATTGTTGTTGGGGATAAAAGGAAAGAGTTTAATGCTGGGGGAAGTCAGGGGAACTTCAAAAGGAATAGAAATGGAAATGGTAATGGTAATGGTAATGGTAATGGTAAATTCCAGGGAAGAAACAACCAGGGGAATAACTATAACAACAGAAACCAAACTGACAGAGTGTACCACTGCAAGAGGTGCAACAACAACCACCCTGGGAAGGATTGTAAGGGGGAATTGGTAATTTGCAACTATTGTCATAAGAAGGGACATAGGGAGTTTGAGTGCTTCACAAAGCAGAAGAGAGAGCAGAATGGTAGTGGGAGTAGTAACCAAGGGAAACCAGGTTTTGACCATTCGGGAAACCAAAGTTCGAAGCATGCTGGGGCACCAAACAACCAGGGAAACCAAAACAAACCTGCCAATGGAAACAACAATAACATCAAGGCTCCCGGAAAGCTGTTCGTAATGAGTAGAAATGAAGCTGAACGTTCTGCAGACGTAGTTTCGGGTACTTTCTCTATCAACTCCTTACCTGTTAAAACATTGTTTGATTCAGGGGCAACATATTCTTTTATTTCGACCTCTATTGTTAAAAATTTGAAGTTAGTAGATTTTGAGGCAATTGATTTACCTGTTAGTATGCCTAATGGTGCAACAATAAGGTGTACGAAATTATTTAAGAACTTGCCTTTGAAGATAAAAGATTGCACTTTTCCATCTAATTTGATAGAATTTAGTTTGGGGGACCTAGATGTGATTCTGGGGATGGATTGGCTAAGCTTATACAAGGCCAGGATAGATTGCGAGATTCAGAAAGTAAGCCTAAAGAACCCTACTGGGAAATCAATATCATATAGACGTTTTGGGAAGTCTGGGAACTTTGGGGTGATCTCCGCATTACAAGTGAGGAAACTGGTAAATAAAGGGTGTGAACTATTTTTCTGTAGCGTCCAAGATGTAAGTAAGAAAGTCGGGGTAAAGATAGAGGATGTCCCAATCGTAAGAGAATTTGTAGATGTATTTCCGGATGAGATTCCGGGTATGCCACCGGCTAGAACCCTTGAATTTACCATAGAGTTAAATCCCGGAACCGCACCTATATCCAAAGCACCTTATAGGATGGCACCCCCAGAAATGAGTGAGTTAAAGACACAATTGCAGGACTTGTTCGACAAGGGGTACATTAGGCCTAGTGCATCACCGTGGGGAGCTCCAGTATTGTTCGTCAAAAAGAAAGATGGGAGTATGCGGCTATGTATTGATTATAGGGAGTTGAACAACGTAACAATCAAAAACAAATATCCTTTGCCTAGGATAGATGACCTGTTTGACCAGTTGAGCGGGGCAAGTGTATTCTCAAAGATTGATTTGCGTTCGGGATATCACCAATTGAGGGTAGCTGAAAAAGACATTCCTAAGACTGCATTTAGGACTCGTTATGGCCATTATGAGTTTACAGTAATGCCTTTTGGGTTAACCAATGCACCCGCCATATTTATGGATCTGATGAATAGGATTTTCCATGAGTTCCTAGATAAGTTTGTGGTGGTATTCATTGATGATATTCTGATCTATTCGAGGAATGAAAAGGAACACGATGATCATTTGAGGGTTATCTTGGAGACGCTTAGGAAGAACCAGTTGTATGCAAAGTTCTCTAAGTGTGAATTCCGCCTGGAAAAGGTAGCATTTTTGGGACATTATGTGTCAAAGGAAGGAGTCTCTGTGGATCCTGCCAAGATTCAAGCCGTGAGTGAGTGGCCTACCCCGAAGAATGTGTCTGATATTCGGAGTTTCTTAGGTCTAGCTGGGTATTATAGAAGATTTGTGAGAGATTTCTCAAAGATAGCAAGACCCATGACCAACTTGATGAAGAAAGAATCAAAATTTGAGTGGAGCGAAAAATGTGAGGAAGCCTTCCAAATTCTCAAAGAACGTTTAACCTCAGCACCTGTTTTAACCTTGCCTGATGGGAATGAAGGGTTTGAGGTATATAGTGATGCGTCGAAGAATGGGTTGGGGTGTGTATTACAGCAAAATGGGAAGGTGATTGCGTATGCGTCGCGTCAATTAAAACCATATGAGGCTAATTACCCTACCCACGATCTAGAGCTAGCTGCGATTGTTTTCGCTTTGAAAATTTGGAGACATTACCTCTATGGGGCAACATGTAAGATCTTCACAGACCACAAAAGCCTAAAATACATTTTCACCCAGAAAGATCTCAACATGAGACAAAGAAGATGGTTAGAGTTGATCAAGGACTATGATTTGAACATCCAGTACCATGAGGGGAAAGCAAACGTAGTCGCCGATGCATTGAGTAGAAAATCTAGCCATAGTATGAATGTCTTGGTAGTGCCTGAAGAGTTGTGTCGAGACATGCAGAGACTTAGCCTGGAAATAGTAAACCCTGGGGAAACCAAAGCAAAACTGAGCGCATTATCATTGGGGTTGCCTATATTCGAGGAGATTAGAGAAAGTCAAGCTGGGGATGAGTGCCTAGAGAGAATCAAAGAAAAGATGGGTCAAGGGAAAGAAGTGGATTTCAAGATTCATGAAGATGGTAGTTTGAGGTTCAAAGGGAGATGGTGCGTACCACAAAAGTGTGAAGAACTCAAGAGACGTCTTATGGACGAGGGGCATAATACTCCATATTCTGTGCACCCTGGGGGTGACAAGTTGTACAAAGACCTGAAACAAATCTATTGGTGGCCTAATATGAAACGGGAAGTTGCTGAGTTTGTGTCTAGATGCCTAACCTGTCAGAAAGTCAAAATAGACCACAAAAGACCCATGGGGAAAGTTCAACCTTTAGAAGTGCCTGGATGGAAGTGGGATTCCATTTCTATGGATTTTGTTACTGCCTTGCCTAGATCAAAGAACGGAAATGATACCATTTGGGTGATTGTGGATCGTCTAACAAAATCAGCCGTGTTTATTCCGATTAAAGAGACTTGGAAAAAGAAACAGCTTGCAAGGACATACATTAAGCATGTAGTGAGGTTGCATGGGGTCCCAACCGATATTATCTCAGACCGTGACTCAAGATTCCTCTCGAAATTTTGGCAAAAAGTCCAGTTGAACCTTGGGACAACTTTGAAAATGAGCACTGCTTTCCACCCTGCAACCGATGGTCAGACTGAGAGAACTAACCAAACTATGGAAGATATGTTGAGGGCTTGTGCAATTGACTTTAAGGGTAGTTGGGAAGACCATCTAGACTTGATCGAATTTTCATACAACAATAGCTACCACGCAAGCATTAAGATGGCACCTTTTGAGGCACTATATGGGAGAAAATGTAGAAGTCCCACCTGCTGGAATGATTTCAGTGAAAATATAGTCTTGGGAACGGAATTCATTGAAGAAACTGTCAAGAATGTGAAAATAATTCAGGCTAGAATTCAAGCTGCCCAGGATAGGCAAAAGAGTTATGCTGATTTGAAAAGAAGAGATGATGAATTTGCAGTAGGTGATAAAGTGTTCTTGAAAGTATCACCAACCAAGGGTGTGATGAGATTTGGGAAGAAGGGCAAGCTAAGTGCCAAGTATGTAGGCCCATATGAAATTCTGCAACGAATAGGGAAAGTAGCATACAAGTTAGCCTTGCCAATGGAGTTCGAAAAGATGCACGACGTGTTTCACATTTCCCAACTAAAGCGCTATATCCCTGATGAGCGTCATATCTTAGAGCCTGAGAGAATTCAGATTGATAGTAGCCTCACATACGAAGAAAGGCCTGTGAAAATCCTTGATAGAAAAGTGCGTAGTACACGCAATAAGGACGTCAGCATAGTGAAAGTGCTTTGGTCGAACCACGAGTACGAAGAGGCCACGTGGGAAGCCGAAGCTGAAATGAAGATCAAGTATCCGGAGTTATTTTCTGAGGTGAGTTACGAGGGCGTAACTCGTTTTCTTTAAGGGGGGTAGAATGCGATAGAAATTCGCGCTTTTTACCTATTTTTATGATATTTTATGCATTTCATGCTTATTTTAGCAACCTTTACATGTTGATGCAAGTAAATAGATTCTCCGCATAAGAAAATTGTGTTCTTGGGTATTGCAAGTAACTCTTAGTTGGCAAAAGAGTGCACAAGAGTGGCACAAAGTACTTCTACAATTAGAATAAGTTGAAAAGTTTGGAAAAATATGTGAATTTTCGTGCCAAGTTTCGGGACGAAACTTCTTTTAAGAGGGGTAGATTGTAATCCCCCGTAATTTTATTATATTCTATTTATATATTTTAACGTATATTTAATATATTTAAATGTAATTTACGAATTTTAGAAATGAATATGTAATTAAAATATAATTATGTTATTACATTTTGAATATTTTAAATGATTTATGAAATCAAATTGATTTTGACTTTTACGTTAAAACGAATTAGGATTTTGGAATCACGTTCTATTGGAACTAGAAAGCAAATCCTAAATTCTTAATTCTACTCCTAGCCCACTTGAAAAGCCCAACCATTAAAACCCAAAAGAACTCAAACCCTCACCCAAAACAAATTCACGTAAAAAGAAAAATCAAGCCTCCTCTCCCTCCTTCAACTCCACGTACAGCATCCTCCCTGCAGTTTTCTCTCCTCCCTTCGTCCGCCGCTTCTGCCCAGCCACCGGACAACCATCACCGCCGGTAACTCTCTTTCTCTCCCCCTCGTGTTTCTTTCTCTCTTTCGTCGTCTTTCTCTCCTCACTCACTAACTCTTTGTTTTTCTTGCGAAGCACCACCAGTGCACGCAACAACCAGCCCTGTCGCCTGTTCCTAGCCGCCACCTACTCGCGCCGCCGGTCTATCGCATTATATTTCCCGGTAACCGCCTCTCTTGTCCTTCCTTCGTTCGTTCTTTTTCTCTGTATTTCTTGCTCTCCTCAATTGTGTTCCTGCTGTTGCACAGCCATCGCACGACCCAGCCGCGTCGACGACAACCATCAACCCAGCCGCTGCCGCGCCGCCGTCCCCGGACCGCCGGCCGCCCACTCTTCCTCTTCTTTTGGTTAATTCCTTTTAAACCCTAAGCTAATTTAATTAGTTAATTACGTTTTATTAATTCAATTTATATTTTTCTTGAGTTAAGTTTATGATTTTATGATTTAATTACGAATTTAAGACTTACTTGTTTGCATAATTAAATCATCAAATTTCAGATTACATAATTCGATTGAAACAAGAATTTGAATTATTTAAGGCATGAATTTTAATGTTTTAATGGTTTTAAATCATGGTAGAATGAGTATGAATTATTGAAACTATTATTTTTATGTTCTAAGCATGATAAGTTGGTTTTGGGAAGTTTGTAAACGAATTTATATTGCTGAAAATTTAAGTATGATATTTGCAAAGAGTTTTCAACGAATTTCAATCTTTAATTCAATAATTGTTATGCTAGGAAATCAAATATTCAAGTTTTGTTATTGGAGAAAAGTTCTAAATATGTTTAGGATGCATTTAGAATGCTTTATTATGGTTACCAATGATTAGAAATTGATTGGTATTACTCGTTGGTTGTTTTAGGCGGAGAATTCTCTTTAGGCGACTTTTGAAAGTGTTAAGGTGGCCTATCAGTTTGTTTACACAAGGTACGTACATACCTGTGTGCCTGGAATGTGTGCTAATTGTTGAAACCATGTTGAATCTTGTTGTTGAACTTGGTTATGTTAATATTATTGTGGAACTTGGTGATGTTGATATTATGGACGAACTGGGTTATATTGAATGTGCATGTTTAATACTGTTGGACAAACTTATTGAACTTATTTTGCACTATAAGAACTGTGACATGTTAGTATGGATGTTTGATACAAACATGTTGGTTGGGAACACTAGATTATTCTATATGATTGGGTTGGATCAATTGGTTGTTGTTCCCTTTCTATCTTTTCACTACTTTATAAGGGCGGAGGACCTTGTTTAGTAGGTTGAAACTTTATGCCCATATACAGGGTTGCTCATGGTTAAAGGAAAGGTTGGGTTAAGTTGGAATGAGTCTTGATTGATGCTTTTATGATCACTTACTTAATTCCAAGATAAAAACAGTTGTGAACAAATGTGAATTGTCTGGCTTATGTAATGGTCGAGTCATAACGGAATCCCAATTTGTAAATCATGTAAAGTGAAACTGAATAGCAATAGCTTTAGACTGTGCACGTCTGAAGTGACGGACAAACAGGAGTTGGGGTTCATGGTGGTAGCCCATGGCCTTTTCTGGGACCGGATTGATCACCGTGTCCTATTTTTATTTAAACGTTCCTCGATATCGCAGGTCACTGAGGTCACGGAGTCGCGCCCGTACCTCGTCTTCCTTAGTGAAGACTTCTGGATGGTCAACTCGGTCCATTGTCTATTTCAACTAAAATAATGTTATGGTTATTAAGCCTAGCTTAGTCTAGTCAAGTATAATCGTCAATTTATTATGTTTTGTCTGTCCTTACTTATACTTAGGAGTATCATGTTAGGGTTGTTGGTTTGATAGTATCATGCTAGGATTGTTGTTGTTTTAGTATGTAGTACTCAGCTTTGCTGATTACGTGCTTTGTTTGTGTGTGTTGATCATGGCTATGCCTTATTGATCCTGTGATGACCCATCTTTGGTGAGCAGTCTCTAAGGATCAATAAGCGTTGCCCATCTACAGGTTTGAAGATGATGCATCATTGGGATCGGGATTAGAGAGCTTGTAGTTCTATTTGTTTAGTTAAGTGATTCAATTTGTTAACTTGGATTTGAAACTTGTCGTACTATTCGTATTTCCTTATTTTCGTTTATTGGTTTTTGGGATTAAACCTGTAATCAATTACTTATAAACCTCAAATTAGTTTTATGTTTTCCGCTGCAAAATTCTGAATAAGCCGTTACGTTTTCACACGGGCGATAATGCCTTGATAATTCTCTATATTTTATATTAAAAGGTTATTTTAGAAAAGAGAGAATTGTCGGGGTGTTACACTCATGCATATTTAAGACATATTTAAAAGCAATAAAAAACTTAAAGCATGCATAAGATAATTGTGATCTAGTATGACCCGACTTCATCTTGAAGCTTCAACTTCAAAGTCCGTCTTGAAAATGAATTGGAAACTCCGTCTTGAATTTCACCGTGGGAGGCGCCATTTTCTTCAAATAGGATAAGCTATAATTAAACTAATTACAACTATTTGATGGTACGCAGACCATATTTGAATTGAAAAACAAATTTGGTGATTTAGACCAATTACATTCAAATTAATGGTACGCATACCATATTTTCTATCCTATTTGGGCCATACTAGTCACTTCATAACCTGCAAAACAGTACATATAGAATATATACCATTCACCCATTCATTATCATGAATGGCCCACATAATTGGTTAGTAAAAAATATTGTATGCATCACATAAATATTTGCAGCAATTAATCAAGGGCACCAATAATCTACCAATTATTCAGTCCTTATTAATTCTAATCAAGTTGTTTAACCTTAAAGGATTTGTAGACCTAATCAAGATTTTATGACTAAAATTGCTCCCACTTAAACCAATAAATTCATATGCTTTACTAATTTTAAACATAAAAATATATTTCTAGTCTAACCGGAAACATAAAAATTTAATTAAAATTTAAAGCTCATATAAATTTATAATTGAATCCATTTTATTTATTTTATATTTCAGTTGAATTAAATGAATTTAAATTAATTAAAGGTTTAATTTTAGTAAAATAATTAGTATAAATAAAATTTATAATAATTATAATATTCAAAATTAAAATCCGAGAAAATAATTTAAATTATTAATTTTAAAATTAATTAAAATTATTTCCGAACTGAAATTCCTAAATTAATATCAAAACGTATCAATCGTCTCAAGACGAGGCACTTGGGCTTGCGCCCAAGCCCCATCGAGCTACGAGGACGCATCGCCCCACACGACTAATCGTATGGCATACGCGAGCAGGCCACACGCAACGCAGCAAGCCCAGGCCACGCTACGCGCAGCCCTCTCACTTCGACGCGTCTGGATGCTTCGCTGGGCGCTGCAGCATGCTCGCTGCCCACACGCGACTGCTCGCCTGGCTTTGCGCCAATGCCTTCGCCCTTGCCCCTTCGCCCACGCTACACACGGCACTCGACACAAGGGCAGCGTGCTGCCTTGTGCTCGTGCGCCATGTCCCTTGCTCGCTGCATTGTACCGCACGGGCGACGAGCTCCCTTGCTCGTCGTCGCGTGCCCGCACTATACAACACCCCTTAAGGGTAACACGTAGCGTCCATTGCTTTGTGCGTGCAAGATTTATGTGCGTGCTTTATAAAAATTTGAAATTTTTAATTCAAAATTAATGACAAATTAATAAATCATATTAATTTCATAATTTTAGGGCGAAAAATCGAAATTTTATTAATCAATTAATTTCCGATTAACATGGATTCAAATCTAGGTCATAAAAATTTAAAATTGAACATAAATTAAAATTTTTTATGGTGGATTTTAATCATGGATACCTAATTATTAATTAATTATGAAAAACAAACCAATTCTAAATTATTCGAATTTCAACAAATTAATCATAATTACAAATTAGGTTGTATAATTAATAAGTCTAGGCATTTATAATTGTTAAACATATACTGTAGGTCAATCAAAAACTCAAGATTTATCAACAAGAATCGCAAATATACTTAATTTAACATCTTAAATTTATAAACTTTTGCGTTCGAAAAACTTAAACCTCCGAAAAGTCATAGTTAGGCTTCGAATTTGGGAATTCTGGGTTCGGCCGAAAAAGAGTATTTTTGTCAAAATTTTAGAATGCCTTTTACATGCGAAATTGACACAAAAATCACTCGATTTGGTTGAGTAACGAATATTCTGCCGAAAAACTGCATACACATAATTAAATAAACGCAATTTGCAATTAATTACGAAAACTAATCACCCCTTTAATTCCTTGCAAATTTGTAAAATTTAACCATGTTCATGCAATTTAGATTATGGAAATAATAAGAGGCTCGTGATACCACTGTTAGGTTATGATACATATGAATAAACATAAATCATGCGGAAAAACCATAAAGCCAGGAAACATATTATTTACACATAATCATTTAGCATAATTCAGATGCATACACTTTGTAGCGTTCCCTCCCTAGCTGCGCCCGAACCGAACAAGAACAAGTCTTTTAGGACTCCAAGTGTCGTCCCTCCGTAGATAGTCCACAGCACGTCCGTATCAACCTTAAGCTTGACCAACTAGAATCACCCTTAAGGTAGTATGAAATTCGGCTATTATGGGGCAAGAGAGTGACTGATTTTTCTTGAAAATCTTACCTTTGAATACTTCAATTCTCGATTTAAATATGTGACCCTAGGCACCTATTTATAGAGTTATGGAAAAGGACTTGGAATCCTATTAGGATACTAATTTATTTAATTAGAATCTTATTAAAACTCTATTAAACAAATTCTATCTTTATTAGGATTAGGATTTAATCATAGAACAAATTCCATTAGCTTTAGGATTTGTATTGAAACACAAACGTTGCACGAGAACGAGCATTGCACAAACCCGCGCAGGCCTTGCGACCCACACGAGCTGGCGCTGCTCGCAGCCCACGAGCATCAGCCCGCGAGCGCGCGCCAAGGCCATTGCTGGGCCTGGCCTTGCGTTGGGCCTGGCGTGGCTAGGCAGCGTGTGTTTGGGCGCTCGGCTTGCTGGGCGTAGGCCTGGCTTCGTGCTGGGCCTTCGTCTAGCAAGTCTCGTCCGATGCTAATTCGTACGACGCGCTTCCAATTAAATTCCCGATTCCGGAATTCATTTCCGATACGAACAATATTTAATATTTCCGATTCCGGAATTAATTTCCGTTTCGAACAAATATTTAATGTTTCCGTTTCCGGAATTATTTTCCGATTTCGATAATATTTCCGATTCTGACAATATTTCCGTTTCCGGCAATATTTCCGATTCCGGCAATATTTCCATTTCCAATAATATTTTCCGATACGTACCATGTTTCCGTTTTCGGCAACATCTACGACTTGGATAATATTTATATTTCCGATACGATCCATATTTCCGTTTCCGGCAATATCATCGTTTCCGGAGTATTCATTTCTTGCCTTTGACGATCTCAGCTCCCACTGAAACCAAGATCCGTCGATTCCGAATATCCATAGGTGGAGTATTTAATTCCATTAAATACTTGATCCATTTACGTACTATTTGTGTGACCCTACGGGTTCAGTCAAGAGTAAGCTGTGGATTAATATAATTAATTCCACTTGAACTGAAGCGGCCTCTAGCTAGGCATTCAGCTCACTTGATCTCACTGAATTATTAACTTGTTAATTAATACTGAACCGCATTTATTAGACTTAACATTAAATGCATACTTGGACCAAGGGCATTATTTCCTTCATGAAAAACTGTTGCTATTGGTGGGGAGACTCGATTCTTCGCTTGTGTCTGTCGGACGGACGTACTGACGTAAGTGCCCTTTAGCCGCGTAGTCATTTAGTATCTTTCTCAACATCCGACAGTTTTGAGTGTCGTGCCCCTCTTCTTTGTGAAAAGCACAGAATAGGGCCTGTTGTTTCGAGGTAGCTGGTCGTCGGGGGGACCGTTGTTCTATTCCGAGATGCCGCCCCTCAGTCAAGAGAATGTCTTCAAGAGCCGTGTTGAATATAAAGGAGCTTTTTGCCGACGACTTCCTTCGTTTCATTTTTAATTTAGTGCCTCGACCACTTTTTTCCAGGATGACGTTCTCATGCCGCCTTCTAGAAATCCTGGGGGAGTGATAACCCTGGGATTCACAAGCCATCTGCCGTGAAGCTAGACTCATCCGCCTTCCTGGACGTTCCTCTCTTACATGATGACTTTCCTTCTCCGAGCGTTGTCCCTTCCGGGGTGGATCAAGGTCATCTGATAATGGTTCCACTACTCTGCCGTCATCCTGCTCAGGGTTGGCTTTGCTGAAGGATCTAGTGATTTCTTCTTGGAGGACGTGCTGAAACCCCTCTTGCCATTCATCCGCAATATTCTGATGAAGATTGTTTAACAAGTACTGCTGGGACCTCGCAGAGGCAGGCCGGCTGGTTGCTGCGTCACAATGATTGCTGGTCTTATTTTTAACAGAGAGTTGCCTTCCATTGGTAGGAAACCTTGCTTGTTCCCCTGATCCGTCATTGTGCTCTTCGCCCTCAGATTGCAGTTCGGCCATGACACTGTACCTCCCCACAGACGGCGCCAAATGTTGTGGGATCTTTTACGATGATGACGTGTCACGCGTTCCTAGGAGGTATCAAGTATGAGCTGGCACGAACTTCTGGCAACCTGAAAAAGAAGAATATTCCCGTAGAAATATTCCCTCCCGATGCTTAAGTAAGTATAAGCTAGACAGAGAAGTAATTTGTAGAGAGAAGGAAGAGCAAAGATAGTTTTAAGTTGGTGAGCATGAATTGAATGCTCTTACCTTGGGATCTGAGCCTTTTATAGGGCTAGGGTTTCTTGGGAATTGATCCCTCAACCCTCGCTAGGGGACACGTGCCCTTTGGGGATTTAGGACACGTGTCATTTGGCCAGCAATGATGAGCCTTTCGCAAATTGGGCAGGAGAAAGTGGGCTTTGCAAAATAAGGTTTTGCCCTTTATCTCGTTTGAGTACCAAGGCCTGAGCCTACTTCCTAGGCTTGGGCCAATGAACCATCTGGGCTGGCTCGATTGGTCATTGTGGCTTCTTTGGGCCTTAAGGTGGAGATATTTGGGCCCACATCAGTAGTAAACAAGAAAACCGATTTACTTATATTTTTGTCGATTTTTAACAAACATCTGTATACGGAGTACTATACTAAAAGAGAGGCAAATCGATGTGGAGTTGACAAATGCCGCTCTGATTTTCCTCTCTTATAATATACTCCTTTCGTCTCTATTTGTTCGTCTTGGTTTGACTTTTTGTCTCCCAAAAAGATTTCAGACATGAAGAACAAAAAGATAACGAGAGAGTAGTAACTAACCTATGATTAAAAAACAATTAATATTACGGAGTATCTATTTTACAAAAAAAAAAAAAATTTCGTATTTGTATATATTTTATCTAAAACTTTCTAATTACTTATGGTAATAATCGATTTATACAACAAAGTATTTATTTACTCATGTCAACAAATTTCTTAATTTAAAATTATGTACTCTACAATATACTAGAAGAGAAGAAAATTGATGTAGTGATGACAAATGTCGATATCTGATTTGCCTCTCTTGTAACATAAATAATGAGTAATTGTAAGTACGTACTATCAAGTTTCGTTTAGAAATTCTGTCATATACTGGATGCGGATATGTGTAATGCAATTAAAAATCTTTGCATACAATTTCCGATAACCGATATAGAAAGTCTTATAATGGTTGAACTTGCAGTATCAATTAAATCCTTATAATACTATCCACTTTTTAAGAGATTGTGTCATATAATGAATACGGATATACATAACAAACGTTAACTATTGATTTAATATATTTAACAAGGTTGTCTCAAACGTTTTACAGGCCCCATTGTTAACTAACAAAATGAGCACCATAGCCATATACTACCTTCTTTTCAAAACGATGTTTACAATTTCCGTTTTATTCTGATTCATAATGTTATTTTTTCTTTGTTTTATTCTATTTCTGGACATGAAAAATTACTATCTTACCTCTCTTACCCTACAATAAGAGTACGACTTTCCACTCACTTTCTCTTACTTGATTCATTTTTATTCTTACATCCACCCACCTTTTTACCCATCTACCATACTCCATATTTTATTATATACACCCACCTTTTTACAAACTTTTCTTATTTTCTCTTAATATTTGTGCAAATAGTAACCGTAAAGATCATTTTGAAACGGAGTAGTACGTTTTTAGTATGAAAGCTATGCTTAATCTTAAATATCAAAAATAACTTATGCCACATTCTCATTGTCGTAATATTTTTATATGGAGCACGAATATTAATTCATTTGCTCATATAATCATATTATTGAAGTTTTAAGAGCATGTTGACTATATCCAAAGTCATAATATCAAGATCATGATTAAGTTTTCTTATTATTAATATGTTTGCAACAACAAATTATTTTTTATATATTAATGTGAATGACTGCAATCACTATTAAATTTCGTGCAAAATAAAATTTATATATGTAAATGGTGAATCGCACTTGATGATTGAGCGAGTTTGGATTTTAGATTGGGCTGACGACAAAGGTAAACGTAGATGATTGACTAATGTTGACTAACAAATAGAGATTTTTGGTGGATGGGTATAAGGATAATATGTACCCACCTTGGTGATGGGGCGAATTTGAATTGATTGGATTTGAGAAAACTCACATAATCCTAATTATGTAGGTAACTTTTAATATTTAATTAAGATTATAGCTAATAAAATCAATTTTAATAATTCGTAATAAACTTACGTCAATATATTTAAAATTTTATTGAAAGGAAAAGTGGATCATTTATCGAATGTAGAAATGTCACATTGTCAGTGGGACGATTTTTTTTGGGAGATCCCCCATGCACCCGCACCAAGTGGGCTTGATGGAGGAAAGTTTACTTGGTGATAGGGTTAAAAAATGTATTCGTCGTAGGTGACATATCCAAGTCGTTAATCCTTCATCTGATTGATTATGAATATATATACAAAATTACTATTAACATACATATTACAATTTTTTGTTTTTTTACTCAATAACACTAATTACATCATTGCCAACAACTGTCGTAGAAACGGGTTTTCCTTTTCGAGTAACATAGTATAGGGAACTTTAGCTATTGCCAAAAAAAAAAAACAATAATACTAATTAGACAAACGAATTTTCAGAGGCTCTATAATAGAGTTTTAAAATTCAAAACTCCTACCAAAAAAAAAAGTTTAAGTCTAGGGTTGGGGAATTTGTAATGGGTGTGGACACACGGGAGGGGAGGTGATGAAGAGGGGATAGATTTTGTTATGTACCTCTCGAGACGGGGATTGGGAATGGTGGGTATCGTTTCTATCGTGGATGGAGGGGATGAAGATGAGAATTGTAGGTGGGTGCGGATGTGCATGTCCAAACCCGCCTCAAAGTCACCTCTAATTGAATAAAGTAAACGGATTTTTCATGAAATGCCCCTGAGGTTTGTCTTAATGCACCATATACCCCTAAACTTTTCAGAGTGCACCAAATACCCCCGAGGTTTAGTATAAATACACAAAATGCCCAAAATGACTATTTTCCATTAACCCTGTTAACTTATCTGTTAACTTTAACTTTAATTTAATTTAATTTTTATTTTTTCTCTTTTCCTTTTGATTTCTTATTTTGATTTCATTTGCTTTTTTCTTTCTCTCCCCTTCCTTCTTCCCCGTCTTTCTCTTCTCTGAGTTGGAAGCACCATGACAACCCTTCTCTTCCTCACCATCATTCCACACCACCCCGCTAACTCCTCCTCTTCCTCACCACCACCCAACACCGCCACCGACACCAGCGTGTTCGAGAGGACCCGCCCAGATCATCGTGAATCCGCAAACCCCCAGCTAACCCCTTCTAAAATCTGCAGCCGTCGAAACCCGCAAACCCGCAGCCATCCGAACCCGCAGCCGCCGCAACCAACCAACACCGCACCCTCAAATCTAACAATCTTGTATTTTAGGTCCCGATTTTTCTAGAATTGAGTTTATTTAATTCTTATAAAAATTAGGGAATTTAATTGGAGAGTTGAGGAATTCTATTGGAGAATTGTGAATATTAATTGGGTAATTTTGATGGTTGATGCATGGAGGAGAGAAAAAGCTTGAACTATCTTCAATGGTGGTTCCATGACAGTGGGGGAGAGAAATAGAAGGGAATGTGCAAGATGAGAGAGGAGATGGAGATGGTGGTTACGTTGGAGCGAGGTCGGCGGACAAGCAGCAGGAGAGCAATGGTGTCTTGTGTTTTTTGTGGGTGGTTGCTATGGTGAATTGGTGGTAATGCGGGAAGGAGAAAGAAGAACCAGGGGTGGAAGATGCAAGGGTGTTTTTTTTATATAATAATATTTAATTTTTTAAGAGTTTAATTAATTAATTAAGGGTTAATTAATGTGATTAAGGGTTAATTAATGTAATTAAGGGTTAATGTTAGGATAAATAGAGAAAACGGTTTATTCAAGGTAAAAAGGTAAACATATGCTAACGGGGACTTAACGTCCGTTAGCCTTGTGGGAATTTTGTGTATTTATATTAAAGCTCAGGGGTATTTGGTGCATTCTGAAAAGTTTAGGGGTATTTGGTGCATTAAAGCAAATCTCAGGGGCATTTCATGAAAAATCTTTAAAGTAAATGGTATAGGTAGGTGTTAAGTGACCGGGAATTGGGGTTGATGGGGCGACCGTGCCAGTATTAAGTGGGTATTACTAAAAAAGTGAAGGGTAGACGAGATAACTTTATGTTTGGTGTATGGGAATAAAAATAAATTTATCTATCATACCCTTATTTGCTTTAATTGTTTTAATAAGTAAGACACTGAATGGGTAAATTTATCCATCATTAATTATTTTTTATTTGCAAAATATCTATAAACTCTATTTTGATGATAATTGTCTACCAAATTTCATAGAAAAATATATTTTGATTATAAATCGTGCATCGCACGGGTATTATACTAGTATAATAATATAATTATACATATAAAGGAGGCATATTTTCTGAAATATTAGAGCGCCACCTAGGATTACTATTGGTTTCGACCAATGAAAAATAAGATTTTTAATTTGTTTTTGAATTAAAAAAATCGAGTGCCAAGTAGATAATTAATTAGGTGCCACGTAGGTTTTTTTTATTAATTAATTATTAATATATACAACTCCATACAAAATCAAACACTCTAATAATTAAAAAATAAATCTAAAATAAAATTCATCCAAAATAAAAACACTAATCTAAAACATAAAATTCATCCAAAATTAAACACTAATCTAAAACAAATTCAATCCGAAAATCAAACACTAATCCAATATTAGAGCACCACGTAATAATTAGGTGCCACGTAGATATTACGTGCCACGTAGATAATTTATTTATTGTGTTTCACTTTTTTTATAGTTATGATAAAATATCAATTCTTTTAATTATGGTGTTCCACTTCTTTTATAGTTATGATAAAATTTCATTTCTTTTATAGTTATGATAAGAAAATTAGTGTTCCACTTTGCACAAATTGAGTCTACTTTTTTACGTTATAAACTTTAAAAAATTAAAAAAAAGAAGTGATAACACATATATAGTATTCCACTTTTTGATTTGCACGTTATAAACTTTTTAAAAAAAAAAAAAATCTAATACTAGCTCAGCTATTACAGCGCCACGTAAGAAATCGTTAGATTTTGGGCAATGAAAAATAAGATTTTTAATGTATTTTATAATTAAAAATATTTGTGTCACGTAGATAATTAATTAGGTGACATGTAGATATTATTTTTATTATAATTACTAATTATAGATAAATAATTAGGTGCCACGTATATATTTTTATTAACTAATTACTAATATTACGCATATACAACTTCATCCGAAGTCAAACACTCTAATAATTAAATAATAAATCTAAAATGAAATTTAATCCAAAATAAAAAACTAATCTAATATAATATAAAAAATATAGTAGTTAGTGTATATAGGAGTTTTATTTTCACTTAACAATTTAATAGAAGTTGTGCATCGCACGGGCTAAAATCTAGTTAATTGTTATTTTGGGGTTACAAATTCTAGAAAAAAACAACTTAAAAATTGTCAAGCTGATAGTTTATTAGAAAAAAATATAAGTATAAAATTCATCTTTAACCTAATTGTTAATTAAGCAAGCATTAATTAAAAGTTAAGGCTAACTGGTACCCGGTACCGGAACCGGTTCTACCAGTTCTGGTACTGGTTCCAAAAAATTTGGACCCGGTTTGAATTCCGAGATCGGTTCCGAAATTCGGGACCCGGTTCTGATCGGTTCCGATACAGGTTCCTTAGATTTTGACGTGTACCCGTTCCCTCTCAGGCTCTCACCCCTAAAATTTGTAATGTAGAATAACAATTTTAGGTTTTTGCAGTTTTGTGTTGACTTTTTAGAGGTCATTATTGTTGGAAAAAGTTATAAAATCAAAGGTTAGGGTAAAACAAGTGGTTTGTGTTTGGCATGTGTGTAAAACATTTTAATTTCAGTTTTTTTTTTTTTTTTTAAGTTAGAGGAATGATGCTAAGTCTCATGCAAACCTTTGTATAGGTTTATCTAATGGTGGTAACATGTTGATTTCAATCAAGGTAAGATGATGATGTGGATGGGAAACAAACGTCATTCAAGTTTATTATATTGCTATTTCCCTTACGGATTACGATCTGCTATATAATTCCTCTTTTAGTTATTAGTTGCAATTCACTAAATCGACACGTAATTTAAGGAACAGCTTAGAGAGGGTACGCAAGTAAATTAACTAAAAGACGGAGTAATTCATACCATAATAACCTAACTTTTTCTTCTTATCGGTTGCAAAGTTAATTAAAATAATTCTGCATCTACACGTACAAAACTACGTTTTTATTTATAGTTTCAAATTGTTGATCTTACATGGAGTATGTGGCAAGCTTACTATACTTTGATAATAGCTCAACTTGAACGGTTATCGAGCAACTTTAGTCGAACTTGAGAACACAAATTTTGAATCTAGAAATCGAGTCGAGCTCAAGCTTAAAATTGGAGCACGAACCGAGCTTGAACCAGAATTAAAGGCGGGTTCTGTTAATGTTCAGTTCGGCTCAACTCATCTCCACCTTTAGGGTGTGTTCGGCAGTAGCGTTTGGGGTAGCGCGTAGCGTTTTGACCTATTCAAGTCGCCACTTGTAATATTTGTAAGTGTTTGGCAAGGTAGCGGTTTAGGTAGCGGTAGAGGTAGCGTTTGGGTACCTTTTGTCAAACGTTAAAATTAGTAGCTTTTAAGGTAGCGGGTAGCTTTTGACAAATTTACAATAAAGTTTTAAACAATATTCTACCTTTTATTTTATTTTAGAATATCAACCGCTACTTTTACCGAACACACATATCAGTTGCCGCTACTTTTACAGCTAATCGTTACCCGCTACTATTCACCGCTACCCGCTACTCTAACCGCTACCCGCTACTCAACTGCTACCCGCTACCGCTAATTTTGCCGAACAAGGCCTTAATAATGGAAAAATGGAAAAGAATAAGTGAGAAAGTGGGAACACTACTACAAAATAGGGCTATAGCAACGGCCTAAATGTGTTGGCAAAGATCCATTAATTAAGTGTTGCCATAGACCTATAGCAACAATTTATATGGCGTTGTCAATAGGTGGCGCTGCTATAACTCTATGGCAACAACTTTATAAAACTGCTGTCATAGTTAGCATTAGCAACAGTTTTCTTAGGCAACAGTTATTAAGTTTTAGTAACAATTATTTAGGATTTCAAGCAACAGTTTTAGTGTCTAGGCTAACACTTTTATTATCTAATATAAAGCAGTACTATCAACAACCTATGGCAACGCTTATTGCTCTAAGAGTCCAACACTTTTGTAGTCTATAGTAACATTTCTTGATGCAGCTATTGCGACACTTTTACATGAGTCTATAGAAACATTTCTTGATACAACTATTGCAACACTTTTATGTGAGTCTATAGCAACGTTTCTGATACAAATATTATAACACTTTAACGAGCTCATAGCAACAGTTTCATACGTGTTTATTTAGTAGCTCATTAAAATGAAAATATTACACCAAAATATCCAACTACTACAAATAGAAACATTTATTTCAAATTAATTTTTACTTATGATTAAAATAAAATATCCATATCAATCATTCTAATAACAAAAATCGTTGTTATAATATAAATACATCAATTAAGAAAACCAATGAATCTCTAAAAAGAACTAATAGTTCAAGCCATCTAAAACCTATCTAGTATTTAATTTATTTGTTCAAAATCAATCCAAAAGAACTTCAATCT
Source organism: Spinacia oleracea (assembly GCF_020520425.1). NCBI lineage: Eukaryota > Viridiplantae > Streptophyta > Magnoliopsida > Caryophyllales > Amaranthaceae > Spinacia > Spinacia oleracea. The sequence goes on from NC_079488.1 coordinate 72,156,454, forward strand.
ATGCCCTTCCTGCCATCCTTTTATCTACCATTCTCCTTCTATTACCATCCTGTAAAAGGAAAAATAATAGTCAATATAATAGAACAATTAATGCTTGTAATTAAAATAAAATAATATGATCAATTCTGCAAAACAAGAGTTGTAAACCACACAACAAAACTACACGGGAAGAAACACAAATGAGCAGCTAACACAACTGCACATGAGGGGCAGAAACCTAACCCCCCCTCCCCCCTGCATGAACAAAACAAATCTGCTAACCGGAACTGAACTAAAAAACAAGAAGCATATCAGAATCATAGCCTTACATAACTGAATAACAATCAACAAATCAGAATCAGAGCCTTACAAATCTGAACAACAAGCAGCATATCAGAATCAGAGCTTTACAAACCTGAACAACAAGTAGCAGATCAGGATATGGGATGGTTTGGTTTAGGCAATGGGTCAATTTTTATAGCAGGCAATGGGTCAATTTTTATAGCAGACAATAGGAGTTTTAATATAATAAAGAGTTGATTTGCCGTTGTGTTAGTTTGTACACCTATTTTGCATCAGATGGTGCTTATTCTAGTGTTGATCTTGCAGGAAAAAGCGAAAGCAGAACTTAACAAATTCAGACAAAGCTTTTGCTTCAAATCTATGTCTTCTCCAGGCTATTATGTAGACAACGAAACATTTAGTAGCCCTAAACAGAAGGTTATTCTCCTCCTTATTCCATGTTCTTATTCAGTTGTGAACAATCACCTTGTTCAGCTCATTCAGTATTTTTATTTGGTCATAATCTTCTGTTTCATCTATTTGCAGAACGAGTCGACACATCGTAAGTCCCCCAATGGAGGAAAACATGCTAGAAGAACCACGTCTCAAAATAAGAGTGCATTACCTCCACGAAGGCCTTCAGTGAAACAATTTGGGTTGAAGTGTAGTAAAACAACCACTCATATACCTGTCTAACAATAGCAAATTATAACATGAGTTCGGTTAAAGGGTTTGTAATTTCCAACATATTATAGGATAGCAAAGCGAAGTTGAGGCTTTAGAACACATTGTTTAGTTGAAGGTGTCAAGAAAAAACTCTGACTATCAAAGTCTTGTAACTCCATCAGTTCTAAACATCGAAGAATTTCAATGACATGTATGTATAAGAAGTTTGGTCTAGAACCATCAATTTTTTTATCAGAGTGTTGTCATTTTACAGTCTTTCATGTTCTGCAAGTTTTTCTAATGCCATAAGTTGCACATATGTATTCTTTGTGAATCAGGTTGTTACATAGAAGATTCTATTGATGACTCTATTGGTTTTTCACTTTATCATCTTCAGTTTGTTGTAACTTAGTTTTACTACTGTTATATTCAACTCCAGCAGAACTCCAGTAGTAACACCAGCAAAATTGTTGCAGACTCACAACCAGAACAAACAACTCTAAAATGAACTTAGTATTAGTTTTTTTTTTACTGGGAAAAATTGACAAGTTGAAAACAAAAATCCAACTTATGGTCGCTCTTTTAAAGGATATAAATATGTAGATCAATGACAAAAATCTGAACAGACCAGCAGATTCTATTCCGAACAGACCAGAATCTGCCAAAAGAACTTGTTGCAATACGCCTGAACACAGGAACCACTTTGCGGAAACAGAACAGCTACTACCAGATCAGAATAACAGAACAACTACAAACAACTCGATTACATTCCACAAAGAGAAAAACTAATTATGGACTTACTGCCTAATTATATCATTACTTCACAATCATCTAACACCATAATTCCACAATTATCAAACACCAAAAGCTCACAATCAAACATTGTAATTTCACAAGCATAAAACGTCATAATTCTAAATCTACATATAACAAAAGAAGTAAAGAAGCTTTATAAAACATACCTATATGTAACCATGACCCATAAAGAGAGTGGTCTGTAGAAAGTGTAGACACCAAAGTGCTGCAATCATTTCTGCAGTCAAGCTAGGATCCTTTTTCCGTAGTCGTCCAAGTGAAGCACCAATTGAATCAAGAGTTCCAGATTCTTCTTGAGGTTCCTTGCTCATTTCAAAAATATATATTAGACATGGAAATAATTAAAAATCATAAGAATATATTGAATTATTTCCTACCTTTGTTGCATTAGTTTCCCAATAAGGTAGACGTGTTTTGAAATGTGCTTCAGGCACTCTCTCGTGGGAACTTTGAAAAACTTTAAAAATGACAAATTACCAATTTTAACAGCTTTTCCTTATTCAATTAGAGTTCTATTATCCATGATTGATTGAATAATATTTGTTAGTTTAAATCCAATTCATCATACAAGAAGAAGTTGAAGCCCATAATTAAGAATTAATGGAGAGGGAGTGAAACTCAAAAGAAAAAAAAGAGAAAGAGAGGGATGTAGAACATGGCATGATAATTTACCAAATAAATTGGGATATTGCAGTTGGGGAAGCTTTCCCCATAAAACAAAGGAAGCTATGGCGAGAAGAATTAGTGACGCCATCAAATTACCGGGTACAATAGGTTAATGAATGAGTGAGACTATTTTAAGAAAGTTGTTTGGTGTAGTTGGGATTATTCCAGGTTAAATCATAGTTGGGATTAAAATGAGAAGATCGTCCAAAGTTGAGATTTTTTCCAAACTAAAACCCTTTTAAACTTTCAGCAGCATTCTGCTAACAATTTCATATTTTCAGTCCATAACAAACGAACAACCATAAGAAATTAGCAAGCAATTAAATTAAACCCTAACATCCTGCTAAATATTTCAATAACAAATCAACAATATACCAAAAAGAAATTAAGTATTTTCAGAATTTGTTCAAGTAATTAAATTAAAAAATCAACAACAAATCAACTATTTTCTGAATTTGGTACCTCCGTCCCTGCTACCATTCTGCTAACAAATCAACAACAAATCTGAATTTGTTCAACTTTAATTAAAAAAGGAATTAAGTATGTGTACCTGCAACGGCGAGTCGGCGAGGAACGACGAGTCGGTGAGGAACGACGAGTCGGCGAGCAGCGGCGAGTCGACCAGTGGTGCGGTGGCGGAGAAGCGAGGGCCACGAGCCGACGACGGCTTCAAAACCTGCTGGTTGCTCCGCTTCTGTTTCTTTAAGTGACCGTGGCTCGTAACTTTGTTTCTTTATGGATCGTGGGTGACCAGCTCGCGGCGGCGGAACGGTGGTGGGTCACTCCGACAAGGAGACCGATGATAATTCTAGAGCGAAAGATTTGAAGAGGGGTTTGCGTGAAAATGTTTAGGTTTCTAAACTCTTACAACTTCCCGGTGGGTTTGGTTATTTTTGTATTTTATATTTTTTCAAAATAATCCCGTGTCACATGACACATGATTACACAGTGTACCACTTTCCCTTGATATAATCGTTCACACAATTCTACAAAAATTCAGAACTAAATTCCTCCAAAATAACCCATCGATTGATCCCCAATTGTTTAATATTGTGAAATCAACAAAGAATTATGTAATTAAATCGTACACGCATAAAAAAAAAACCAGAGAGCAAAATCATACAAATTTCCCTATCTAAGAAACCCTAATTAAGCCTTAAAACCACACAAAAAAAAATCCAACTTTGACCGATTAATAATTTATACTACCCAAGTTCATAAATATATGAGGAAATTCGAAGAGAAATATACAAATAACCTTGTTCTTCTTGCCAATTCAGAAACACAATTTACCAATTTCTCTTATCTCCAATTCAAAGACCCAATCAACAATTCAGAAACGCAAATCTCCAAAGAACGATGAAGGAAAGGATGAAGGAGAACGATGAAGAGGAAGAAACCGAACGAAGCGAGGTATAAATGTAGATAGTGTTTAAGGAATAAGGGTTTGGGGGAGCAAACCATGATAGTGAAAATCCTGAGGAGAGAGGGAAACCCAAAAAAAATGTGGTCTATTGAAACTCTTAGTACCTTAATTAATTAATTTATTTTATTTTTAACATATTTCATATGCTTCACCAAAACCGTTGCCATAACTTATCAAAAAATAAAAAACATAAAAACTGTTGCAATAGAATAATCAAAATATACAACCGTTGCTATACTTTTTCTATGGCAACACTTTTTCAAACTCAAAGTTCACTCACATGTATAATTGTTTAACTGTTGCAATAGTTACGATATAGCAACGCTAGTAAAACCGTTGCATAAAGGGGCGTTGCTATAACCCTTTTTTCTAGTAGTGCGAAATTAAAAAGAGAGGGGTGATGATTTTTTTTGCCCATGGTTAACAACTGTCTACCTGCTTATGACATCATCTTTCGTTTTTCAAAAAGTACTCCAGAGAAAATGAAATTGTATTTTTACAAATGCAGAATAACAACTACCCCCCTCCTATTTTTGAAATATTCTATTTGTAAAATAAAGGCTCCTAATATTCTGTCAAAATCTTGTCAGTTGATTATTTTAACCCATCAAATTTATCTGGGCATTAACTCTCAACTTTTTCATTGAGGCATTAAATCTCTTTCAGTTTCCCAATACCTAATTTGCATTGTTTAAGTAAAAAAATTAAGAAATTTTGCCCACATTAATTATTTGTTAAATCGCTCGCACGAAACCTAACGTAAAGAATAAAAAAGGATGGAGTGGATATCTTTTTTTACAAAAACAAATACTTCGTATTTATTTCGTGCAATACACAGAGCTAGCCTAGTTCAATAGTACGGAGTAAGTCAATAGTAAATACTACGTACTCTGGATTCCCTTGTTGTCCCTTGTTTCACTGTTTTGATGGTCACCGTCAAAGAGGTCTACAAGTAACAATGTTACATAATGAAAATCGGGTAAAACAAACTAAAAGTACATTCACCTGTAATGACGGATAAAAACGAAATGCTCTCAAATAAGGAGAAAAACGAAAACCTCGCTCATAGCAGTGAGGAACAAGATCAAATCATTCGATCAAACAAGAAACAAAAACGAAGAATCACCCACTTAATTTTTGACAAAAGAACTAATCAAGATGATGTTATGGCTGAGGCAGAGGAATAGATGAATGCAGCACCGAAATGCCCAAAAAACACGACTGGAATGAGGGATAATGGTACGCAACAACGACCTTCCTTCAGAGATATGGTACAAGGAAGCACATCCTCTCCAACCATGACCCAACTCATGGAGTAGGAGGAAGAAGAGGACAATGTATCTGATGATGATACGACTCCGAAGGAAATTCTCACCGACGAGCGATGTCCTGCTATACTTCTTTCAAAAGAAGAGAAAAGATAGATGAGAAATCCATGGAAGAACACTCTTATCATAAAAATGTAGACCTGTCAAAAATCGACCCGACCCGAACCCGACCCGAAAATACTGGGTCCTGAACAAGATTTTGTGACCCGTAACCCGTTTTATCCGAACCCGAGCAACCCGAAAAGTAATGGGTCAAAACCCGACCTGACCCGTTTCGGACCCGACCAATTGAAAATCATAGTATTTATATTAATAAATGAGATTATGAGAAAATTTAAGCATAATAAACACGTTGTGTTTACTATTGATGTGTGTAATGTGATTTTAATTTGAATTATACGTCATTTTATGGTTGAATTTGACTAAATATAAACTTTTGTAGGAAAATTTGTTAATTTATGCCCATATTTTGTATATTTATCACCTAAATTAATGAAAATATAATGTGCGTTTTAAAATCTCTCAACTCGTTGGGTCGACCCGAACCCGAAAGTTCTGGGTCTTGAACAAGCATTTGTAAACCCGAACCCGAAAGTGACCGACCCGATTCAACCCGAACCCGAAAATAATTTTTTACAACCCGACCCGTTTGACAGGTCTATAAAAATGTTTCATGGAAATGTAGGCTACATGGGTCTCATGAGGAAACTAAAGAAGAAATGGAACTTACGAGGGGAAATGTCTCTGACTGATATTGGACATAAGTTCTTCATTGTGAGATTCACAAATTTTGCAGATTACAACTATGTTCTTACTCAAGGACCTTGGATGATCGATGACAACTACCTTACAATTAGAAAATGGATCCCCAACTTTGTACCGGATGAATCCCCGATCAAAATCCTCACTGCCTAGGTCCGCATCGCAAATCTCTCAGTTGAGTATTTTGACTCCAATTTCTTAAATAAAATTGGTTCGAAGATTGGAAAAGTGATTCGAATTGATCGCAACATGATTCAAGCACAACGGGGGCAGTTTACTAGACTAAGTGTGGAAATTGATTTATCAAAACCTTTATTGTCGAAATTTTGGCTCAAAGGGAAGATTTGGCGCATTCAATACGAAGGCATTCGAATGGTGTGCTTTAACTGTGGAAAAACAGGTCATAGTGAAGAGGGGTGCCCTCTGCTAAATGCTGACAAGAATCTGGATACACAAAGTGCAGTAGCTTCAATCAATGACCAATTACAAAACACATCCATTGGAACCAAAGAACAAGGTATGGATAAGAAGATTATTAGACCAGAAGAACTCAAATATTTTGGCTCATGGATGTTGGTTAAAAAACAAGTCAGAAAAAGAACCCCTGGATCGGAGAAACAACAGCAAACAGTTGTCGGTGATACCACAACACCTTCATTGATTTTTGGCAAGAACACTGCTAACGGATCGAGACAATCAAGCCCGATTAATCCGGCTGGATTACAGGGGTCTAGGTCAAGATTTGTCGTTTTAGATGGGACAAATCAGGAGAATATCTCTAAGAATGTGGAAAATATTGGAAGCAGCCACCAATCAAGGGATATCGGATTGACTGTAGTGGATTTTGGTGGAACAAATAATTCTGCTCCTATATTCTCTACGGTGGAATTAGGAAATAATACTAATATTCCCAATAGTTACCTAAAGACTCCTAATTTCTCTTTAGGAAAAACCTCAAATAAGCACAAGAATCCTATTACAACTAATAGTCTTTCCAAATCCTATCGAGAAAAAAGGAAAGAACTAAGTCAATCAAATATAGGTCTATTAGGAGTAATCAACCCCAATATTCCACATCTTGGTGAAGCAAACACACATAGTTATATATTTGCTGGTAAGGAAAATCGTCAAATCTCACATCAAATCCAACCCCAAGCTACCTCACATCAAGCGCCCTTAAGCCAACAGAATCCACACCTTGAGATACCCCTTGATGGACATTGTAATCAGCCTGTAAGTACCCCTAGAGAAAACCCTCTCCTTGGAGAGCCCGATGGAACTACCTTACCTAGTGTCCTAGTCACAACAACCCCCCCGAGCCACATCTTAGAAGTCAGGATGGAAACATGGATCGAACCGAACCCGGAGCCACCGGAGTTAGTAGTGAGTCCTAGTGACTATGTTGCTACCCAATGAGATCACTCGTCTTATACGACTCATCAGTCAAGCCTATATGACTTCATTACCATCAATTCCCATTTCCATGGTAGACGGACTTCCTAATCTTGCTTCAGATACCTATCCAATCACCTGTATGATTTGGAATGTTCAAGGTGCAGGGAGCCCTGCATTTATTTCTTCTCACAAAGAGCTTGTTCGAGAGCACAAACTCCTTGTTCTGACTTTAGTTGAGACCCACATGGGGGGCTGTCAAGCGATAAAAATTGCTACCATACTGGGATATTCTGGCCACACCCGAGTTGATGCACAAGGGTTTAGTGGCAGGATCTGGGTATATTGGAAAAGCGAGCATAATCAGTACATTACAATGGACATACAACGTGTGGGGGACCAACCTTGGTACTTCACTCCCGTCTATGCGAGCCCTGACCCAACCAAACATACTGATTTATGGAGAGAACTTGAAAAATTTGCATCCACCAACAACAAACCATGGCTCATCGCAGGGGATTTCAATGATACAAGATTCACTTGGGAACGTTGTAGTTCCTGTTCGGAAACCTCAAGAGGTGCTGCTAGGTTTAACAACTGGGTCGAGGATATGCAATTGCTTGAGGTACAATTTGCAGGTGCATTCCACACATGGGCTAGAGGACTTACCCTAGAAACTCGTCATAGTCCCCTCCTGGACCGAGCCTTATGCACTAGTGATTGGGGGCTGCGCTTCAACAATGCAAGGGTGAAGCATTGATATATGTGTTTTATATAGTGTTTTTACCCCCGTCCCTTAGTACTTTTATGCGTCAAATGAGCTCTTAGGAGCCGTTTTTAGTACTAATCTGTCGTTTTGAGTGTGCTTTGAGTTTCAGGACTACTTAGTGAGAAATTGGTCTTTTTAGACCCGTTTCATGATGATTTAGGCCACTACGCTATCCCGAGGGAGTTCGGGACGACTATCGTCGACTTGCGGGAACCTTAGATGCTCATGGTTGAGCCCCGGAAGTTAGACTCGGTGTTAAGGGAAAAGGATGGTTCATTTAGCCTTTCGCCCGGTTGATCTCCCCTCGCCCACCGGGCGAGCAAGTGAAGGAAGCTGCAGTCGCAGGGCGCCCGACGGGCGGAGTTATGCCCGATTGTGACCGGGCGCGCATCAGAGTGAAGGCTGCAAGCATCTTTAACCGCCCGACGGGTGGAAGCTGCCGATCGGGCGCGTGCGGAATTCTTCAGAAGTGTCACCTTACGCCCATCGGGCAGACCTGCACCCGACGGGCAGGATTCGAGCTGGTCGCCCGGCGGGCGGATGTCTGCCCGAGTGGGCGAAGACAACCCTGGGCGGTTTTTCGCGTTCTGTTTTCCAGTTTGCTTTTATTATTTTGGGCAAACTATAAATACTAGGCTTCATTATTTTAGTGGACATCTTGAATTCTAGTATTGAACCCTTAGTTTTATCTCTCCTAGTTTAATTTTCTCTCTAATTTCATGCAAAACACTTAGTTTAATTTTCAATAAAAATCTAAGCTTTCAATTTCCTTTGCCATTCAATTAGGTATTGCTCCTTAATTTTATTCATTGTCTTGCTTTAATAATGCTTTCGATTATGTTAATTGCTTTGGTTATTGTTAATATGCTTGAGTAATCTATTTTCTAGGGTTTGGGGATCCATGAATTATATGAAGGGACATTGAATAACTGTGATTGTTGGCATTGTAATTAATTCCTATTGATTGGTTTATACTACTATACAATTAGATTTAAGCAGGTTTAATTGTGATAGTTTGGCAATATCAAGTTAAGATTCGAGAGATGCAATTTGATGTTTAGGCTTGTGTCAATAGGTGGAATTAGGATTAATACGTAGCGAGAGCCCGTTAATTCTAAGTCTATGATTAGTATCGATTCGAGAGAGCATACTAGTCTAATTAATTACTTTGTTGATTATTGTGATTGTTTATCGTCCGGGATTGTTATTTGTTGGTGAACCTATGCCCTAGATTCTTTAATTCCTGAATTCTTAATCGTTTAATTATCGTTTGTAGTCTTAGAATACAAACCAACAAATTCATGTTTCCCAATAGTCTAGTTTAGTTGATTAATAGTAGAAAGAACACTGTTTCTCTGTGGATTCGATCCTGACTTCCCTTGCTACCTAGCTAGTTGACTTAGGTTTATTTTTGATTAGGTGATACGGCTTAAGTCTGTCAAGCATCTTCCAGCAATATCTTCAGACCATCGTCCACTGCTAATCTTCCCTGGCTGCCTGGCTAACACATGAACTTTTTCGGATATTTATTCATGAAAAGTGGAACAAAGAGTTACCACTGGTTGATTCCCTTGCTCACGTCTCTGAAGAGTTACAACTTTGGAATAAAAATATCTTTCACAATATTTTTAAACAAAAGCGCAAACTCCTTGCTCGAATTAAAGGAGTTCAGAATTCTTTAGCATGTAACCACCACCGAGGCTTGATAAAACTCGAAGCTCGGTTGCGCAGGGAACTTGATGAAGTCCTAGCCCAAGAGGAACTACACTGGTACCAGAAATCGAGGGTGGATTGGATAAAAAACGGAGATAGAAATACAACCTTCTTCCATCTAAGTATAGTGATTAGACAATGGAGAAATAAAGTGGTAGCTATCAAGGGTGAAGATGGTAACTAGATTCATGAGAAAGAGGAGGTTAAGAGGGTGATGGTCTCATACTTTGCAAAAATCTTCAAGGGGAAATATGATAGCGGTGACATATTTGACATACCTGTAGATGTCTTCCCTGAATTACCCCAACGTGAATGGGAGATGCTCAATCTTCCTTTTACTCTCTTTGACATCGATGCAATGATTAAAAGCTTGGCCTCTCTCAAAGCTCCTGGACCGGATGGGTTCCAAGCTTTGTTCTTCCAAAAGAATTGGGAACTAGTAAAGGAAAGTGTGTACAAGACAACCATCTTAGTACTGGAGGGCAAAGGAATACTAGAGCATCTGAATGAAACACACATAGTATTGATATCAAAGGTAGATAATCCGGAAGGCCCAGCTCAATTTCGTCCAATTGGCCAATGCAACGTGAGTTATAAGATCATCACCAAAGCGTTGGTAAATAGAATAAAACATGTCTTACCTCGCCTAATCTCGAACATGCAAGGAAGTTTCGTATCAGGACGTCAAATTAGGGACAACATCGTAATAGTGCAAGAGGTGATTCACACTATGAAACGCAAGTAGGGTGAAAAGGGTTACATGGAAATCAAGATAGACTTTGAGAAGGCGTATGATCGATTGAGATGGTCCTTCATACATGACACTCTACCACGGATGCAACTGCCCGCACTTAATAAGTGTTATCATGAACTGCGTTACAACCTACTGAAGGAAATAATGCCCTTGGTCCAAGTATGCATTTAATATTAAGTCTAATAAATGCGGTTCAGTATTAATTGACAAGTTAATAATTCAGTGAGATCAAGTGAGCTGAATGCCTAGCTAGAGGCCGCTTCAGTTCAAGTGAAATTAATGATATTAATCCACAGCTTACTCTTGACTGAACCCGTAGGGTCACACAAATAATACGTAAACGGATCAAGTATTTAATGGAATTAAATACTCCATCTATGGATATTCGGAATCGACGGATCTTGGTTTCAGTGGGAGCTGAGATCGTCATAAGCAAGAAATGAATACTCCGGAAACGATGATATTGCCGGAAACGGAAATATGGATCGTATCGGAAATATGAATATTATCCAAGTCGTAGATATTGCCGGAAACGAAAACATGGTACGTATCGGAAAATATTAATGGAAATGGAAATATTGCCGGAAACGGAAATATTGTCAGAATCGGAATCGGAATCGGAAAATAATTCCGGAAACGGAAATATTAAATATTTGTTCGAAACAGAAATTAATTCCGGAATCGGAAATATTAAATATTGGTCGTATCGGAAATGAATTCCGGAACCGGGAATTTAATCGGAAACGCATCGTACGAATTAGCATCGGACGAGGCTTGCCAGACGAAGGCCCAACACGAAGCCAGGCCCGCGCCCAGCAAGCCAAGCGCCCAACACGAAGGCCACAGCCTCGCCAGGACCAGCGCAAGGCCAGGCCCAGCAAGGCCGTAGGCGCATGCGCTGGAGCGTATGCTCGTGGGCTGCGAGGCAACGCCCATTCGTGTGGGCCGCAAGGCCTGCGCGGGTGGGTGCGTCCCTCGTGGTCGTGCGACACTCGTGTTCGTAACGAATCCTAATCCTCTCGGAATTCGTGCAATGATTAAATCCTAATCCTAATAGATTAAATTTATTATTTAGAGTTCAAATAGGATTCTAATTAATAAATCCATATCCTAGTAGGATTATAATTCCTTTCCATATACTCTATAAATATAGACCTAGTGTCACATATTTAACAGACGATTATTCAAGTATTCAAGGTAAGATTTTTAAGCAAAAATCAGCCAAACACTTGCACCCAAATAGCCGAAAATCTAAGGAACCTTAAGGGCGATTCTATTTGGTCAAGCTTAAGGCGGATCCGGACATGCTGTGGACTATCTACGCAGGGACGACACTTGGAGTCCTAAAGACTTGTTCTTGTTCGGTTCGGGCGCAGCTAGGGAGGGCACGCTACAAAGTGTATGCATCTGAATTATGCTAAATGATTATGTGTTAATAATATGTTTCCTGGCTTTATGGTTTTTCCGCATGATTTATGTTTATTCATATGTATCATAACCTAACAGTGGTATCAGAGCCTCTTATTATTTTCATAATCTAAATTGCATGAACATGGTTAAATTTTACAAATTTGCAAAGAATTAAAGGGGTGATTAATTTTCGTAATTAATTGCAAATTGCGTTTATTTAATTATATGTAAGCAGTTTTTCGGCAGTTTCTTCGTTACTCATCCAAATCGAGTGATTTTTGTGTCAATTCCGCATGTAAAAAGCATTCTAAAATTTTGACCAAATTTTTTTTTTCCGGCCAAACCCAGAATTCTCAAATTCAAAGCCTAACTATGACTTTTCAGAGGTTTTAGTTTTTCGAACGCAAAAGTTCGTAAATTTAAGATGTTAAATTAAGTATTTGCGATTCTTGTTGATAAATCTTGAGTTTTTGATTGACCTACAGTATATGTTTAACAATTATCAATGCCTAGACTTGTTAATTATACAACCTAATTTGTAATTATGATTAATTTGTTGAAATTCGAATAATTTAGAATTGATTTGATTTTCATAATTAATTAATAATTTAACTAGGTATCCATGATTAAAATCCACCATAAAAAATTTTAATTTATGTTAAATTTTTAATTTTTATGACCTAGATTTGAATCCATGTTAATCGGAAATTAATTAATTAATAAATTTTCAATTTTTCGCACTAAAATTATGAAATTAATATGATTTATTAATTTTTCATTAATTTTAAGTTAAAAATTTTAAATTTTTATGAAAACCCTCATGAATGTTGCACGCACAAAGCAATGGAATCTACGTGTTACCCTTAAGGGGTGTTGTATAGTGCGGGCACGCGACGACGAGCATGGGAGCTCGTCGCCCGTGTGGTACGAATGCAGCGAGCAACATAGCGTGGCGCGCGCGCGGAGCAAAGGAGCTGGTCGTGTGTGCTATGCGATGGGCGAGGGCGAGGGGCAAGGCAAGCGAGCAGTCGCGTGTGGGCAGCAAGCGAGCTGCGCCACGACGCGCACTGCCTCGCGCAGCAAGCGCTGGCTCGCGTGCAATGCCTTGCGAGGGTGAGCAGCAGCAGACGCGACACAGCACAGAGGCTGCGCGCATCGTGGCCAGCGATGGCTGCGTGTGCGTGTGGCCTATGTTTGTGCGTTGCGTGGTGATGTGCGTACCTTGTGTTACGATTAAATCGTTTTAAATTTTAATTTGAATTTTCAGTTCAGAAACGTTTTAATTAATTTTAAAATTAATAATTTAAATTGTTTTCTCGGGTTTTAATTTTGAATATTATAATTATTATAAATTCTATTTATACTAATTATTTTACTAAAATTAAACCTTGAATTAATTAAAATTCATTTAATTCAACTGAAAATAAATTAAATAAAATGGATTCAATTATAAATTTATATGAGCTTTAAATTTTAATTAAATTTGTATGTTTCCAGTTAGACTAGAAATACATTTTTATGTTTAAAATTAGTAAAGCATATGAATTTATTGGTTTAAGTGGGAGCAATTTTAGTTATAAACTCTTGATTAGGTCTACAAATCCTTTAAGGTTAAACAACTTGATTAGAATTAATAAGGACTGAATAATTGGTAGATTATTGGTGCCCTTGATTAATTGCTGCAAATATTTATGTGATGCATAACGTGTTTTACTAACCAGCTATGTGGGCCATTCATAATAATGAATGGGTGAATGGTATTTATTGTATATGTACTGTTTTGCAGGTTATGAAATGACTAGTATGGCCCAACTAGGTTAGAAAATATGGTATGCGTACCATTAATTTGAATGTAATTTGTCTAAAGCACCAAATTTGTTTTTCAATTCAAATATGGTCTGCGTACCATCAAATAGTTGTAATTAGTTTAATTATAGCTTATCCTATTTGAAGAAAATGGCGCCTCCCACGGAGATTATCAAGACGGACTTTGAAGTTGAAGCTTCAAGATGAAGTCGGGCCATACTAGATCACATTTATCTTATGCATGTTTTAAGTTATTTATTGCTTTTAAATATGTCTTAAATATGCATGAGATCGAAGCTTGATTATGTTGCATGATTAAGGATTTTAGTTCACTTAAAATCTAACCAACATAGTAAGAGCCTTAAGTTCCAAACTTAAAAATTGATTTAAAAGGTGCCATGCCAAAATAACACTTACTTGGATATCCTTTTTTCATCGATCTTAGAAATAGTTTTCCGCCATAGCGAGGTGTTACTTATCGATACTAAAGGGGTAAGGTACACAAATAATTGTGAGTACATGTTAGTTTTGGTGAAACTCAACGATATAAGTAAGGAGTCCTTTTATGTCGTGGCAAAATCGATAGGATTACCTAATAAGTTCTTAGACGTACCTATCAACCAAGAGTAGTTTCTAGACTATTAGCAAAAGGCTTTTGCTTACCTAAAAGATTTTAGAATTGAGTCTAAATACATAATGTGCTTAATTCTTCAATGGTTTTTAGGATCTTGGAATCATTTTATTCACACCTGCCGGAACACATAACTTGAATAAAATGCTTATTGAACATTGAATTATGCATATATGCTAGAATTTAAGTTTATTAAGAGAAACTGTGAATGATTATTTATTTGTTTATTCTTTTTCAATTGTAGTTTTAATTATGGCAAACAACAATTCATTCAACATTCGATCAATTCTCGAAAAGGAGAAGTTGAGCGGGAAAAACATCCTTGACTGGCAAAGGAACTTGCAAATAGTTCTTATGCAGGAAGAAAAGTAGTATGTCCTGGAAGAGGCGATGCCCGAAGCCGCAGGCGAAGGGGTCACTCAGGCAGCCCTCAATCGTTGGATTGATTCCAACAAGGATGTGAAATGTCTAATGCTTGCAACCATGAGTGCAGATCTACAGAAAACGTTCATCAACTCAGATGCTTTCACGATCATCAGTGAGTTAAAGAACATGTTCCAAGATCTGGCTCGAGTCGAAAGATTCGAGACTGATAGGAAAATTCTTGAAACTAAGCTTAAGAAAGGCGAGCCCGTAAGTCCACATGTTCTCAAAATGATTGGACTCATTCAGAATATGAGTCGGCTGGATCAGCAATTCTCTCAGGAAATGGCTGTAGACACCATCCTCCATTCTCTTCATAACGGGTATGATCAGTTCAAACTGAACTACAGTATGAATAGTCTGGAATAAACGCTCACTGAGCTTCACGGTATGCTGAAGACCGCTGAAAAGACGCTCAAAAGTGATAAGCAAAATGTGCTTATGGTGCGTGAGGGCAAGTTCAAGAAATCTGTAAAGAAGAGAAATGCTAAGAAAGGTGGCAACAAGGCCAGCCCAACTAAGCAAACTGGCGCCAAGTCTGAAAAGAGGAAGGTTAGTCAACCCACTTCTGAATCCGAATGCTTCTACTGCAAGAAGAAGGGGCATTGGAAGAGAGATTGCTTGAAGCTAAAGGAAGATCAGAAGAACGGAACAGTCGTTCCATCTTCAGGTATTTTCGTTATAGACTGTAGACTTGTTAATTCAACTTCTTGGGTATTAGATACAGGTTGTGGCTCACACTTATGTTCCAATTCACAGGGACTAAGAAGAAGTAGAAAGTTAAGCAAGGGTGAAGTCGACCTACGAGTGGGAAATGGAGCACGGATTGCTGCATTAGCTGTAGGAACTTATTATTTGTTGTTGCCCTCTGGGCTAGTTTTGGAACTGGAAGAGTGTTTCCATGTTCCAAGTCTAACTAAAAACATCATTTCTGTTTCTTGCTTAGATGCTAAGGGATTTTCCTTTTTAATAAAAGACAATAGTTGTTCGTTTTATTTTAAAGAGATGTTTTATGGATCTGCTAGATTAGTCAATGGACTTTATTTATTAGATCACGACAAACAAGTTTATAACATAAATACCAAAAAGGCCAAAAAGGATGATTCAGATCTCACCTATCTGTGGCATTGTCGATTAGGCCATATTAACTTGAAACGCATTGAAAGACTTCAAAAGGAAGGAATTCTATAACCATTTAACTTAGAGGATTATGGTAAGTGCGAATCATGTTTACTTGGCAAAATGACAAAGCAACCTTTCTCTAAAGTTGGAGAAAGAGCAACTGAACTATTGGGTTTAATCCATACAGATGTATGTGGACCAATGAGTACAAATGCTAGGGGTTGTTTCAGCTACTTTATCACTTTCACTGATGACTTCAGTAGATATGGTTATGTCTACCTAATGAAGCATAAGTCTGAATCCTTTGACAAATTCAAGGAATTTCAGAGTGAAGTAGAGAATCAATTAGGCAAGAAGATTAAGGCACTGCGGTATGATAGAGGTGGTGAATATCTGAGCTATGAATTTGATGACCATCTGAAAGAATGTGGAATTCTATCAGAATTGACTCCTCCTGGAACACCACAATGGAACAGTGTGTCGGAACGGAGGAACAGAACCTTGCTAGACATGGTTAGATCAATGATGGGTCAGGCCGAACTTCCAATAGAATTTTGGGGACATGCACTAAATACAGCCGCACTCACTATAAATAGAGCTCCGTCTAAAGCTGTTGAAAAGACTCCATATGAGTTATGGTTTGGAAAGCCTCCAAAAGTGTCTTTTCTTAAGATTTGGGGATGTGAAGTATACGTCAAACGATTAATTTCAGACAAACTTCATCCATAATCTGACAAATGTATCCTTGTGGGCTATCCAAAGGAAACAAAGGGGTATTACTTCTACAATACATCTGAGAACAAGGTGTTTGTTGCTCGAGATGGTATCTTTTTGGAAAAGGATCACATTTCCAAAATGACAAGTGGGAGAAAAGTAGACCTCGAAGAAATTCAAGTCGAACAACAAACTCTAGAGAATGCTCAAGATGACATTCAGGATGAAACTCAGAGATCTTTAGAAGTTTCTGGTGAGAATCATGGACAATCTAGAGATGTAACCTCGCGTAGATCGCAGAGATATACATCACAACCGGAAAGGTACTTAGGTATTTTGACGAACGAGAGCTATGATGTTCTATTACTTGAAAGTGATGAACCTACGACTTACAAACAAGCTATGACGAGCCCTAGATCCAAGCAATGGCATGAAGCCATGCAATCTGAATTAGACTCCATGTCTGAAAACCAAGTATGGGATTTGGTCGATTTGCCAGATGGCTACCAAGCCATTGGAAGCAAATGGGTTTTCAAACTGAAAAAGGACAAGGATGGGAAACTTGAAGTTTTCAAAGCTAGATTGGTTGCAAAAGGTTACATGCAAGTCCACGGTATGGATTACGATGAAACCTTTTCACCAGTTGCAATGCTAAAGTCTATTCGGATAATGTTAGCAATCGCTGCATATTACGATTACGAAATATGGCAGATGGATGTCAAAACCGCTTTCTTAAACGGCATTTTAACAGAAAATGTGTTTATGACACAGCCTGAGGGTTTTGAGGATCCAAAGAATGCTAAAAAGGTATGCAAGCTAAAGAAATCAATCTACGGATTGAAGCAGGCATCCAGGAGCTGGAATATACGTTTTGATGAAGCAGTCAGTGACTTTGGTTTCATCAAGAACGCAGACGAATCTTGTGTATACAAGAAGGTCAGTGGGAGCAAAATTGCTTTTCTAGAATTATATGTCGACGACATATTACTTATCGGAAAGGACATTCCTATGTCGAACTCTGTCAAGATTTGGCTTGGGAAATGTTTTTCGATGAAGGATCTAGGAGAAGAACAGTACATATTGGGCATCAAGATTTACAGAGATAGATCTAAAAAGATGATTGGACTTAGTCAAAGCACTTATATAAATAAAGTACTTGATAGGTTCAAGATGGCAGACTCCAAGCGAGGCTACCTACCCATGTCTCATGGAATGACTCTAAGCTAGACTCAGTGCCCAAAAACACTTGATGAGCGTAGACGAATGAATGGGATTCCGTATGTCATTGATTGGTTCAATAATGTATCCTATGATATGTACACGCCCGGATGTTGCGTACGCACTCAGTGCTACGAGCAGATACCAGTCAGACCCAGGAGAGGCACATTGGACTGCTGCCAAGAATATTCTGAAGTACCTGAAAAGGCACAAAGATGACTTCCTGGTCTATGGTGGAGATGATGAATTAATTGTTAAAGGCTATACGGACGCAAGTTTCCAAACCGACAAAGATGATTTCTGATCACAGTCTCGGTTTGTCTTCTGCCTCAACGGAGGTGCAGTAAGCTGGAAAAGTGCTAAGCAAAGCACCATTGCGGATTCTACAACTGAAGCGGAGTACATTGCTGCACATGAAGCAGCAAAGGAAGCTATATGGCTAAGGAAGTTCATAGGTGAACTTGGTGTAGTCCCCTCCATCAAAGGACCAATAGCCCTGTATTGTGATAATAACGGAGCTATTCCACAGGCAAAGGAGCCTAGACACCACCAAAGAGTCAAGCATGTACTTCGTAGATTTCACCTTCTACGAGAGTTCGTTGAAAGAAAATAAGTCGAGATAAGAAAGATTGGAACCTCTGCCCAGGCGAAGCACAACTCGCACACTGCAGCTATGGGAATCAAGCATATTGGAGAATGGCTTTGATGTCCTTGTTTGATGTTTTAAAGTTTTAGAGTTTAATACTTTGTAAAACATTATTGGTTAATCATTCACAATAAATGAATAGAATTCATTTTTCCATTTAATTTGTGGTTTATTAAATGATGAGTCCCTTCAATTTGAAGAAATATTCAAGATAGACTGTCAGGACCAGTCCTGTGACTAAGAAATGTCTATCAAGTGAACTTGAATGTCAAAAGTTGAAAATGGTCCCTGGTCGGAGTTTTCTATAAAATTGGACGCATAGAAAACGTTAGACGACTAGAATGCAAGATGACTAGTAGTTCTGTTTCTTGAACTATGTGGACATGGAAATGTCATAATCATTTGCATAAATACTTACTTTGGGAAGACTAGTATCGGACAGACCTATGAAACTTTACTGTAAGAGATGAAAATCTGTCATAAGTAAATTTCATTAAAATTATTCGACACTAAATCCTCAATACCTGAGTGATTTGAGATTACTTGTTTGAGAACTGGTTACTTTGACGTTGACCAACCGTCGCACCATAAAAGGAGGCTATAAAGGCAACGCTCAGGTAATCACCTATCAAACGAAGTCTAATCTCAAGATCGCAAGATTGGGATTGTCCTCCCATAAATCGGGATGAGATGCTTAAAAGTTGTACAAGGCCACTCGGAGAGCTAGAAACTGTAAAATGCATGGTCGTGCTCGGATGAATCATAGGCTATTATTATCTGTTTATTTGATCAGTTGAACTCTGAAACCGAGAAACACCTCTGGACATAATAAGGATGACAACTCTTACCTTATGTTCAAGAGCAAGCATCGAGCGACAAAGGAATTAGGAAATGCACACTTGTCCCTAAGGACAAGTGGGAGACTGAAGGAAATAATGCCCTTGGTCCAACTATGCATTTAATATTAAGTCTAATAAATGCGGTCCGGTATTAATTGACAAGTTAATAATTCAGTGAGATCAAGTGAGCTGAATGCCTAGCTAGAGGCCGCTTCAGTTCAAGTGGAATTAATGATATTAATCCACAGCTTACTCTTGACTGAACCCGTAGGGTCACACAAATAGTACGTAAACGGATCAAGTATTTAATGGCATTAAATACGCCATCTATGGATATTCGGAATCGACGGATCTTGGTTTCAGTGGGAGCTGAGATCGTCATAAGCAAGAAATGAATACTCCGGAAACGATGATATTGCCGGAAACGGAAATATGGATCGTATCGGAAATATGAATATTATCCAAGTCGTAGATGTTGCCGGAAACGGAAACATGGTACGTATCGGAAAATATTAATGGAAATGGAAATATTGCCGGAATCGGAAATATTGCCGGAAACGGAAATATTGTCAGAATCGGAAATATTATCGGAATCGGAAAATAATTTCGGAAACGGAAATATTAAATATTTGTTCGATACAGAAATTAATTCCGGAATCGGAAATATTAAATATTGGTCGTATCGGAAATGAATTCCGGAACAGGGAATTTAATCGGAAGCGCATCGTACGAATTAGCATCGGACGAGGCTTGCCAGACGAAGGCCCAACACGAAGTCAGGCCCGCGCCCAGCAAGCCAAGCGCCCAACACGAAGGCCACAGCCTCGCCAGGCCCAGCGCAAGGCCAGGCGCAGCAAGGCCGTAGGCGCGTGCGTTGGAGCGTATGCTCGTGGGCTGCGAGGCAGCGCCCACTCGTGTGGGCCGCAATGCCTGCGCGGGTGCGTGCGTCCCTCGTGGTCGTGCGACACTCGTGTTCGTAACGAATCCTAATCCTATCGTAATTCGTGCAATGATTAAATCCTAATCCTAATAGATTAAATTTATTATTTAGAGTTCAAATAGGATTCTAATTAATAAATCCATATCCTAGTAGGATTATAATTCCTTTCCATATACTCTATAAATATAGGCCTAGGGTCACATATTTAACAGACGATTATTGAAGTATTCAAGGTAAGATTTTTAAGCAAAAATCTGCCAAACACTTGCACCCAAATAGCCGAAAATCTAAGGAACCTTAAGGGCGATTCTAGTTGGTCAAGCTTAAGGCGGATCCGGACGTGCTGTGGACTATCTACGGAGGGACGGCACTTGGAGTCCTAAAAGACTTGTTCTTGTTCGGTTCGGGCGCAGCTAGGGAGGGAACGCTACAAAGTGTATGCATCTGAATTATGCTAAATGATTATGTGTAAATAATATGTTTCCTGGCTTTATGGTTTTTCCGCATGATTTATGTTTATTCATATGTATCATAACCTAACAGTGGTATCACGAGCCTCTTATTATTTTCATAATCTAAATTGCATGAACATGGTTAAATTTTACAAATTTGCAAGGAATTAAAGGGGTGATTAGTTTTCGTAATTAATTGCAAATTGCGATTTTAATTATATGTACGTAGTTTTTCGGCCGAATATTCGTTACTCAACCAAATCGAGTGATTTTTGTGTCAATTTCGCATGTAAAACGCATTCTAAAATTTTGACAAAAATACCCTTATTCGGCCGAACCCATAATTCTCAAATTCGAAGCCTAACTATGACTTTTCGGAAGTTTTAGTTTTTCGAACGCAAAAGTTTGTAAATTTAAGATGTTAAATTAAGTATTTGCGATTCTTGTTGATAAATCTTGAGTTTTTGATTGACCTACAGTATATGTTTAACAATTATAAATGCCTAGACTTGTTAATTATACAACCTAATTTGTAATTATTATTAATTTGTTGAAATTCGAATAATTTAGAATTGATTTGATTTTCATAATTAATTAATAATTTAATTAGGTATCCATGATTAAAATCCACCATAAAAATTGTTAATTTATGTTAAATTTTTAATTTTTATGACCTAGATTTGAATCCATGTTAATCGGAAATTAATTAATTAATAAATTTTCGATTTTTCGCCCTAAAATTATGAAATTAATATGATTTATTAATTTGTCATTAATTTTAAATTAAAAATTTTAAATTTTTATGAAAACGCTCATGAATGTTGCACGCACAAAGCAATGGAAGCTACGTGTTACCCTAAAGGGGTGTTGTACGCGACGACGAGCAAGGGAGCTCGTCGCCCGTGTGGTATAAATGCAGCGAGCAACATAGCGTGGCGCGCGCGCGGAGCAAAGGAGCTGGTCGTGTGTGCTATGCGATGGGCGAGGGCGAGGGGCAAGGCAAGCGAGCAGTCGCGTGTGGGCAGCAAGCGAGTTGCGCCACGGCGCGCACTGCCTTGCGCAGCAAGCGCTGGCTCGCGTGCAATGCCTTGCGAGGGTGAGCAGCAGCAGACGCGACACATCACAGAGGCTGCGCGCATCATGGCCAGCGATGGCTGCGTGTGCGTGTGGCCTATGTTTGTGCGTTGTGTGGTGATGTGCGTACCTTGTGTTACGATTAAATCGTTTTAAATTTTAATTTTAATTTTCAGTTCAGAAACGTTTTAATTAATTTTCAAATTAATAATTTAAATTGTTTTCTCGGGTTTTAATTTTGAATATTATAATTATTATAAATTCTATTTATACTAATTATTTTACTAAAATTAAACCTTGAATTAATTTAAATTCATTTAATTCAACTGAAAATAAATTAAATAAAATGGATTCAATTATAAATTTATATGAGCTTTAAATTTTAATTAAATTTGTATGTTTCCAGTTAGACTAGAAATACATTTTTATGTTTGAAATTAGTAAAGCATATGAATTTATTGGTTTAAGTGGGAGTAGTTTTAGTCATAAACTCTTGATTAGGTCTAAAAATCCTTTAAGGTTAAACAACTTGATTAGAATTAATAAGGACTGAATAATTGGTAGATTATTGGTGCCCTTGATTAATTGCTGCAAATATTTATGTGATGCATAACGTGTTTTACTAACCAGCTATGTGGGCCATTCATGATAATGAATGGGTGAATGGTATATATTGTATATGTACTGTTTTGCAGGTTATGAAGTGAATAGTATGGCCCAAATAGGATAGAAAATATGGTCTGCGTACCATTAATTTGAATGTAATTGGTCTAAAGCACCAAATTTGTTTTTTAATTCAAATATTGTCTGCGTACCATCAAATAGTTGTAATTAGTTTAATTATAGCTTATCCTATTTGAAGAAAATGGCGCCTCCCACGGAGATTATCAAGACGGACTTTGAAGTTGAAGCTTCAAGATGAAGTCGGGCCATACTAGATCACATTTATCTGATGCATGTTTTAAGTTATTTATTGCTTTTAAATATGTCTTAAATATGCATGAGATCGAAGCTTGATTATGTTGCATGATTAAGGATTTTAGTTCACTTAAAATCTAACCAACATAGTAAGAGCCTTAAGTTCCAAACTTAAAAATTGAGTTAAAAGGTGTCATGCCAAAATAACACTTACTTGGATATCCTTTTTTTATCGATCTTAGTAATAGTTTTCCGCTATAGCAGGTGTTACTTATCGATACTAAAGGAGTAAGGTACACAAATAATTGTGAGTACATGTTAGTTTTGGTGAAACTCAACGATATAAGTAAGGAGTCCTTTTATGTCGTGGCAAAATTGATAGGTTTACCTAATAAGTTCTTAGACGTACCTATCAACCAAGAGTAGTTTATAGACTATTAGCAAAAGGCTTTTGCTTTCCTAAAAGATTTTAGAATTGAGTCTAAATACATAATGTGCTTAATTCTTCAATGGTTTTTAGGATCTTGGAATCATTTTATTCACACCTGCCGGAACACATAACTTGAATAAAATGCTTAATGAACATTGAATTATGCATGTATGCTAGAATTTAAGTTTATTAAGAGAAACTGTGAATGATTATTTATTTGTTTATTCTTTTTCAATTGTAGTTTTAATTATGGCAAACAATTGAAGCCAGGCCCGCGCCCAGCAAGCCAAGCGCCCAACACGAAGGCCACAGCCTCGCCAGGCCCAGCAAGGCCGTAGGCGCGCGTGCTGGAGCGTATGCTCGTGGGCTGCGAGGCAGCGCCCACTCGTGTGGGCCGCAAGGCCTGCACGGGTGCGTGCGTCCCTCGTGGTCGTGCGACACTCGTGTTCGTAACGAATCCTAATCCTATCGGAATTAGTGCAATGATTAAATCCTAATCCTAATAGATTAAATTTATTATTTAGAGTTCAAATAGGATTCTAATTAATAAATCCATATCCTTGTAGGATTATAATTCCTTTCCATATACTCTATAAATATAGGCCTAGGGTCACATATTTAACAGACGATTATTGAAGTATTCAAGGTAAGATTTTTAAGCAAAAATCAGCCAAATACTTGCACCCAAATAGCCGAAAATCTAAGGAACCTTAAGGGCGATTCTAGTTGGTCAAGCTTAAGGCGGATCCGGACGTGCTGTGGACTATCTACGGAGGGACGACACTTGGAGTCCTAAAGACTTGTTCTTGTTCGGTTCGGGCGCAGCTAGGGAGGGCACGCTACAAAGTGTATGCATCTGAATTATGCTAAGTGATTATGTGTTAATAATATGTTTCCTGGCTTTATGGTTTTTTCGCATGATTTATGTTTATTCATATGTATCATAACCTAACACTCTACACTCAGGGTCCTTTGGAATGGCGAGGCCACTGAGAATTTTAAATCATCTCGGAGCATTTTCCAAGGTGATCCATTGTCGCCGTACCTTTTCGTAATGTGTATGGAACGACCATATCATACCATTGAAGAGGGAATTATCATCAAGAAATGGAAGCCGATTAGAGCAAGCAGAGATGGCCCTTTACTGTCTAATTTGTTTTTCGCCCACGATATTATTCTTTTTGCTGAAGCAAGTGTGGATCAAGCTTTGGTCATTAATGATTGCCTTAACCGTTTTTTGCGTTGCATCAAGACAGAAAATAAGCCATCCGAGGCCACGTATTTACTTCTCAAGGAATGTGTCGTCCTCGACACAAGCTGATATTTGTACCTCGTTGGGTATGGAATCCACTGCAGGCCTCGGCATGTACCTAGGCATGCCCACCTTGACAAGCAGGGTGACAAGGGAGACGTTCATCCACCTATGTGCTAAGATAGACCGTCGCCTAGCTGGGTCGAAAACCAAGTACCTATCCTTGGCGGGCAGAATCACTCTTGGCAACTCCACTGTCGCTACTCCTTGGCTTCTATTCAATGCAAACAGTGAAATTGCCCCGAACCATCTGTGATGACCTTGACAAGAGAGTTCGCAGGTTCATCTGGGGTGGAAGTGAGGACACCCAAAAAATACACCTTATCCCTTGGGAGACTTTGCAACGTCCCAAAAGTCAAGGGGGAGTTGGAGTTCGAAGTGCCAGGCAAGCGAATTCTGCATTCTTAACCAAACTTGGGTGGATAATGTTAATGGAACCTAATGCATTCTGGTCACGTGTGCTCCGTGCTAAATACTGTAAGGGTCGTTGTGACATAGATATGTTTGAGCCAAAGGTGGGCATGTCAAACACTTGGAGAGGCGTGATAGATAACGCCAAAGATCTGTGCAAAAGAATGCGTGTTGCGGTCGGTAATGGTGCCAAAACACTCTTATGGGATCATAAATGGGCAGCAAACATGCTCCTGGGCAACTTAGCCATTCAAGAAATCCCAGTAGAGATAGCAGGTGTAACAGTACAAGAAATGTGGGAGGAGAGAGTTGGGTGGAAACGGGAGATTTTTGCCCCTTATCTTCAACCTGACATTCTCAAGCTTATACAAGCACATGAATTAAAAAATAATGAATACATTGGGGATTTAGTTTACTGGCACAAAGCTCCCAAGGGTAAGTTCTCTATCAAGACGAAATTACAGATCATTAGGAATGAAAGCAATGAATTTAATGACATCGTGTGGGATTTGATTTGGAGTGCCCCTATCCAGCAGCGAATTAGAGCCTTTATTTGGCTAGCATGTCATGATCGAATCCTTGGTAATGAGAACCGTTACAAGCGACACCTCACCGATGACCCTAAGTGTTATATTTGTGGGGATGCAGAGGAGTCCACACTCCACATTCTTCGTAACTGCCTGCTGCTAAATGCATATGGCGTAAGGTAGGTGGGCCTGCACTTAAACCATCGTTCTATCAAGAAAATCCAACAATGGCTGATGCATAATCTGGGGTATGCAGATGCCACGAATGAAACAATATGGCCCAATTACTTCTGCTTAGCGGTGTGGTGGATTTGGAGGTGGCGAAATTGTTTTGTGTTCAACCGTAGCATGGATATTCCCATTGACACAGGGGCGTTCCTTCAAGTCTGGTTCGATGAAACAAGGAGAAGCATAGCTAACGTTATAGATGACCATTCGAGTAATAGCAATGTGAGAGAGGAGGTGAACGTAGCTTGGCAACCCCCGGCCTTTGGGTGGTATGCACTCAACTCAGACGGAGCGGCCAAGGGGGCACCTGGCTGTAACACCTCGACAATTCTCCTTTTCCTAAAATAACCTTTTTATAAATATAACTATAGAGAATTATCAAAGTATTATCGTCCGTGTGAAAACGTAACGGCTTATTCAGAATTTTGCAGCGGAAAACATAAAACTAACTTTTGGGTTTATAAATAATCAATTACAGAATTAATCCCAAAAACCAATCAACGAAAATAAGGAAATGTAAATAGTACGACAAGTTTAAAGTCCAAATTAACAAGACCCAAATCACTTAGCAAGACAAAATAAATACAAGCTCTCTAATCCCGATCCCAATGATGCATCATCTTCAAATCTGTAGATGGCAACGCTTATTGATCCTTAGAGACTGCTCACCAAAATGGGTCATCACAGGATCAATAAGGCATAACCATGATCAACACACACAAACAAAGCACGTAATCAGCAAAGCTGAGTACTACATACTAAATCAATAATAATCCTAACATGATTCTATTAAACGAACATTCCTAACATGATACTAATAAAACATAAGTAAGGGCAACCAAAACATATTAATTTGAAGACCACACTTGATTAGACTAGGCTAGACTGGACTAGACTTTTATAACAATAATATTATTTTAAATGGAAATAGTCAATGGACCGAGTTGTCTAGCTAGAAGCTTCACTAAGGAAGACGAGGTACGGGCGCGACTCCGTAAACTCAGTGACCTGCGATATCGAGGAACTTTTGAATAAAAATAGAACACGGTGATCAATCCGGTCCCAGAAAAGGCCATGGGCTACCACCATGAACCCCAACTCTTGTTTGTCCGTCACTTCAGAAGTGCACAGTCTAAAGCTATTGCTACTCAGTTTCACTTTACATGATTTACCGATTAAAACTATGTTATGACTCAATAATCACATAAGTCATATAATCAACGATTATTCACAACTATTTTTATCTTAGAATTAAGTAAGTGATCGCAAAGGTATCAACTCAGACTCATTCCAATTAATTCAACCTTTCCTTTAACAATGATCAACCCCTGTATATGGGTATAAGGTTTCAACTTACTAAACAAGGTCCTCGACCCTCATAAAGTAGTGAAAAGCTAAAAGGTAACAACGATCAATCGATCTAAACCAATATATATAAAATAATCTAGTGTTCTCAACCAACATGTTTGCATCAATCATCCATACTAACATGTTATAATTCTCATAACGAAATATATGTTCAACATGTTCATCCAACAATATAAAACATGTAAATTTCAACATAACCAAGTTCATCGACAATTCAACATATATGGTTTCAATAATAACACACATCTCCAAGCACACAGGTACGTACGTGCCTTGTGTAAACAAACTGATAGACCACTTTAACACTTTCAAAAGTCGCCTACGGAGAATTCTCCGCCTAAAACAACCAACAAATATCCCCAATCAATTTCTAATCATTCGCAACCATAATAAAGCATTCTAAATACATCCTAAACATATTTAGAACCTTCCCTAACATTAAAACTTGAACAATTGATTTCCTAGCATCATAGTTATTGAATTAGTGATTGAAATTCGTTGAAAACTCTTCGCAAACATTATACTTTAAATTTTCAGCAATATAAACTTATTCAAAAACTTCACCAAGGCCAATGTACGTTCTTAGAACATCGAAACAATAAATTGAATAATCCACAATCGTCCTACCATAATTTACAACTATTAAAACCTTGAAATTCATACTTTAGATAATCAAAATTTAATATTTCCATGTATTTATATAATCTGAAAATTACATATATTATTAAACATAATATAAAATTCTGAAATTCTAATTAAATCATAAATTTATAAATTCAATTTAATTAAAATATAACTTAGATTAATAACATTTAAATTAGAATACTTAATTCAATTGCTTAGAGTTCAAGAAATAACCAAGAAAAGGGGAGGGTTTTGGGCGGCCGGCGGACAGAGTCACGGCGGCAGATGGTCGCAAGGGCGGCGACGGCTGAGCAAGGTGGTTGCGTGGCCCGGGCTGTGGAGCAACGACATTATTCAACAAGGGTCGAAAAATCAAGAACGAAGGGCATGAAAATTAGAAACGAAAAAGAACGAGAGAGGACTACCGTGCTCGACGGTGGTCGAGGGTTGTGCGGCGGTGCGTTGCCGGTTGGGCTGACAGCGAGGGAGGCTCACGACGTTCTGTTGCTGCGCGAAAATCAACAAGGGGAGGGGGATTACTGGTAAGGAAAGTCGAAACAAAAGAGGAGCGTGAGAGAAAGAGAGGACGACGGAGAAGGAGAGGAGGAAGCTTACCGGCGGCGAAGAACAATGGTGGTCCGGCGGCTGGCAGAAGCAACGAACGTGAAGGAAGAAGGAGAACGGCAGTGAGAGAGAAGTGAGGGAGGAGGGTTTTGGCTTCTTCACGTGAAATAGGAGGAGAGAAGAGTTTTGGTGTGTTTTTCTATTTTTTGTTTTACGTGAATTAGAGGTAGAGAAGGGAGTATGGGGTTTATTGTTTGGGCTTTGCAAAATGGGCTAGAACGGTCGTTTTCTAAATTCAATCAGTTTTCGTAATTCGATTTCTTTTCAACTTTAAAATTCTAAAATTATTTTGATTTCATAAATCATTAAAAATATTCAAAATGTAACAAAATAAAAATACGTTAATTATATATTTATTTCAAAAATTCGTAAATTCTTATTTAAATATATTAAATATACGTTAAAATATATAAATAAAGTTTATAAATTTAAGGGGGATTACACTGGCCCTGCGGGGGTGGAGCAGTAGTAAGAGATAATCAAGGTGTGTTGGTCTCAACAATGATTTCTAATTTTGGAAGTTGCACTGCGTTTCGAGCTGAAGCAATGGCCCTTTCTCGTGGCCTTGAGTTAGCCTGTAGCCTTCAAATAAGCAATCTTGTAGTGCAGGTTGATAATCTCTCACGTGTTCAAGCCCTCAAGAGCTCAAAATCATGAAGTGGTGAGTGTGCTCACTTAATTGATCACTGTCGTTCCTTGATAAGTAAGGTGGACTAGAATGTTAAAGTAATCCACGTCTATGGAGAAGGCAACAGCGCTGCAGATTGGCTAGCTAATCATAGAGTTGCTCAACCTCACAGGATGATGATCTTGGAGGATATTCCCTTAGCTTTTAATAATATTTTAGAGGAGGACATTCGGGGTGTGGCTTGGCCACGGTTTCATTCCTCGGTAGCTCTTAGTTTCTGTTTTTGGTTTGCTGTAGTTTCTTTTCATTGTTGTTTCCCTTTCTATGTATTTTTCTTTTCCTTTGGATTTATTCCTCCTAATCATCAAAAAAAAACTAAAAGTATGATTTCTTTTCCTAAAATTCAGCAGTAAATGTCGTGCACCGCTATTTACCACTAATTAAATAAACATCGTGCATCGCTATGTAGTACATTTTATTTAATTAAATTTGTGTTGCTTTTCATATCTTGTTACTACGTACTTCGTATATGTTAGTTTAAATGGTATTGACTTTATAAATTTTGTTGAAGGTTATAGGATCAAATCCTAATACTAATTTTTTTTTTTGTCATTTTTTCTGTACAGTTTGTTTTATTTTTCAACCCCTTTTCATTTTCTTTAGACTACCTTCATCTTTACAGGATATTTTATATGTTGTGCTTTCCCCCTTTTGAAAAAAAACATTTGTAGAAAAATATTTTTAGAGGAAATTTGATAAACGACATGTATATTATAAATTTTAAATAGTTTGTGATAGTTTGTCCGAAATAATTCGCTTTTGATTTTGGTGTGTTTCATAACCTACTCACTTTCTATTATAAATTTTCCATAATAATCTACTTATGATCTTATATACGAAGTTTACAATTGCACACTGATGGATGGTCATGGAAATGAATGTATCATCTTGTCCCACATCTCCTTAAATATTTACCCATTTGCACTATAACTTTATCGACTATTTTTCAAAAAAAATTGACAAGACGAAAAATGGTATAGAAGGATTTTATATTTTTCACATAATTCGTGTTCATATTTTAGACTTGGTTATGCTCTAATTGAAGCTAATATATAGACCCACCAAATGATTCTGTCGGGTTTGAGCCATTATTTTAAGGTTTTTGGGTTCAGATAAAATCGGAATCATGTCACAAATTAAATTAGTCAAATTTAACGTTTAAATGTTACATATAAACAATCTAATATACATATATAAAGAAGGCATATTTGCTAAAATATTAGAGCGCCACCTAGGATTACTAATGGTTTCGTCCAATGAAAAATAAGATTTTTAATTTATTTTTGAATTAAAAAAATCAAGTGCCACATAGATAAATAATTAGGTGTCAAGTAGATATTTTAATTAATTAATAATATATACAATTCCATCAAAAATCAAATATTTTAATAATTAAAATAAATCTATAATAAAATTTAATCCAAAATCTACAATAAAAATTTGTCCAAAGTAAACACTAAATAATAATAAAATGAAAATTACATTATAATTAATAGTAATACTTATATAATAAATAAAATAGATCATTAAAGAATAAACATGAACACAATGTCGTTCTTGTGAATTGAACTGAATGGAGCTGGAAAACTTTTGGTTCGGGTTTGGTCATACCAACTATCGGGATCTATACGTACTTAGGCTATACGAAGGGGAAATGTACCCAAAGCAAAGAACTTAAACCCAATATATTAAGGTTATAAATAAGTGGGAGTATCTCATTATTGTTATTCACATCAAATAAAATCATGACAAATATCTCAATAATAACTAGAGTTATACTTTTCTAATATTGTCTATTTTCTAATACGAAGTATACTATACATGCTATAGTGTTTACAATATAATATAACGCTCTAAATAAAGCGTTAATTAAGCACACCAATAATAATAGTACTCCGTAGTTGATTAAAACTTCACTGAATAAGTAAAAATCAATCATGATAAATAATTGACTATGATATGCTAAAGTACAAACAGACTTCCCAATTTTTATCTTATTACTGGCTAATTGCATAGTAAATAAGCCGTAGGAGATTTTACTAATTACTCTACTACTAGAATTATGAATAGATACATTCTTCATAGTTACATTCCTTTTCATACTAAAATACATACTCTACTAATAAACAATCATCTCCGATTGTAATTATTAGGAAAATTTGTAAATATTAATCCAACCTTTGCCCGATTTTCTTTAATTAAGCCAACCTATGCAATATTTCTGAATAATCCAACATTTATGACCCAAGTACTATTATTAAGCCTGTGTGACCGGTTACCTGTTACAAAGTCAACATTAAAAACGTTGACAACCTGAAGTTGATTTTCCTCCTAAAATTTTGGACACGTCACATCACGTGCCACCTAAACAGGATTTTCTATTTTTTTTCCAAAAAACCCTTAACCCTTCTCTCCTCTTAACCCTTAACCCTTAACCCAGATCCAACAGTTGATTGGTTTAACCCAGTCATAGCAATTGCTGATTATTTTTGACGAACTTCGAATGGAGAGGTATGAGGGATCAACAATGGTGGAGAAGAGGTAGAAGAGAAATGATGAACAGAGAAGAGAGGAACGAAAATTGCAGAGATGAAGCAATTAAATCGCAGAGGAGAGAGGAACGAACATTAGAATAACAATTAAAAAAAAGGAGGGAAAAAAAATTGTAACGGTTATATTGCCACGTAAGGGTGAATACCGGTTACAGCAGGTTATTAACTTGCTAGGCTTAATAATAGTAGTTGGGTCATAAAGGTTGGATTATTTAGAAATATTGCATAGGTAGGCTTAATTAAAGAAAATCGGGCAAAGGTTGGATTAATAATTACAAATTTTCCTAATTATTATAAGTTACCAAATATTTAAATAATAAATCAGTCTTATATTAGAAAATATGTTTCCAATTTAAAATATATTATAATTTAATATTTTACCTTTTAAGTAAAATTCCTCACCGACGGCGTAGAGTTTTCGTAGAACTCAACCTCTCATTCCAACCTAAATACTAATTTAATCTATTATATAAAATATAGCAGTTATAATAGGAGTTTTATTTTAACTTAACGATTTAACAAAATCCGTGCATCGCACGGGCTAAAATCTAGTTTAAAATTAAAGAGGACATATATAATTTGATGAATCATCGTCTAAGAATTATTTTTTTCATAAAGAAAATTAATTATACTTTAATCATATAGTTTTAAGGGGGGAAAAGAAAACAAAAGAGGTTTGACTGTTTGTTTAGAAATTTTAAAATAAAAAACTCTTAATTTTCTCGTCTTCGATCTCAATATCTCACGCACTACTACTTCATCTCTTCCATTTCATTGGTGTTGTTGTTGTTTGTGCTCACGGCTTCTATTAATTTCTGGTTCATCACAGATTCACAGTCAAATCTCCATCTTTTCCATATCCCCTCAGTCCCAAGCAAACATATGAAGCATCAATTGTCCAATTAGGTCTATTCAGAACGTACCAAAATCTTGTTGAAGAGTAGAAAAAGAAATTAAAAAGTTCAATCATACCAGAACATGAAGAGAAATCTTCAAATTATCACGAGCCAGAATGGGAGAGAAGAATAGGAGAGAAGGTTGGGGAAACTGAAGGAGAGAGAGAAAAGCAGAAGTAATTTTTTGAGAGAGAAGAAGGTTTACTTAATAATTAATCCTTATAAAAGTAATCAATTAGTAATTTCTTAGTAGTACATAGCAGTACAAATCACTTCCGATACATAGTAATACATGACGTTCATTGTAGACTCATTCTTTTTTTTCACGAGTTTGCTCTGGAATCCATCTAGAGATTGTACGTGTTTCTATATCGTAATTGCTCAAGCATAATGCAGAACTAGTGTCGTTATTATTGCCCAAAACATGTAAAACTAGCAATGTCTTGGCAACACCACCACAAAGCCGAACTGTGCCATACATATCGGACCATAACTTTAGCCGTCCACAATCTTTTCTTCCTGATAGTACAAGAATTGCATATTCTGAATGGACCAAAGCTGGATGGTGGCGATAAGCAACATAATCAACACCATATTGAGATCCTGATTTCACTACCCAATTATTCATTCTCATATGAGAGTAAGCCTTGAAAAACTCAGGAAACATTTCAAATTTTGAAATCATAAACTGCCACAACTCTTCGTAACTTTTCACAACGCCATCGTCTCCTTCAATTTTCAAACACTTCAACATATAGCACAAATAAAAAGCCTCTTGTAAAGTAAGTTCGTACCAATGTTCATCCTTCTGGCTGGCTCTAATAACCCGACCAAAACATGCACGGTTCAGAAGCTCAGATTGTTCGGTATCTGCTTCAAACAAAACCTTGCTTCCAGATATCGACCCCTTGCATTCTGATGTGGTTAGGCATGTTTGAAGTGCTGAAACTATTTCTGACATTGGTTCTGCAAGGCCTTTAGCTTCAGCACCCTTCCCTTTCCATCTTGGACCCATCAAGTCTCTCTTCAGAATAACTACAGATTTCGTGAAATAGCTATTCAAAAATCAGACATCCAAGTCATCTAGCAGCAAATGGAGAAAGTATTTTAAGGCTTTAGATTATAAATCATCAGGTCAGAAAATTGAACATTGTAATACAAATTACAAACTTATATCATCAGCAAACAAGATAAGTAGCAGGTAGGCAATTATACATACTAACAGAAGTCTCCAAGGATAAAAGTTCTAATGGCCTCAAACATATCAAGTTACAACGACATAATGCAAGTCCGCATCTTAAGCTGGAGTCAACGATAAAATATAACCAAATGTTACAAAATTAGAGACAAGCACCCCAAAAGGCCAAAATCTAAATCCTTGAAAGTGGAGAAGATAGAGAAGACAACCTATGTTCCTCAGACACGGATTTGTGCCATGTCTGACAAGGTGGCATCCGACACTCCGATCCAAAGTTTTGCAGACACGGTAAAAGGAGTGTTTTTAGACACGGCTACTAAAGTGGCGGACAAAAAAAATTGACACTTTTTATGTATAACAAATAGTTGATAAATTTAAAAAGATCAAGATCAAAATATTAACAAAAATAACTCAAAATATCCAATTGCAAAATTTAACAACTTAAAACATAAAATATATTGTTTGTGGAAAACTTCTCAAACATAAAAACTACTCAAAGTCTTAAAACATAAAAATTACTCAATAAAACAACTAGTCTTCTACTGCACCACTCTAGACACCAAAATTAAGTCTCCCCCTAAAAGTACGATGACGATACCGGTAGTCAACTTTTAGTTGGACAATTCTGAGCGGATGCGACAATATTGATAATAATTAATTCCCAAATCCAAAAATTCAATTTCCAATTCGAAGTTAGAAAATCCAATTTCCAATTCCAAATTCAAAGTTACAAAAACCCAAATTCCGAGTCCAATTTCCAAAACCCGAGTCCAAAATCTAAGTCAAAGACCCAAATTCAAAAAACTCAAGTTGCGAATTGAAAACCCTAGCGCCAACTCAGAAAGCTGAGCAAAAAAGCATTTCCGAAAAAATCAATTGCAAGCACCTTTTTCCGAAAACCATCAATAGGCAACCCTTTCCATAACTTGGAGAGCAAGAAAAAACATCAAAGTACTAGTAATCAATACAAGCATTTAATGCAAAACGTATCAATCCCCTCAAAGGACCAACATTTGAAGGCACGCGTACAATATGGTCAAAGACCAGCAATGACTGCGCGCATCGCATCGTGTGCGCTCTGCCAACCAACAACTCTAAATCCAAATCTCCTATAAATACCCTCATTTTTTCAAACCAAGGGGAGAGCAATTCAAAATTTAAAAATCATCAAAACTCTCTCCAATTAGTGACCCTAATTAGGCGCAACACTTATTCTAAACATCAAAACTTTCAAAAATCGATTCAAAGTTCTAAATTCCTTAGCAATATTGGAGCCCAAGCAAGGGAAGTTCAACCTAAGGGATCTAGGTAATTTTCGAGGGCTTAATCTCATTCTAATCTTCTACCTTTCTTTTAATTTCAAGCCATTTCAAAGTTTATGCAAATCTAATGATGTTCGTGTAGGGTTCAAAACCCTCCTAAACTAGGAAAATATGAGCACTTAGGAGTTTTCTTTAGAGGGACATCAAACTTGAATGTTCCCTTCAAATGATTTCAAGGTTCTGATTTCAATTTTAAAATTAATTATTTCCAAAGTTTCATGTTCAAAGTTTTCAATGTTTAAAGATGTTTAAAGATGATCAAACACTTCTTTAAACTAGAACTTACAAATTATTTAAAGTAAATAAAAGTTTGGATGTCATGCTTGAACATTCCTTTCTTTTAACATTAAGTCTCTTAATTTCTAAATTTTAAATTCAAAGTTCAAGTTCTAAGTTCAAAGTTTCTATGTCCAATGATGTTTAAAGAAGAGAAACCTCTTCCCTTAAACTACGTTTGTTTCAAGTAAAGATTAAAGTGTCATGCTTCAACACTCATTTTCTTAAAATCGATGAAATTTTAAGTTCAACCCTCTTAAAACTAGATTATTCCATGTTTTCGAAGAGCTCAAAATTGAAATGTCACACTTGAATATTTCTTTCTTCAAAACTCAAAGTCTTCAAAAGCTTTATTTTTCTTTATTTATTTCGATTTTTTGTTATTATTACTGTCATTTATTTGCTTTATTTCGATTGTTGCACTTTTTTGCTTTATTTTACCGCATATTCATTCTAATTGTTGTAATAATCTAATTTTCCGCACTTACATTTCCTATTTAATGTTTATGTGCTTCACCATTACCATGCTAATCAAAGACCTACAAAGTTCCATCACAACTAATAAGATAATTTTGGACAAACTGGTCATAGTTCCCTTATTTAATCTTAATCGAAGTGGTCACAAATTCTAGTTCTAAAAAATGCATGTTCAAACCGACCTAAATACTGTCATGCTGGGATTGTTGTAAAATGATTCTTGCTTTCGAAATTGCATACACCTTATGTCAAAAGAGAAATAGATGTACTCGTTCCCGTTCTCTTTTTTCTGTTTCAAAGACCGTGTCTTATCGGAGTCATTTTTGTTCTTCAAGACGGACCATAAATGTTTGGTGGTGACTCTTTCGAAATATCAAAATTCAAAGTCGTAAGCTTTTTCTAACCCTCCAAAGTGTTTAACATCGAAGTGATTAGGCATAAACTCAAACAAATCCCTTAGGGGGGTGGACTGCAAAGATCGAATTATTTGTGCACAATTAATGGTTAAAGTGGTTTGTAAAAGTTCATAACAATCACTCTTTCAAAGTCGAAGTTGCGAGAAACACCCCCTACAATAGCTCGTTCCAACTCTGGTTCATTAATGGAGAGTTGTGTTATCTCACAAACATCGACATCCACCGATCCACGTCAAACGTAAGTCCACATGAACAAAGATTGAATAACATTAGTAAGTTGTTAAGATTAACTTTTATATATATGTATAAAAAGTTAGAATTTAAAACTTTACCTATATCCCATTATCGGCTAGGACCACATTTGTAACTATCCTCCTTCCTTGCCATTACACAAAGGTTGTTATGGCAATAGAATAAGTTTTTTCTGTTTCAAATGTAAACATATTTCTCTTGACCGTGTGACAGTTATCATAATAGCTTCAATTGCGTGCACAACACGAAGATGATGTAGGTTGTGACAATAATTTGAAGGCAAGAGATCGAAGATGGGGAAGGGATGAACCATAATTTGTCCACCAAACAATAAGTTCTACATCATCTCCGGCGTTAATTATATAGGTTTGATTTTAAGGAGGCGTCTAGCTAGAAAATGCCCCGTACTCTTGTCGAGCATGCTTGACGTCATCTGGACTTAGACGCCTCAAGCATTCATTTCTATTATTGGAAACTTCTTAATCTTCATTGGGGGTTTCCCTTGAGAATCCCGTTGTACTACTCTTAAGCCTACGTATATTATAGAACTCTGGAGCAAGCGAGTGTGCAAAACAATGCAAGGGGATAGAAATTTTGTTCCACCTGTCTGTCTGTAAGAGTCTAAATTGCATTAGAAAAATAGAGGTTCTAGTTACAATGTCTTTTCCTTCTAACTGAACATTTGATTTGAGCATGAAGGGAAAGACTCAAAGACATTCTAACTAGAACCTCTGATGATGCAATTCAGAATGTGAGAGAGAGCCAAAATTTCTACCCCCTTGCATTGTGTGGCACATCCGCTTTTTCCAAAAGTTCTATAGCACACGTTAGCTTAAGGGTAGTACAACAGGATTCTCAAGGAGTCAAGGGTAGCCCCCAATGAAGATGAAAAGGTTTCCAACAATAGAAATGAATGTTTGAGGTGTCTCCAAATTCAGATGACTTCAAGCATGCTCGACTGGGGGCATTTTCTAGTGAGGCGCCTCCTAATAATCAAGCTCATATAATTATTGCCCAATATGTTCAACCTATTGTTCGGTGGGTAAATTATAGTTCATACCTTCCCCGTCTTCAATCTCTTGCCTTCAGATTATTGTCACAACCGGAATTATCTTCGTGTCGTGAACGCAATTGTAACCATTATGACGACATTCAAACGGTCAAGAGAAATAAGTTGATATCTAAAAGGGCAAAAGACTTAGACTCCTGCCATAACAAACCTCGTGTAATGGCAAGGAAGGAGAATAGTTAAAAATCTGGTCCTTACCGTTATTGGGACATAAGAAAATAAGGATTTTTCATATTTACCACCTTTTCTGTACCACATTTTCATACTTACCACTTTATAAGAAAAATTAATTTTTACCACCTTCATTTTTGCAAACGTTTTGTAATCACCATTTGGTAACAGTTTTTGTCATTTTTTTTCCGTCAATGTAGAGCCCACTAACCCATTTCTCATTATTTTCCTTTTTTTTTCTTCTTTCACGATTTCTACTTATTTATTTATTCCTCTTCTTTAATTTGGTTATTTAATTTCAAAAAACTCAATCAAATTCCAAATTTAGGTTCGATATACTATTGAATTTGCATAATCATCCTTATCGGGGCTTACCTAAAGAACATAATCAAGAAAATAGGTATTGATTTTGTTTCATTTTTTGTT
The DNA here is from genome assembly GCF_020520425.1 of Spinacia oleracea. Taxonomy (NCBI): domain Eukaryota; kingdom Viridiplantae; phylum Streptophyta; class Magnoliopsida; order Caryophyllales; family Amaranthaceae; genus Spinacia; species Spinacia oleracea. The sequence goes on from NC_079488.1 coordinate 72,194,467, forward strand.
ATTCAACTAGTGGAAATAAACACATATGTGTGAGTTTCAAATTGAAGTTCACGATCTTTGGAGAAGAAAATAACAATTCTTACGTCTTTATTAGCCTTATGATGTTTAGAGACCAATTAGGAAAAATCTACAAAAAAAAAAAAAATCACCTAAAGTAATTAAGAGTTTCCATTGAAATTTTGAAATTAGGGAATTGAAGCAAATTGAAGGGGGAGAGAGAAAGGGATAGAAATTGTGAAAGAGATGTGAATGGGTGGAAAAAGGAGAAATCGGTTAGTGGGCCCTACAATGACGGAAAAATGGATGGAAAACATTAGCAAGTGGTGATTTCAAAAATTTTGAAAAATTAAGGTGGTAAAAATTAATTATTTTTGTTATAAGGTGGTAATTATCAAAATATGGTGTACTGCATACAATGGTAATTGCCAAAAGAATCCAAAATTTAAAGTCTAACTTTAAAATAAAAATCCTAACAACATACTGATGTTATTCAATCTTTGTTCAGGTGGAGACACTTGACGTGGATGCCGATATTTATGAGATAGCACAACTCTCCATCAATGAACCAACGCTGGAACGAGCTAATTATTGGTGTTGGTGGTGCATCAGAACACCAATAGTTTTTGAGTAGGTTTATGTTCGAGAAGATTTTAAATATTTTTGCGTTTTAAGTTGTTAAATTCAAAATTGAATATTTTAATCTTCATCTTTTTTTTAATAAAATTGTCGCATTTTTTATGCGACAATTTGTATGGTAGTCGTGTCTAAAATATTAATCAAGAATTCAAGACACTCCTTTGACCGTGTCAGAATGTGTGCAAAAATTTGGATGGGAGTATTGGATACGTGGACACCTTGTCAGACATTTAGACTTTAAGCAGTTGTCAGACATTTAGACTTTAAGCAGTATACTAGTATGTACAGAAATATATGTGCTCCAAGTACAAGAACCGTTTTAGAAGTTAGAAATAGAGAAGCTTTTGAAGTTTTTTGAGAAGTAAATGTTGTATCTCACATATTTGATTGTCTTAAATTCTAAAAGGCGGAATAGTCATGAGAGGGAGTGGTAGATGATATGAGAAACAGACGAGATGATTTTCTATTTTTCTTCTTTTGGTTTTCAACCCTCAAGAGCATAGGTGGAGGGTACTTTCCTATAAGGTTTCTTTATTCCTAAGTGTTTCAAAGGGAATGTCCATGAGTAGTTCTATATTCTATTGGTGCCATTTGATGTAATAGAATATGGGAAGAACGAAAACCGAGATCCTAATACAACGGATCTGTGAGATCCTGCTCTAAGACACGACAAAGTTAACGACAAAGTCAAATCCAAAGAATGTAAGACCTGACATCATCATGATATACAAGTTTCAGAGCGATAATAATTTGCAGATTTGAAACATATTAGATAAACCTGAAGGAACCCCCATAACTTATACCGATATCCTCATGAGCACAAATCTAAACTCAACTTAGCCAAACACCTATCCAGTGAAAAAAGGGCAGGCTTGAAACTTTCATACTGACTAAAAGTGAAATTGAGAAGCACAAGCAGCCAATTTATCCATCAATTAATCAGCATGACCTTAAAACATAGTTCTAAAACTGCAAGCTAAAAGAATGTAGCAATAATAAATGCAACCCCATGTTTTAACAGAATAGAATTTTCTTAAGAAAAACAATTAGCAAAAACTGTTGATGCAGAAATACAAGAAAAGGAAATGAAAAATTGAAAAGGCACAGTGACATTTTATCGAACATTTGGTGGGCAACGTATAAAAATGTGATTTCATTGCATAAACACATGGACCTAACATCATTTATCCAATCCAATTGCAATGTCTACTCAAATGCTAACAGAAAAATCAATCAAATCTCAAATTTACATATTCTAAAACAAAAATTAACCAACATTTAGTAGGGTTTAATGGTCAAACAAACAAAAGAAAGATGAGATAAGGGGTCGCACCTGGTGGTGAGGTTGCGGGGTCGGGTAGGAAGGCTTACGACGGGGTTTCTGGTGGTGAGATCGTAAAGTCGCCGGAGGGGAGGGTGGTACTGAACTACTGATCGAGGTCGCAAAGGTAACGAACGAGAGGGAGAGACTGAGAGAGATGGTTTTAGTTATGATAGGGTTTCAGGCCAAAAAGCTCTAATTGAGTCTTCGGTTGAAAGAGGATTGAAAGAGAGTTTATGTCCAAAAAGCTAATTTTAGAAAAGGCTACTAATTGGACAACCATTTTTAAAATAGTTTGTCAAATATTTCAGGTCGAGGTCAATTTTTTTAAGAGTTGGCTAATACTCCCCGTACAAAATACAACACATATTCATGTTTGTCATGTGTTAGTGTAATTATAAATTTATAATTGGCAAAAAGTATAGGGTATATTTGGTTAAGAGAGGTTGGAGAAAAAAAAGAGTACTTTAAGGTGAATTAGATGTTTGATCATTTCAAAAAGCTAATTGAAGTGTTTATTTAGGAAAGGTTTGGAAGTGGGTTGGATGAAAAGGCTAATTTTTAAAAGCTCAATGTTGGAACTTTTTGTATTAGATATTTGAAGAAGTTGGTATAAAATGAGTATAATTGGTATATTGTCTAAAATTAGAAACAACCCTTACCAGCGTACATCATTTTATGCCAATGTCATAATTAATGATCATTTTACAGATTAACCAACTACTAACAACTAAGTTATCAAACACTGAAACACTTTACACAAGCTGCTAATTAAATCAGCTAGTCAAACCAGTTAGTACATACAAACAACTAACAACAAACATCTAACAACTATTGTCAAACATGACCATAGTTAGTTGCAAATACATGGTTAACTACCATGTATTTGTAGTGGGAGACATTGTGCCAAACTGCCAGTTACAAATTGTGGCATTAGATTAGTTTTTACAATTTATTTTGAACGAGTTTTATTCTTGCCAATTCCAAATAACCTGTTATAATTAAAATGATATTTTTTCCAAGTAGTGGTAGATGTCCTTTCAAAAATACATAATAATTATGGTCAATATTCAATAACATGGTATTGGAAGTGTAGAATTTTTACATTTGTTTTGTCATATGTATTTGTTTGATAATACTATTAAGATTTGTTGAGGAAGAGAATTTGGAAACGAAATGGTCTTCCAAAATACATTATCGATCATGTCTTTAGGAAAAAAAACATTATCATGACTCGGAAAAAAGTTAAGTTTGGACCCTTAATTTTTCTCCCAACATCTTATACATAGTATTTATTTATCATTGCTGGTTTACAAATAACAACGTAAAGAATAAGCAAATTAACGACTGAAAAAGTAACATTGGTTTTACCTTGTATTCGAAAAAAATTGAATTGGTTTTACACTCCATAGAAATCCCAAGAGCAATGGAGAGTTTTGTTTGTGTCAAACTAAAAATATGTTTGAAATTAGCGAAAATCATGAAATAGTACTCCCTATTTTGGATTAAATTTGATATTACTAGTTAAATGTACTGATATGCTATAACACGATTAATAAATTAATTCAATACCCGAAAACTGAGATTATTATTAAATTAATTCAATACCAGAAAACTGAGATTATTATTAAATAAATTCAATACCAGACGACGAACACACATCATCATTCGATAGGTGTAGATGTTGTTAACTGCTTGGAGTATAGTATAAGGTTGCCGTCTAATTGGATCTTGTGTGAAGATGATGTGAAGATGACGTAAGCGTGTTCAATTTTTGAGCAATAGATTTAAATGCCAAAAATGATTGGAATAAGAATTTACTCAAGTCTAGTCAACAACCAAGTCAACATTATATTATGTGGAACTTGTAAATCTAATTGATGAGTTTTTTTTTTCCTTCAAATTGTGAAGGATTATTAAAGTTGACCCTAATTTAAAGTAAACCTACCAAGTCAAAACAAAAGCAACTTAAAAATATAAGTTGATGTGAGATCATGGAGGGATCTTAATTATTTTGATTAAGTTTGTAAACCTACCTCTGTAACTGTATCAAGTAATTCTATGGGCAGTGTCACAACTAAGCTTTGTTCTCTTCATCTGATATCATCTGATTTTTCTATCTTTTTGGTATGGTCTGGTCTGGTTTGAATTTTCTGTGAGTCTTTTTTGCTTTCTCTGGTCTAGTTTGGACTGATTTTTCTAATCTGATCTAATAGAACATAAGAATAAGGTAAAGAGAATAAAACCTAAATCCCTATTCTTTTTACCTTGTTTCCACTTATTTTATTAAAAATAAGATTATATAAAATAAGTTCAGATAAGTTCATATAAAATAAGTTCAAGAAAAAATAAGGGTTGTCCAAATACTAAAGGTTGTCCAAATGCAATTTATAACTAAAATAAGCTCATATAAACAAAAAAATTCAGATAAATAGAACACACGTTTTCACTTAATTTTAAAATTTTAAATTTGATCACATCTAGCAGTACATTAATCATCTTTCTTGCACAACTAAAAAAATATCATACATAGTACATCCTGATCCCTCTGTTACTAGTTACTACTCCGTACAAAATGACATATTGAAATTTTGGCTTGTTTACAAAAAACACAACACTTCCATTCGTTCATAATGAAACAATAATTCTTTCTAACAAATAATCATGATAGTAATTATAGAATGACGAACTTACTATATAAGTTCAAAGTGCTTTGGATGAGTCATGAATATGACATGGAACTTTGCTAAGCAATGAGCTGAGGTAGGTGAGAGACTAAGAGGTGAAACACTTCCATTCTTAGTTTTACTCCTCATTGCAATGTACGAATGTACGACGTATAGTACGTAGTAGTTTGATATCTCAATATCTACGTTCATTTATTATGGAGTATAAATGTATAATGTTATGTTCTTTTATATATCCAGATCTATTTTACATGTATATACTAATACTACGTAGTATTTAAAAAGGTTTTTGTGTAGTTTTTTTCAACCGTTTATTATTTTTACTACATTAAAAGCAAATAAAAGCATAAAATTAATTATTACTTGCACTAGAAATAAGCTAAGTCATTAATGTAAAAAATCGGATGACGGATCGGGCCGAAATCGGATGGAGATTCATCCAACCCATAATTGATCCATCACGTATACGTCTCACCCATCCACACGTTAAATATTTAATAAAATAAAAGAAAATATATGAATTAAAACACTAATCTCATAAGGCCCGTATATATTACAGTAATTAATGTCACTATGTCAGTAAGTAGACCTGTCAAAAATCGACCCGACCCGAAAATCGACCCGAACCCGACCCAAAAATACTGGGTCCTGAACAAGATTTTGTGACCCGTAACCCGATTTTATCCGAATCCAAACAACCCGAAAAGGAATAGGTCAAAACCCGACCGAACCCGTTTTGGACCCGACCGATTGAAAATCATTGTATTTATAGTAATAAATGAGATTATGAGAAATTTAAGCATAATAGACATGTTGTTTTTACTATTGTTCTGTGTAATATGAATTTAATTTGAATTATATGCCATTTTATGGTTGAATTTGACTAAATATAAACTTGTGTAGGAAAATTTGTTAATGTGTGTCCATATTTTGTATATTTATCACCTAAATTAATAAAATATAATGTGCGTTTCAAAATCTCTCAACCCGTTGGGTCGACCCGAACCCGAAAGTTCAGGGTCTTGAACAAGCATTTGTTAACCCAAACCCGATACAACCCGAACCCGAAAATAATTTTTTACAACCCGACCGACCCGTTTGACAGGTCTATCGGTAAGTATTCCACACCTTTTCTCATTTTTTCATTCTCCATTATATCTATTCTCGTAACTCCCAACAAAAACTCCATATACACATAAATTGAAGCTTCAATATAATGTTGGTCTTGTAAGCTAAAGTTGTTTGTTCTTTTATCTGTAAAGTTACATATGTATATTTTTATGTTTGCTGTTGAATTTTGTTATTATGTTATTATTAAATGAATATATTAAAAAATATTATCTATTATTCACTAAATTCCCAAATCTTTGTTTTAATTATGAAAGCGAGAAAATACGTTTTTAGTTTGTTTCCACCCAATTCATCCGTGTATGATGGATGAATCGAATATGGATTAGAGTAAATCCTATAACGGATGGATCGGATGGCCAATAAATCTTTAGCAGATGGAGGTGTTTCATCCGATCTACCTCTGATCCATTGTCAAAGCCAGATGAGTGTGTTGGTATAAGAATTCTGAATATCCAATATGCAACACAAGTTTCATGCAACACAAGTTTTACAACCATTGTAGTTTGGACATGGGTTATAGTCTTATAGATTGTGAACCAACCACATACCATGATACCAACATGACCCGGATCCGGATGTAATAACCATGACGTCACAGCATACGTAACGCTGACGTACATACTAATCAACAAGAATGAGATAGGCGCAAATAAGACAAAACGTGAAAAATCAGAAAGAAAAAATAAATGAAAATGAGTGAGAAGGAATGATTACAAGGTGGGCCATCCATTGATCTTAGTGAAAAAGGAAAATGATTAAAAAAGAAAAAGGGCCCAAATATGGACTAGGAAGAAAGGCAGGAGGGAGACAAAAGTAGGCCCAAAGTTGGGCCCACTATTCCAATAGGTCCAAAGCTCGATGTTTCTTTCTACACATGTAAAAGAGTAGCCCTATAAAAATAAAAAATTTAAGTAGAAAGGTTAGAAGAGTACTATTTGTATAATACCTTCCCTAAAACTCTCATTTCATGGGTCCCACAAACCGCCCATTTTAATACCTCCAAGGAGAAAGGTAGCCCCATATTTTTCTCCAACCCTACGGGGAGTACTATTTTGGGGAGGGTGTTCTTTAAAATTATGAAAAATTAAAGTATGATTAAAGTGATAACTACATCTAATTTTTATTACGTCTCCAAAAAGAGAAGGAAAAAGATTATGATTTGTGTGTTACTCCGTACTTTATTTGATTACTTAAATTATAGTGTGGAATTATATTTTGGATGAATATGTGGCGGAAATATCAATTTTAGTACCAAATATCGATTTATTTACAATGACAATTGATAAGTGATTGATCTTAGCCAAAAATAAAGGGTCGGAGTTGGATCCTCGACCTCCGATTTAAGTTACTCGTATTAACATATTTTAATTGTCTAATTAGTGTGTGACCTAGACGATGCATCAATTGCTACTTTGAATAATGAAAATTCGAGATTGATCTTCAGCTCAATTTTATAATTCTACGTATTTTTAAAAATTCTATAATCCGACTTTATTACTCCATACCATCATTACCCCGATAAAATATAGACAAGTATTCTGTTGAGTTGTGCCTATACATGATCATTATTGTTATCCTAAATCATTATAGTTGTTGTGCAAGTTATGCATTATTATTCTATGTACGTAAAGAGATTGCAATTAGTGTATTTAGGTAAACACCATAATCTCAGTCGATGATTAATTAATTAATTAATTACAGTTTAATTAAAATAATAGATTAACCTAAAGACAAAATTAAACAAGAAAAGTTAACGTCCTCTTCAAATAATTAGCTAATATGATTACGAGGTTGCAAATAAGAGAAAAGGAGCATGTGCATGAATGAAACACACATGCAAACTAAGGGTAATAATAGCAATAATGACCATTATGATTATATACTCCGTACCTCATAACATTGAACAGATTGTTAAGCATATCGTAATGCTATCATCAAAATATTATTCATAATATATACAGTTCGTTTATAAGTCCTTTACCACCTAATAAGTTCGTAGCACTTCATATATAAGTACTTCGTACATAACTATATTACACGGAGTATTTAGCAAGTACTATCTCCGTTTCAAAAAGATTTTTACGCTTTTCATTTTAAATCGTTTCATAATGTTCTTACACTTTGCTTTATTCTATTTTTGGATGTGGAAAACTACTACCTTACCCTTTTTACCCCTCCATTATTTACCATTTTCTACCTATATACTTTCTCTCACTTTATTCATTTTTGTCTTACACCCACATATTTCTCTTACTTTATCTATATTTTATTATATTCAACCAATTTTTCTACTTTGGTTTTAATATTTGTACAAATGGTAATTTTAAAGATCTTTCTAAAACGGAAGTAGTACGTCTTATATGCACATGTTTCGTACTCCCTCCGTCCCAGAATACTTGACCTATTTTCCTTATCGGGTCGTCCCTTAATACTTGACCTGTTTCTAAAAATGGAAATATTCTAACAATATTATATTATTTCTCACTCCACCCCATTAACCCACCTACCCCCTACTCCATACAAAAAATAATTAAAAATTCAACCCCTACTCTCCCCCAACCCCACCTCTTAACTCACCTCCCACTAACTACATTAAAATAATACCTTATTATCAACTACTCCCTCCGTCTCTTTTTGTTCTTTACGTTTCCTTTTTTGGTGTTTCAAAATGTTCTTTACATTTCCTTTTATATTATCACATAAATAATTTAATATTCTATCAAAATTTGTACCCAATTGAGTCATTTAATCCCTCACACTTTTCCATAAAGACATTAACTTTTTCTCATTTTATCAATATCAGAATTTTGATAAGAGTGAAAACATTATAAATAAACGTAATTTTCCTCGTTTACATGAAAAACTTAGAAGATTCTCAATGCACATTAATTAGTCCTTAAAACGCGTGTAAAATACCAAACGTAAAAAACAAAAAGAGACGGAGTTAGTACTTCCTATTAAATTAAATAAGTCAATTCAAGTCCCTTAAACTCTGTGCCGGTCAAACCGGGTCGAGTATTCCGAGACGGAGGGAGTATGTAATTGCCTTATGTGAATATTAAATTTTGCTCCTATAATTAAATTTTGTTGTAGAATGCTTTTTCCAATATTTCAGACAGTATTAATTAACATACTCTAAAATTACATATGTACAAAGTATAGTAACTTTTTTAATTAATTAATCTTGTATCATTTTTTAAATAATTTTAAAAATAAAGAAATGAGACGAGTTTTGACATTTTACGTATATGGACACCAAACTCCCAAAGAGTTGACTTATAGAATAGATATAGGTTATTTACCGTGTAGTAAGTTCAACTTGACTCAAAATAGCTAGTCTTTTATAAACATTGAGCATAAAATTATTACAGGTTTCTCACACGGGTTTTACATTTTGGGTTACAAGTTGTCTCATTTATATTTCTGACTCGGTCTTGACCAAACCAATCTCAAATAGGTCGTAAGTTGTCTCGTCTATTAGCAAATAGCAACCCATATGTAAAATAGAATGAGACTCAAAGACAGATCGAGGAGTGTCGTACCTACTTGGTACAAGAGAGACTGAAACGTAACGGTAGAGCATAATGCAGGTTGGATGAAAGCATGAAGATCATAATTAATCATAATCATAATCATAATCATAATCATAATCATAAAATTCATTCTCAGATCTGCTCATGTCAGTCACGCGATCAAAGCATCATCTGACTTTTCATTCCCGCCAACTGTTTCTATCGACAGTTATATTGTTTCTTGGTCCTACCAACTAACTTTCCTATTGTTCTCACTAATTTCATTTTAATTATTCCCCAAATTAACAACTAATATGCCAGTTATAGATCAAATACTAGTCGATTAATAGATTTGTTTAAACTTTTGGGTTCGAGTCATATTCAGATGAATAACTTATTAGTTTTTTTTTTGATGGAAATAACTTTTAGTTATGTATCAGAGTTGTTTGTCTTTCTTCAAAGTTTAGAGGATAATGTAGTGTATATAGTTTGTAATATAAATAGAGACATATACCCACGAACAACTGAACAATAATACTTTCCCATTAATTATATTTATGGAGTATAACTAGTTAGTGACCCGGGTGATGCCCCGAATTTTATTGTTTTTGTTATTGATTTTTGTATTGTTTTCCTTGCAAAACTATCTGTATTTGTTTTGTTTAATTTGTTGTCATATTACATAATTTCCTCTAAATATATGAGAATTTTCAAAATAGTCTCTATGTTCAGATTCTTTATTTGTTCAAGTCTTACTTGATTGATACTCTGTATAAAACTTTTTTTTTTTCTAATTCACTTATAAACATAAGAAATTTCTTTTTTTTATATATTATTGGAAAATCACAATTGATTATCAAAAGAAGTAGTGTAATAATTAACTTTTTTTATGCATGATTTGAGTAATTAAGAAAGGATTAAGTAAAACTTTGTAATAGGTTGTTATTCAAATATATATTGGGCATTAAAGTTTTAATATTTATAAGAATGACTTGTCTTTTTTTCATTACTATAGAGTCATACATTATATCATTGTAGAGATGGTTGTAACTTTACATTATGAATAAGATGTCATGGGTTCGAACATTAATACTAACAATTTTGTGATAATAAAATTGAGTCATGCATGTGTGAGCGCGCATGATCATGGCACATAGTCATTTCCTTTGCCAAATCACAGTGACACATGACAACGTGGCATCCCTTGCCTTGGAGATTTAATAATAGTATAGATAGATGGTATCAAGAGCAGGTTAGATCTTGTGATCGATCGACATAGAAAATTAAACTCACCGTCGGAATTCTATTTTTTATTTTTTTTGGGTTTAATATACTTCTGTTGTGTGTTTTTTTTGTACGTTACATGATAAAGTAAAGTAATGGTATCTTAGTAATTTTGATTTTCTTTCCCAATTTAAAAAATATGTTGGATATGATTTTATTTTATTTTTTGCTTAAAAAAAGTTTGAGTTTGGCGAGGAACTATGTTATTCAGATGGAACACTACAAGGGGGGGAGGTGAATTGTAATATGGATCTTGCTAGTCAACTTATGCAATTATAAAGGAACTTAAAGCAAGTAAAGAAAAAACGCAAAAGAGATTTTACGAGGAAACTTTCTAGGCCCAACTAGAAAGAAAACCTCGACCCACTAGGGATTTCAACTCAAAAACTTTTCACTATGGGGCAACAACTCAGTTGCAATCCTATAAGAAATTAGAGCATTACTTGAGTTCCTCTACGAACTCAAGTTCCCAATAGTTGTTCCTCAAACAACTACGCTCTCACTGACTTCCCTAGAAGTCTCTTTGACTTCACTCAAAGCCTCTCTGATTCTCTCTTATAGACTTCACTCAAAGTCTCTATGTTTCTCTCGTATAGACTTCACTCAAAGACTACCCAACAACAAGAACTCACTCAAGTTTCTACCCTGTACACATCATGAACTCACTCAAGTTCCTGCCCATAACTTGATACAAGAATTCACTCAAACCTTTGACCAATTCTCCATTGCAAGAGCTCACTCAACCCATGACCAACTCTCAAAATATAGATGATTGATAATTGATTAGTATCCCTCTAGTATGTATCACGTGAAAGAACAATGAGGAACAAGGAACTTTAAGGAACTTGAAACTAATAGACTGACTCAAGAACATGGAAACCAAAACATATCTCGTTTAAAATATTTTTCCTCTTAAACTAGACCTACTGGAATGACTACTTGAGTAAGACACTTTAGAATGAATGATGATGCATCCTTTTAAAGCATTCAAGAATGCCTTGGCCACTACTCCATGATTCTTTACTTGGGAAACAAGCACAACCACTAACCCACTAACTGTTGAACGTGATATATGAACGTGGAGTATAATGTGGTTAATTATACTTGGGGAACAAGTCAATACCAAGTAATTACCATTACTAATTATGCATCCTAGATTCTAGGTATGTTTCTAAAATCAACAACTAATATGCCAGTTATATATATTAAACGTGATTTACCCATGACTTTATAGGATTCCCATGTAGATAGGAACCTTAATTGTTTCACTTATAAACATTTATTTACCCTTGACAACCTAGGATTCCCGTATTTCCAAGACTCTAATTAATCAATTTATTTAATTAATCTATTCCAAAAATAAATCTTATTTATCTTATTTAGAATCCTAGACTTAGTCAATTCCCTATTTTTTAAAGACTTTTAATCAAATTGAAACTCTTAAATAAATTATCCTAAATGCACGTTTATATTCTAAGTTAACTGACAATTAGATTAATGCATACTGACGGATGCAGACCAAGTTCCTAGACACGAGTTCCACTGACACGAGTTCCACGAGTTCCTTTTGACACCTTGTTCCATTACCTTTCACGTATCCACATACTTACATGGATCCTAGAAAATAAACTCTTACTTCTTGTCTTCATGTTCCATGTGAAGGAAATAATGCCCTTGGTCCAAGTATGCATTCTATGTTAAGTCTAATAAATGCGGTTCAGTATTAATTAACAAGTTAATAATTCAGTGAGATCAAGTGAGCTGAATGCCTAGCTAGAGGCCGCTTCAGTTCAAGTGGAATTAATGATATTAATCCACAGCTTACTCTTGACTGAACCCGTAGGGTCACACAAATAGTACGTAAACGGATCAAGTATTTAATGGCATTAAATACTCCATCTATGAATATTCGGAACCGACGGATCTTGGTTTCAGTGGGAGCTAAGATCGTCACAGGCAAGAAATGAATACTCCGGAAACGATGATATTGCCGGAAACGGAAATATGGATCGTATCGGAAATATGAATATTATCCAAGTCGTAGATGTTGCCGGAAACGGAAACATGGTACGTATCGGAAAATATTATTGGAAATGGAAATATTACCAGAATCGGAAATATTGCCGGAAACGGAAATATTGTCAGAATCGGAAATATTACCGGAATCGGAAAATAATTCCGGAAACGGAAATATTAAATATTTGTTCAAAACGGAAATTAATTCCGGAATCGGAAATATTAAATATTGTTCGTATCGGAAATAAATTCCGGAACTGGAAATTTAATCGGAAGCGTATCGTACGAATTAGCATCGGACGAGGCTTGCCGGACGAAGGCCCAGCACGAAGCCGGGGCCATCGCCCAGCAAGCACGCGCGCCACAAGCCCAGCCAAGGCAGCGCCCAGGCCTACCGCAAGGCAGGCCCAGCGCGCGCCAAGGGCCACGGATGCGTGGGCCGCGCTGCGTGGGCTGCTGCTCGCACGCGCATGGGCAGCCCTTGTGGCTGCCGTGTGTGTGTGAGTTTGTGCTCATGCGTGATTCCTGAATCTACAAGAGTCAGTGTATGATTAAATTTCTATTCCTAATTGGATAAATTAATTAAATAGAATTCATGTAGGATTCTAATTCCAATTAATTCGCATCCTACTAGGATTACGATTCCTTTTCCATAACTCTATAAATAAAGGCCTAGGGGTCATAATTTATACAGAAGTTTCAAAGTATTCAAAAGTGAGTTTTTTGAGAGAAAATTAAAACACACATCTTGCTCAAAAGTGCCGAAATTTTCTAGTACCTTAAGGGCGATTCTAGTTGGTCAATCTTAAGGCGGATCCGGACGTGCTGTGGACTATCTACGGAGGGACGACACTTGGAGTCCTAAAAGACTTGTTCTTGTTCGGTTCGGGCGCAGCTAGGGAGGGCACGCAACAAAGAGTATGCATCTAAATTATGCTATATGATTATGTGTAAATAATATGTTGTCCTGGGTTAATGGTTGTTTCCGCATGATCTATGTAGTGTCATATGTATCATAACCTAACAGTGGTATCACGAGCCCCTTATTATTTTCATAATCTAAATTGCATGAACATGGTTAAATTTTACAAATTTGCAAGAATTAAAAGGGGTGATTAATTTTCGTAATTGTTAATTAATTGCAAATTGCGTTTATTTAATTATATGTACGCAGTTTTTCGGCAGTTTCTTCGTTACTCATCCGAATTGAGTGATTTTTGTGTCAATTCCGCATGTAAAAGGCATTCTAAAATTTTGACAAAAATAGTATTTTTCTGCCGAACCCAGAATTCTCAAATTCGAAGCCTAACTATGACTTTTCGAAGGTTTTAGTTTTTCGAATGCAAAATTTCGTAAATTTAAGATGTTAAATTAAATATTTGCGATTCTTGTTGATAAATCTTGAATTTTTGATTGACCTACTGCATATGTTTAACAAGTTTGAATGCCTAGTCTTGTTAATTATGCAATCTAATTTGTAATTATGATTAATTTGTTGAAAATTAGAATAATTTAGAATTAATTTGATTTTCATAATTAATTGTAATTTAATTAGAAACCTATGATTAAAAACCACCATAAAAGTTGTAAATTTACAATAAATTTTAAATTTTTATGACCTAGACTTGAATCCATATCAATCGGAAATCAATTGGATAATAAATTTTCGATTTTTTCGCCCTAAAATTATGAAATTAATAATATTTATTAATTTGTCATTAATTTTAAATATAAATTTTAAATTTTTATGCGATTCGTTCAAATAACTTGCACGCACGAAGCAATGGACGCTTCGTGTTACCCTTAAGGGGTGTTGTATAATGCGGGCATGCGACGACGAGCAGGGGAGCTCGTCGCCCGTGCGGCACGAATGCAATGAGCAAGGGCGTAGTGCACGAGCACAAGGCAGCAGCCCTGCCTTGTGTCGTGTGCCACGAGCAATGAACGAATGGGCATGGGCGAAGGGCGAGCCAAGGCAGTCGCGTGTGGGCAGCAAGCGAGCTGCGCCACAACGCGCGCTGCCTCGCACAAGTGCGCGCAGCCTCGCGCGCAGCGAGCGCAAGCTCGCGTGCCACGAGCGCTGCGCCCAGCACTGCTCGCGCGCGCAGCGCGCGATGTCGCTCGCCCAGCGAGCGATGTCGCGCCCCAGCGAGCGATGGCTCGCGCGCGCAGCGCGCTATGTCGCTCGCCCAGCGAGCGATGTCGCGCCCCAGCGAGCGATGGCTCGCGCGCACAGCGAGCGAGCCAGCACGCCCAGCGAGCGATCTCGCGCGCGCGCACTGCGAGCGATAGCTCGCGTGCGATGGGGCGATGTGTGCGGAGGCTTGCGATAGGGAAGCAGCAGCTATGCGACGAGCGCATGGGCTGCGCGCACATGGCCAGCAATGGCTGTGTGCGTACGGTCCATGGGCGTGCAACGCGTAGGGTGTTTGCGTTACGATTAGATCGTTTTGAATGTTTAATTTGAAAATTTCAGTTCACGTAATTTTAATTAATTTTAAAATTAATAATTTGAATTATTTTCTTGGATTTTAATTTTGAATATTATAATTATAATAAATGTTATTTATTCTAATTATTTTACTAAAATTAAAATCATGAATTAATTTAAATACGACTGAAATTAAATTAAATTTTTGGATTCAATTATAAATTGATATGAGCTTTAAATTTTAATTAAATTTGTATGTTTCCGGTTGGACTAGAAATACATTTTTATGTTTAAAATTGGTAAAGCATATGAATTTATTGGTTTAAGTGGGAGCGCTTTTTAGTCATAAACTCTTGATTAGGTCTACAAATCCTTAAGGTTAAAACAACTTGATTAGAATTAATAAGGACTGAATAATTGGTAGATTATTGGTGCCCTTGATTAATTGCTGCAAATGTTTACGTGATGCATAATGTGTTTTACTAACCAGCTATGTGGGCCATTCATGATAATGAATGGGTGAATGGTATATATTGTATATGTACTGTTTTGCAGGTTATGAAGTGACTAGTATGGCCCAAATAGGATAGAAAATATGGTCTGCGTACCATTAATTTGAATGTAATTGGTCTAAAGTACCAAAGTTATTTTTCAATTCAAATATGGTCTGCGAACCATCAAATAGTTGTAATTAGTTATAGCTTATCCTATTTGAAGAAAATGGTGCCTCCCACGGAGATTTTCAAGACGGACTTTGAAGTCAAAGCTTCAAGATGAAGTCGGGCCATACTAGATCACAAATATCTTATGCATGTTTTAAGTTATTTATTGTTTTAAATATGTCTTAAAATGCATGAGATCAAAAGCTTGATTATGTTGCATGATTAAGGATTTTAGTTCACTTAAAATCTAACCAACATAGTAAGAGCTTTAAGTTCCAAACTTAAAAATTGAGTTATAAGGTGCCATGCCAAAATATACACTTGCTTGGATATCCTTTACATCAATCTAGTAATAGTTTTCGCTCAGCGAGGTGTTACTTATTGGTCCTAAAGGGGCAAGGTACACAAATAATTGTGAGTACATGTTAGTTTTGGTAATTAAATATCTTGCACTGCAATAAATATCTTGCACTGCAATGCAATAAATCCTTTTAGAAAGGTAACAGTAAATTTCCTCGATTGGTAGTGAATCCAAGAACGATTCACGGAAAAGAGAGAAAGTGAGCAATTTAAAATGTACGTTTCTTATATCGACTTTTATGGTTGTTTTCGAATATCAAAATCGAATGGCAAACCAATTGGTGCTTGTGAATTCAAAATACACTGTAGTTTTGAGATCATAAAGCATTGAGCTTAAACGCTCAGCTTTACCAATGGTTAACAACCTAATATCTTTGTCCATTTAATTCTCGAATGAGTCTAGTCCCTAGACATTCGAATAGATCGATACTTAGAGAACTTTAGAAGCTTCTGGTAAGATCATCTGGTTGAACCAAAATATTCAACATAAATTAAAATGGAAAAGAACCTTGTTGGTGACATTGGACATGTCTAACAAAGTATAAAAGTCAACACTAAAGAATTCAATTCTTAAGACTATAAGAAAGGGTACAAGAAATAGGAAAACAAAGGAACATATGAAAGGAATTTACGATTCCGTTTCTACCTATAAGTTTATGTTTAAAGAAGAGTGACCTAGCAATCAAACTTCTTTGGTATCATATACCGCTTGAGGTTCTTACTTCGGTAATAACTCAAACAATGGAAGCTAGGATACACTAATGACCTACAAGTGGGAAATGAAGCATGGCAATGCTACATTAGTTGTAGGGTCATCTAGTTTGTTTTAAGTCCTTTCAAAGGCTGGAACTTAATGGCTATTCCATAATCAGCATACCTAAATTTCTGCTTCAAACACAGAAAGACTCACATTCAGAAGAACAAAAACAATGCTTGTTTGTTTATTTGAATGAAATGGTCAATTACAGGTTGAGTCAATATGCTTGATTAAAACAAACAACTCTTTAAAGAACTTTACTAGGTTCAAATCAAACCCTTGATTTGAGTTCCATTAATCTTTGGCATTGTTGCTTAGACCATATCAACAAGTTAACATTCATAAGCTCTATTTTGATGGACTTTTTGAAAGTTGGTTGATTTCTAGATCAATTTAAGACAACTAGTCTTACTTGTTGAAAGTAACAAAAGATATGAACTATTGTTAGAACGCCTAGACAATAGAGATCAAAGCTAAAGAAAGATTTTATGACTTTATTATTTCACACAGATTTGAGTGAATATAGGTTTATTTACTCAAAGTGATATAAGTTTGAATCTGTTTGGCTAGTTCAAAGATTCAGAAGTATAAATCCACTTGGCAAGAAATCATAAAGATCTAGGTTAGATCATGTTGATGATTACTTGAGACCAAATATGATCATCAATGATTGTGTGTTGTAATCTAGCTCCATAAGATATGGCATATCTACGTTGGAATGATCGAAGTCAATTAGTACTTGATTCGATCAATGATGAATCATAAAGACTTTTCCTATAATTTCTAAAACAAAATGCTCAACTACCACCAAACTAAACCAAATTCGTCAAAGCTATTGAAAAGTAATTTCAGGATATCCTTTCAATTATATATATCTAAAGAGTTGCTAAACTCAGTGGGAGCTTAGTGTTTGTTATTCAACAAACCAAGGCCCAAGTCTAGATATATGTTTCATTGTGATTTATTCAAATGAGACACAAGGGTATTGTTTCTACCACGAATTTTTGAGAACATAATGTTTGTTTGCTCGAAATAATGTCCTTTTGGAGATTCATTTCCAAAATGACAAGTGGGAGAAAATAGACCTCGAAAGTTTTCGAGGCGAACAACAAACATAAACGGACATTCCGGAGGCTTTTCGAAGTGCTTCAGAAAATCCGAACTTATTCTGAAAGGACTTTAGAAGTAGCTTTTAAAGAATAGACATCTCTTAGAAGACTTTACAAGTGCTTCAAGGAGAATAGAATATTCAAAGGACTCTCAAAGTGCCTGTTGATATTCTATTGTTTGATGTTCTATACCCAAGTAGGCATAGAGTTCAAGTCACTGGAACTATGAGATTCTTCTATTAGATAGTAAGGAAACATAGAGTTCTGGTCAATGAAACTATGAGATTCTTCTATTAAATAGTGAAGAAACCTACAACTTGCAGTCAAACTATTATCATATAGATTAATGAGTTTGTGACTTGTAAGAAAGCTATGACGAAACCCAGATTCCCTAAAATGGTTAGAGGCCATATATAGACTCAAATGTTTTAAATGGTTAGAGGCCATAAAACATACTCAATGTTTTGATGACAAAATTGAAATTTTGTTGATTTGCAAGAATAGTTTCACACCTATTGGTTGCAAGTTTGTTTTAAGGATAAAAACCATCAAACATGGAATTGTGTTCACACACAAAGCTAGATTAGTTGCTAAAGGTTACAAGCAAATTCATGGCATGGATTGTGTTGAAACCTCATGCAAAATCGTAATGCTTAAGTCTATAATTCAAGCAATGATTGCATACTGGTACATATGGCAATTGGATGACAAAACGTATTCCTCAATCAAATGTTGGAATAAACTATGTACATGGTATGACATAGGATTTGTGGATCCAAATAAATGCTTGAAAAAGAAAGCTAGCTTATGAAATCTAAGTACAGATTTAAGCAAGCAATTGGGAAATAGAAATGTATTTTAGTGAAGCTAATAAGTATTTTAGTTTCATAAAATGTACATGATTCTTATAGATATATAAGAGGTTTAGTGGGAGTACATAAAACTTAATTGGTCCTATGTGTATCACACACATATCTCTCTATTGTGAAATAACATTCAAATGCTAATGACTTAGATTTGAAATTATTCATCAATGATGGACCATGGCGAAACTTAGTACATACTGGGTATTAAGATCTATTTACAAAGATCTTATGATAATGTTTTAGATTAAGTAATGGCATTTACTAAATCAAACACGAAAGTCTCCATTGGAGATATTCGACCCATGTGAATAAATCTAAGTAAAGAATGTTTGAACTATGTATAAGCATTTACTAAGTTAAACATCAAGGAGTCTAAATGAGATTCTTAACCTATATTATATGTCAAAGAATTTAGCTGGATTCAGTATCTACTAAAATTGAATGAGCTAAAGTTACATGAATAGAATTCAATTGGGAATTATTCTGCAAAAGAATTTATCATGTATGATATAATATGAGGATCGCCAAAAACGTATCGTATGACTTTAGCCATGACGAACATATACCAATCTCTATTGATCTAAGTAAAGATCAACTAGATTGAGATCAAGAATACTTATGGTACTTGAAAAGGTACATAGGAATAGTTCTTGATTCAAGGAAATAAAGATATGCTAAATATTGATGCTACACGCATAAACACTGGCAAAGGATCAAGCAAGACCCTTTGGAGTTAACCATTGATAAGGACGAGCTATAGAGCATCGTGTTTTGAAATGGCAACATGGATTGGAGACCATGAGTTGTTGCGTGGGAAATTAAAATATTAATTTCTATGTTCTAAGATATAGTTGGAGAGTCTTCCACATATCTATGAACTGCTTGGATAGGTAAATCCAAACAAAGCATCACCAGCAACCTATACAGTTGAAGTAAAAGTAATTATTGCCTAAGAAGCAATAAAACAGGGTTGTTTAAAGTTCTTCACTGAACTTGGGTAGATCACCTATCTGCTGGCTTGATGGTTCTTCATTGAAAAATGCGTGGAACCACTCTTGAAGCAAGAAAAACGTCTGCTAACTTGATGGTTCTTCATTGAGAAATGCGTAGAACCACCATTGTAGCGAGAAAGACTAGATCACATAATAAACAAACTCGAAAAGATCTTATCATCATATCTCGAAGAACATTCGATGAAAAGGATATTAAGATTGGCAAAGCATGATAACTAAACCTATGCAACAAGTGAGAAGCAACACTCACGTTGTAGCACTGGAAATCAAGCATAGCTTTGAATTCCATGAATTGTTTTAGAAGATGGGTTTGAGGCCCATGGTTATAAAACATTGGGGTTGAACATTTATCATATATGAAATGTATTTTCATATTCCATTTAATCTTGGTTTAGTATTAAATGATGAGTCCCTTCAAATTTGACTATATATTCAAGATAGACTGTCAGGACCAGTCCTGTGACTAAGAAATGTCTATCAAGTGAACTTGAATGTCAAAGATTGAAAATGGTCCCTAATCGGAGTTTTCTATAAAATTGGACGCATAGAAAACGTTAGACGATTAGAATGCAAGATGACTAGTAGTTCTGTTTCTTGAACTATGTGGACATGGCAATGTCATAACCATTTGCATAGATACTTACTTTGGGAAGACTAGTATCGGACAAGACCTATGAAACTTTACTGTAAGAGATGAAAGTCTGTCATAAGTAAATTTCATTAAATTATTAGACACTAAATCCTCAATACCTGAGTGATTTGAGATTACTTGTTTGAGAACTGGTTGCTTTGACGTTGACCAACCGTCGCACCGTAAAAGGAGGCTATAAAGGCAACGCTCAGGTAATCACCTATCAAACGAAGTCTAATCTCAAGATCGCAAGATTGGGATTGTCCTCCCATAAATCGGGATGAGATGCTTAAAAGTTGTACAAGGCCACTCGGAGAGCTAGAAACTGTGAAATGCATGGCCGTGCTCGGATGAATCATAGGCTATGATTATCTGTTTATTTGATCAGTTGAACTCTGAAACCGAGGAACACCTCTGGACATAATAAGGATGACAACTCTTACCTTATGTTCAAGAGCAAGCATCGAGCGACAAAGGAATTAGGAAATGCACACTTGTCCCTAAGGACAAGTGGGAGACTGAAGGAAATAATGCCCTTGGTCCAAGTATGCATTCTATGTTAAGTCTAATAAATGCGGTTCAGTATTAATTAACAAGTTAATAATTCAGTGAGATCAAGTGAGCTGAATGCCTAGCTAGAGGCCGCTTCAGTTCAAGTGGAATTAATGATATTAATCCACAGCTTACTCTTGACTGAACCCGTAGGGTCACACAAATAGTACGTAAACGGATCAAGTATTTAATGGCATTAAATACTCCATCTATGAATATTCGGAACCGACGGATCTTGGTTTCAGTGGGAGCTAAGATCGTCACAGGCAAGAAATGAATACTCCGGAAACGATGATATTGCCGGAAACGGAAATATGGATCGTATCGGAAATATGAATATTATCCAAGTCGTAGATGTTGCCGGAAACGGAAACATGGTACGTATCGGAAAATATTATTGGAAATGGAAATATTACCAGAATCGGAAATATTGCCGGAAACGGAAATATTGTCAGAATCGGAAATATTACCGGAATCGGAAAATAATTCCGGAAACGGAAATATTAAATATTTGTTCGAAACGGAAATTAATTCCGGAATCGGAAATATTAAATATTGTTCGTATCGGAAATAAATTCCGGAACTGGAAATTTAATCGGAAGCGTATCGTACGAATTAGCATCGGACGAGGCTTGCCGGACGAAGACCCAGCACGAAGCCGGGGCCATCGCCCAGCAAGCACGCGCGCCACAAGCCCAGCCAAGGCAGCGCCCAGGCCTACCGCAAGGCAGGCCCAGCGCGCGCCAAGGGCCACGGATGCGTGGGCCGCGCTGCGTGGGCTGCTGCTCGCACCCGCATGGGCAGCCCTTGTGGCTGCCGTGTGTGTGTGAGTTTGTGCTCATGCGTGATTCCTGAATCTACAAGAGTCAGTGTATGATTAAATTTCTATTCCTAATTGGATAAATTAATTAAATAGAATTCATGTAGGATTCTAATTCCAATTAATTCGCATCCTACTAGGATTACGATTCCTTTTCCATAACTCTATAAATAAAGGCCTAGGGGTCATAATTTATACAGAAGTTTCAAAGTATTCAAAAGTGAGTTTTTTGAGAGAAAATTAAAACACACATCTTGCTCAAAAGTGCCGAAATTTTCTAGTACCTTAAGGGCGATTCTAGTTGGTCAATCTTAAGGCGGATCCGGACGTGCTGTGGACTATCTACGGAGGGACGACACTTGGAGTCCTAAAAGACTTGTTCTTGTTCGGTTCGGGCGCAGCTAGGGAGGGCACGCAACAAAGAGTATGCATCTAAATTATGCTATATGATTATGTGTAAATAATATGTTGTCCTGGGTTAATGGTTGTTTCCGCATGATCTATGTAGTGTCATATGTATCATAACCTAACACCATGCTGCTCCGCGTGTTGGTTGTTCCTCAGGAACAAGTGCTCCGCATGTTGTTTGTTCCTCAGGAACAAGTGCTCCGCAGGTTGGTTGTTCCTCGGGAACAAGTGCTCCACATATTGGTTGTTCCTCAGGAGCAAGTGCTCCACATATTGGTTGTTCCTTAAGAACAAGTGTTCCACGAGTTCCTCAGACCAGAGTTCCACGATTTCCTCGAGTTCTTCAGATACGAGTTCTAGGAGTTCCTTAGACACGATTTCCTCGAGTTCCTTAGACCTGAGTTCCACGAGTTCCTCAGATTCGAGTTCCTCGAGTTCCTCAGGAACAAGTTCCTTTACATTGAAGCCCGAATGTATACTCATACACTCCAGACTTCTTCTCTTCGAGTTCTCACTCAGGAACTGCTGCTTCTCTTTCGAAGTTCCTCTAGCTCATCGATCTGGTGTTCCAGTTCTTCCGCATGAACTTTATAACTCCCAACTTCTCTACAGTTCATCCTTAGAAATGACTCTACAATTCCAGCAGTGTATTTTATGCTTCTTTGTTATAAACATCTCACGATCATCAACTTACAGTAAGCTCTATTATTGATGACTTGGGTACAACTATTTATTAATGATCCATGCACACATACAACTTGAAAACCACGTTAGTTGATTACTTTAGTTTGTCATCATCAAAACCATATTGGCTCAACAAACTACTAGCTTAATTGGGCAATAATTTGTTTTGGTGATGATTGATTGTTGATGCGTAGATCTCACGTTGGAGCACTAGGTGACTAATTAGTCTCCGTGATGTTTCGATTCTCCATGTATCGTAAGATATGGAAGATGATCTTCATGTGTAAATTTATCAAAGTTTAATTTATACTACAATTGGATTATCAGATTATCGGTGTAGAATTTGATTCCAATTGACACCTAAGTGTGTTGCCAAAAGGAAAATTGAAAAACAATAACTGTAGTGCATATAACATGACATTTTCCTAATTAAGGCTCTATTCTATTCGACTTATTTTGTCTGAACTTGTATTATTTGAGCTTAACTGAACTTATTTTTTCTGAAAAAAACTTATTTTGTCTAAAATAAACTTATTTATTTGTGAAAATGTATGTAAAAACCTATTTTATTCGAACTTAACTGAACTTATCTTTACTTATTTGAACTTAACTGAATTTATCTGAACTTCAATTTTTTTTTTCTTCTAAAATGAGTGAAACTAAGTCGAACAGAACAAAGCCTAAACAATATGAAAAAAAGTACAAATAAAAAGGAAAAGAAAAACGTCAATTAAATGATTAAATTTGAAATTAAATAAATAAAATTTGAGCTTATATATATTAATAAAACTTGAGTTTAAATGAATAAAAGTTATATTTAAGGCTCCGTTCTATTCAACTTATTTTGTCCGATCTTATATTATCTAAACTTACCGAACTTAACTGAATTTATCTGGAAAAAAACTTATTTTGACTAAAATAAACTTAATTTTGTGTTAAAATATCTGAAAAAAACTTATTTTGTTCTGAAGTTATATTATCTGAACTAGCTTATTAGAACTTAACTGGACTTATCTGAACTTATTTTGTCTGACATAAGTCAAAATAAGTCGAACATAACAAAGCATAAATGGATACCCATTTTAGTGTCTCACTCGAAAGTCAATTTACTTACTATTATATCATGTGATTTGTATACTATTCATAAATAACTATTATTGATTTAGAATCACCCTTTACCAAAAATAATTAGGGTTATTGTTTTAGATACAGCTAGTTGATATTAATCTATACCTAGTATTTAAAAACCCAAACCATAGCGACATGTGTGACATGTGTCCACTTCTCCACCATCTTCATCTTTTTTCCTTTTTTTTCATTGACACCTTAATTAAAATATTATTCAATATTATTAATACTGAAAACTCAAAAGACACCCTTGTATATGAAATAAAATAAAAACTTAATTAAAAGACACTCATAATAAAAACATATAAATAAATAATCACATATCAATAAACATTAATACTTATAACTTAATAATCTTTTTAAATTCTTAACTTCAAAAATAGTAAGAGTACAAGAAAACTAAGCATTTTTTCTAATAAACCATCAACCTCTCATCTCTTGTACCCCTTTATAAACAAATATGACTACCAACTATTTTTCGTTATATCATTCACACAATCAACTATATCAACATACATTTTCAAATGTCATATGCTTTCTTTTTATGTATTTTTACTTTTTTCTATGACTACCACTACAAGAAATTGTACTATTAACGACGGGAAATCCCGTCGCGAAAGGCCAATAATCATTCATTAACGACGGGATTTCCTGACGCGAACCCGTCATAAAAGGGGGCCGTCGTTAATAGAAATTCCGTCGTAAATCCGTCGTAAACCCGTCGTAAAAGACATTTGCGACGGTTATTCCCGTCATTGTTTGGTTGTTAGCCCCGTCGCAAAAGGCTTTTGCGACGGGATTTTTGACCTGTCGTAATTAGGTTGTCGTTAAAGATACAAATTCTTGTAGTGTACTTCTTAATTTTTTTCCATTTATTTATATTAGTTTAATCAATATATAATCATTTCTAACTCTTTGCTATTTTAGAAGAAATTATATTGTATATCACATTATCACGGTCGTTGATTGTTACTTTTGAATTTTGTGTAGTTTGATTTTAAACCTTAAAGTAGAAAGAGAGTACATTAATAAACATAAAATATTTCTATTTATTTGTATCTTACATTAACCAAATATCTGGGAATATACCACAAAAATTATATTTTATGATACCTAAAAATTGTATCTCGAGCGATATATTTCACACTCTATAAATAGGATGCTCCTGTGCATGCACGGGTCAAAATACTAGTTTGGATAAATTTCGTAGCTGCATGGTACTATCTGCTCGTATTAAGTACAAATCCAAATGTTCATCATTTAGAATTTAGAAGTTAAAACTCTTAAAAATAGGTACATTCATTTTAATCGCCCATTCCTCTACCACCAAGAAATTAAGTCAAGGAAAAATGGTGTTTTTCTATTTATATATATTCTAATTAATAAAGAAATGATGGATGCTTAATTAATTTTGTTGGTCATTGTGTTTTTTTTATGCCACGGTTGTGATTACATGAGTCGAACTTTCTGAAAATAAATAAATAAATTGTCTATCAACCCCAAAACAAATTGAATTTGATTTTTCAAAGTAATTAATTAGATTATTACATGAAGGAATATCTCAGTTGATGGGAAAGTCAAAGTTTGTTACAACAAACTAATTACACTCTTTTAATGTAAATAAAATCTATTTATCATCCTACTTTAGAAACAATTGTTTATATACTGTAATGCTTCATTTGAGGAACGAGGGGCAATAATAAATATCTCTCTCTCTCTTTCTTATTCTCTCTGTTAAAGTTTTACATGGTATCAGATTCCAGACCATAACTTCCTGGATTTTCTTGCGATTACTGCTCCAATTGATCAATTCTTTCTCACATTCATCAAATTCTTTCTTCTCTTCCTCTAATTTCCTGCAAATTGTTTGAGTTCTTGAAAATGACTGAAACTCCGATTACTGATTCTACGGCAGCAAATTCTGGAAATAATGCTGTTAATTACAACGATCCATACTACATCTCTAATGGAGATACTTCAGTTCAGAATCTAGGTATTCAACTCTTCAATGGCGATAATTTTGTTGGCTGGAGTAGAGGAGTTTGTTTAGCCTTAGGTGCTAAAAATAAACTCGGTTTTATTGACGGAACAATTACAAAGCCTGATCCTACTTCTACAGATTTTCAAAAGTGGATTAGAAATGATTACATGATAACCTGTTGGATTTTGAGGTCCATGGAGAAATCTCTTGCCGAGAGCTTCGCGTTCGCTCGCACCGCTCAAGAACTCTGGGAAGATGTAAGAGAAAGGTATGGAAAATGCAATGCTCCTCTTTTGTATGATTTGCAAAGAAGTTTAACTTCAATTGAACAAGATGATCTTTCAATTGCTGAATATTATGGGAAAATGAAGAAGGTTTGGGATGAACTCCAAGTGTTTGATGAAATTCCTAGTTGTAGTTGTGGTGCTATGCTAAGATGCACTTGTAATTTGTTGAAGAAAATTCTAGAGGCTGATCAACTTAAGAAGTTGATTCAATTTCTTGCTGGTTTACACAAAGATTATGATCAGGTCAAGGTTAATATTCTAAGCATGGATCCACTACCTACGGTGCTTAGAGCTTACCATATCTTACAACAAGTTGAAAAACAGAATCGTAATTCTACTCATTCTATTGAAATCAGTGCTTTAATGGCTGGAAAACACAATCAATCTTACAAGTTTCAACCATCTGGTCAAGGAGTTCAAAGAAAGGATTTCAAGAAGACTAAATACGACAAATATGATAAGTTTGACAGATTTTGTGATCATTGCAAAGTCAAAGGCCACATGAAGGATCAATGTTTTAAGCTTGTCGGTTATCCTGAGTGGTACACGAATTTGAAAGGGAAAAGTGTCCAAAAGTTTGCTGCGAATGTTGATTCTACTGGAATTCTTGGTAGCAGTCCTCTTGATTTTGATCCTGAGGAGCAGGCTGGTTCAAGTAGCGTTGGTACAAGCAATGTTAGTCAAGAGATGATTGAGGCCGTCTTCAAAGGAGTGATGAAAATGATGCAGAGTTCTAATCAGCAAGATAACACTTACGTTGTACTCAACTTTGCAGGTATAACTTCGGTTTCTAATGCTGCTTCATTTTGCAAAATATTTGATGAAAATTCCTGGATCATTGACACTGGTTCCAGTGATCATATGGCTTCAAATTTGGCTTTGTTTAATACTTTACAAAGTCTAAAACAACCACTTAAAGTTGGCTTACCTGATGGATCTGTCAAATATATCACACAAATTGGCACAATTCAATTAACACCTCACATTGTTTTGTCCAATGTGTTATACATTCCTGATTTTAAACACAACCTCTTATCTGTAGGGAGATTACTAGATCACAACAAATTATATGCTCATTTTAGCCCTACTTCTTGTTCTTTTCAGGACCTTATAACTAATGAGGTCAAAGCTGTTGGAAGGAGACAAGCTGGATTATATAAGTTCAGTGAGGATTCTTTAAAATTCAATCCTGCTTCCATTTCTAATTCTATTGCTTCTGCTAATCCCCAAACCTCTGTACATATTTCCGATGTTCCTAGTTTGCATAAATGTGTTGTTTCACATGATTCAGCTTCTATTGCTTGCACAAGTCAGTCTGTTAAATCAGTCAATCTTGATGTACTCCATGCCAGAATTGGCCATCCTTCTGTTAATAAAATAAAACGTTTGACAGTTCCATATGATGGTAAATTGGCCGATTTTAAATGTGAATGTTGTGTCTTTGCTAAACATCATAGGAAGCCTTTCAAGAATTCTTTGTCTAGGGCTGAAAACGTTTTTGACTTGGTTCATATAGACCTATGGGGTCAATATAGAACTCCTTGTTTGTCTGGTGCTACTTATTTCCTTACCATACTAGACGATTATTCTAGGACCACATGGACTCATCTGGTTCATACTAAGGATCAGGTGGCTTCCATTGTTTCTGGTTTCTTAGCATATGTTGATACACAGTTTGGTAAAAAGATAAAAACCATACGAAGTGATAATGGTACTGAAATTGTAAAAGAGGCTTGTGGTGTTCTTTTTGCTACCAAAGGTATTATACATCAGAGAAGCCTACCTGGTGTTCCTCAACAAAATGGAAGGGTTGAGCGCAAACACAGGCACTTATTAGAGACGGCTAGAGCCATTAGGTTCAAGGCAAATCTTCCTGTCAGGTTCTGGGGTGATTGCTTATTATCCGCAACATACCTCATCAATATGCTTCCGAGTTCTGTTCTAGATTGGAAAACTCCTTTTGAGGTTTTGATGAAAAAGTCTCCTGATTATAGTCATCTTAGAATTATTGGTTGCTTATGCTATCCTGCTTATAAATCTACAGATAAGTTCGCACCTAGAGCAAAGAAATGTATCCTTTTGGGTTATCCCTACGCTCAAAAGGGATACAAGTTATATGATCTTGAAGCAAAGAAAGTTATTTTGAGCAGAGATGTTATTTTTGACGAGCAGCATTTTCCCTTCCACGAATCCAAACAAGTTTCATCTTCTTGTAATACTGACGCACAAAACAGTATTACTTTTGACACTGATTGTCCTGTTTTCCAGTCACCAAATATTCATTTACCTAACCCACCTTCTCCTCAAAACATACCTCATTTTCCTTCTCCTTCTCCTTCTTCTACTGATACTTCCTCTTCCTCTCCTGTCTCTAATTCTGGTCCTCATAATACTCCTCTTCCATCAGATTCGTCTTCTCCGTCTCAGACTGTCCAATCACAAACTGAGCCTACCTCTGAACCTAGAAGGTCTGACAGACCTAAACAATTGCCACAAAAGTTCAACGACTTTGTGATTCCTTCTAATTCTGGTTTACCTTCTTCTCATGCTCAAGCTTCTATGGTTAATATTTTCAATGTGTTTACTGAATCGTGTTTAGCTCACTTAGACATAGAAGATTTGGCAAGTCTCCATAATGTTCTCACCACTCATGAGCCTGCTCATTATAATCAAGCTAAAGATGATCCGGATTGGGTTGATGCAATGGATCAAGAGCTCACAGCTCTTGAAAAAAATGATACTTGGGAATTTGTATATTTGCCTAAGGATAAAAAGGCAATAGGATCTAAATGGGTTTTCAAGATAAAATTCAAACCAGATGGCAGGATCGACAGATTCAAAGCCAGACTAGTTGCCAGGGGTGATAAACAGATTAAAGGAAAAGATTTCAAGCATACTTTCAGCCCCGTGGCTAAATTTACTACTGTTCGAACTCTAATTGCTCTTGCTGCAGCAAATGGTTGGCATCTACATCAGGTGGATATTAATAATGCTTTTCTTCATGGATATATCGACGAAGACATTTACATGCTTCCTCCACCCGGATATAAGAAAGCTCCTCCGGGTATGGTATGTAAACTCAAAAGATCCTTATATGGTTTACGACAAGCTGCTAGGCAATGGAACCTAGAGCTTAGCAAATTTTTGATCAGCATTGGTTTCAATCAATCCAAGCAAGACTATTCTATGTTCATTCGCAATCAAGATGGGAAGTTCACTGCAATTGTTGCTTATGTTGATGATCTTCTCATCACTGGTTCTGATCTTGCTGATATCACTTCTGTCAAAGAAGCTTTACATACTGCTTTCACCATAAAGGACTTAGGTGAGCTCAAATACTTCCTTGGTATTGAGGTCACAAGGTCATCTGCAGGTATACTTCTCAATCAGAGAAAATACATCCTTGATATGCTTACTGACACAAAAATGGAAGCCTGCAAAACGACTCCTTTTCCTTTTCCAAGAGCTTTAAGACTGAGTACAGAAGACGGTGACAGGTTACAAGATCCCGAGGTTTATAGAAGACTTATCGGAAAGCTTTTATATCTCAATATGACAAGACCAGATATCAGTTATGTGGTTCAGCAGTTAAGTCAATTTCTTAGTGATCCACGGATTCCACATTTGAATGCTGCACTACATGTGCTCAGATATCTCAAGGGTACTTTGCATCTAGGCCTTTTTTATGCTGCGAACACCCCTTTGACACTCACAGCATATAGTGATGCTGATTGGGGTACATGCGCGTTTTCAGCAAGGTCTTTAACTGGTTATTGTGTATTCCTTGGTAGTTCCTTAGTCTCTTGGAAAACCAAGAAGCAAAAAACGGTTTCAAAGAGCTCAACCGAGGCTGAGTACAGGAGCATGAGCCATACAACGAGTGAGGTTGTTTGGATAGAGGCAATGCTTCAAGAGTTACAGGTTCATGTTCCTAAACCTGTTGATTTCTTCTGTGATAATACTGCTGCTCAACATATTGCTGAAAATCCCATCTTTCATGAGAGGACTAAACATCTAAATGTTGATTGTCATTATGTCAGAGATTACTATTTGCTTGGTTTTCTCAATTTGCTACATGTTAGATCTTCCCTTCAGCTGGCTGACCTTATGACCAAGGCACTAGGAGCTGATCAACATCAATTTTTAACTTCCAAGCTTGGAATTGTAGCAGTTCCTCCCAATTCCAGCTTGAAGGGGGGGTGAAGGAATATCTCAGTTGATGGGAAAGTCAAAGTTTGTTACAACAAACTAATTACACTCTTTTAATGTAAATAAAATCTATTTATCATCCTACTTTAGAAACAATTGTTTATATACTGTAATGCTTCATTTGAGGAACGAGGGGCAATAATAAATATCTCTCTCTCTTTCTTATTCTCTTTGTTAAAGTTTTACATTACATTAGTCTCAATATCTTTAATACTCCGTACTACACTACTACATATTCTTTTTCCAAACTTTATCTTGGGTGGATAGGGAGGTAGGTGTGGCAATACATGAATATTTATGTTAGATTTATTTTAAAGCTCCACTTCTTTGAAGAACTTTTTACCCCCCAAAAAAAAATCTATATATTCATGGTTATTTGACATGCCACCTATGCTATGATAGGGGAAGTGGAATTGTGATATTAAAGTCTCCATCCGTTGACTTTTTAATTTCACTAATTTTAACCCTATCCTCTATTATCACATCATTCACATGGTGCCAAACTTGTCAAGATTTTAAAATAAATAAAGGATAATCAAATTAAACTTTGTTATAATGTGAAAAAATTAAAAGATTTGTATATCATAGAATTATATTGGTTAATTGAGTGGGATAGGAACTAGAAGATATAAAGTTAGAGCTTAATCAAACTTTATTATAAGTAAGAGGACAAAATAAATAAAGTATTAGATTAGGAGGAGGAAGCATCATGTTAATAATGTGGGACATATATAGGGATTAGTATTTTAATTAGACTTGTCACTTGTAAGTAGGGAAAACAAGCTTTTCATAATTCTTTTTCGTATATATATAGAAAATGATTGATTAGTTAATAAGGTTTGATAATTTAGTGAGATATGGTCCTTATAATTTATTGACTAGAATGTTCCTCTAAGAATAAGTTAATTATTTGAAGGAAAAAATTATACTATGGTTGTCCAATTATATACACCGTATTAATCTTGAATGAGTATATACAACAAAAAAGGTTTACAATAAGTACAGAAAAGGAAAAGGGTATTGTAATTTGAAGAACAACAATAATTGGTCTGTTTTTTTTTTTTTTTTTACATAGGCTTAATAATTGGTTTTATGGCTTGCAAATTAGAAAATCAGAAAATCTAAGGCAAGGGCTTCAAGTTTAGTGTCAAAGTGCGGCGTATCTAATTTAACACTCTTGAGTTTTCTATTTTAGGAGGTGTTCTCTTTACCGGATAAAACTTGAATTTATTTGAATTGAATTTATCTAAATTTATTGAAACTGATTAAATTTGATTGACCCGATAGCATGAGGGACTGATAGAACCTGATTGGAACTTATTATTGGACCTAATCATACTTGATTACTAGAGAGTAAACCTGAGAGAGTAAACCTGGGAGAGTAAACTTATGAAATTTGATTAAAACTTACTGATTATATAAGACCTGATTGCAATTTATCTGAACTTATTAAATCTGAAACTTATTTTTCTTTTAAGGTAAAGATAATCACTACCAGAATTTGTATCTTTAACGACAACCTAGCTAATTACGACGGGTCAAAAATCCCGTCGCAAAAGCCTTTTGCGACGGGGCTAACAACCAAACAATGACGGGAATAACCGTCGCAAATGTCTTTTACGACGGGTTTGCAATGGATTTACGACGGGATTTCTATTAACGACGGCCCCCTTTTATGACGGGTTCGCGACAGGAAATCCCGTCGTTAATAAACGATTATTGGCCTTTCACGACGGGATTTCCCGTCGTTAATAGTACAATTTCTTGTAGTGAATGTACCCTTAAAAGCACCCATGTAAACAAGTCGTCGGTGTGCTACCGGCCTATAGTGTTTGTTAGAACAAGATCCTAAGAGTGGCGAAGCTAGCGTAGGATTGTAGGAATATTGATTATTAGCCTTGTCATTTGTAAAACACTATTGCTAAACCCTAGTTA
This sequence comes from Spinacia oleracea, assembly GCF_020520425.1. Taxonomy (NCBI): domain Eukaryota; kingdom Viridiplantae; phylum Streptophyta; class Magnoliopsida; order Caryophyllales; family Amaranthaceae; genus Spinacia; species Spinacia oleracea. The sequence continues at coordinate 72,226,887 of NC_079488.1, forward strand.
AAAATATGATAAATGGAAGGACGATTATGAACCCCTTTTTCTTTAATTAGTTTAGTGGGTTTTTTATGCTTCTGGAACGTGTTAAATTGCCTATCTTAAACATGTATGTACTATGTAGTATATCCATTCAAGATACTACGTACATGAGTTTAATTCGGTTGTTTAGACCATCGGTAACTCTTTATAAAGAGAAGGCCTCCTATGAAACTGTCATACACATAATATGTCCGTTGATGTCATCATTAAAATAAAATAAAACTATAAAATAACAAAGTGGGAAATATAGAAAATATAACTATTTGATAAGAAGTTAGTATTATGCATAAAACTGTCATATATATAAGTTTTTGTATCTTAAAAATAGCTACAAGTAATTAAGTGTTGACTATTAACCAAATACTGGTACATTTTTTGGCTGTTTTACATGAAGCTATAAGAAGCGGAGCAAATTCATACAAGTGCATGTAAGCGGAGCAAATTACGCCTAATAAGACTCAACTCCGACACCAACAACTACTTTGATCATCAATTTTAAACCTAACACTAATTAACACCGAACCAAGAACCAAACTGATTTTCCTTGTATAACGAGTAGTCCAATAAACCACCTTGGGATGTTGATGAGAGAAAATATTGAGATAACGTAGATGGAGGATAACGTAGTTATCTTAGATGATAGAATATCGTGGGTGTGTTGTGAGCTGAAATGGCTTAAGGGTTTGTTGTTAAATTACACTACAAGAATTTGTATCTTTAACCACAACCTTATTACGACGGGTTAAAAATTCCGTCGCAGAAGCCTTTAGCGACGGGGCTAACAACCAAACAAAGACGGGAATAACCGTCGCAAATGCCTTTTACGACGGGTTAACGTCTGGATTTTTCATTAACGACAGCCCCCTTTTATGATGGGTTTGCGACAGGGTATCCCGTCATTAATCAACGATTATTGGCCTTTAGCGATGGGATTTCCCGTCGTTAATGGTACAATTTTTTGTAGTAAAGGATTTTAGCAAGGGTTTCATGAATACTACCATGAATATTTTGACTGTTACGGAAATACTTCAACCTCCATCATGAATACTGACGGTTACGAAAATACTTCAACTTCTCTAATTACTATCTCAACAGAAAATGAGTACTCCGTAGATAAGATATTAAGATGCAGGGAATGTTTGAAGGAATGCATTAGAGAATGAGGAATCCGATGTTAAGCATGAAGCGTGAACCCTAATATGAACAAATTAGCACCTCATTGATTGGGGTTAATATTCTGATTTAAGGTAACTACATCCAAAGTAATTATATATGTCAATTAACACATCCTTAATTAAATAATTAATTAGATTAAATTGAATAGCGTAGGAAGGCAAATCGGCAATTGCATGATAACGATGGTCGTGCTACTATTTCGCTCCAATACAAATTGACAAATTATGTGTCAATTATCAACATCATCTTTGAGATCGATTTTATTGATTGGATATAATAAACGAATTCGGGAGACAATCAAATAAGGACTGCTTTTCTTACTGATTTCTTGTTCTATATACTGAGTACTAAATTGAAATTATATACTTCATTCGTTTTATTTTAGTTGACATCTATCTATATATCCTAACATTTATAAAGTCTCATACTTTGGTTACTATTCACACAATAGTGAATTACCTGAATTACCCCCAATTTCCTTCATGCTTATATTTTTGTCTTTTCCTTAAGAATAGAGTATTTACGGTTATAACCTTTGCCTTATTAATGTTGTCACGATTGAAGATGCGACCTTGTGTTAATATAATTAGGCCCTGTTCTTTTTGGCTTAATTTCAGCTTCAGGACTTATTTGGCAGTTCAGTTCAGTTCAGTTCAGTTCAGTTCAGGAGCATTCAGTTCAGGAGCATTAAATTCAGTTCAGCTTAATTCAGTTTAATTCAATTCAATTCATTTTAATTTAATTTAATTTAATTTATTTTAATAATAATTATTATTATGATATATTATTATTATTAATATTAATTATATTATTATTATTATTATTATTTATATTATTATTTACATTATTGTATTACTTATTATTTATATTTATATTATTATATTATTATATTACTTATTATTTATACTTATATTATTATATTACTTATTATTATTATTATTATTATTTATAACTAAATATTTATTAATAATTAATATAATTTGTTATTATTTTTATTAATTAGTATTAGTTATTATTTATTATTTATTATTTATTATTTATTATTATTTATTATTATTATTATTATTATTATTTATTATTTATTATTTATTATTTATTATTTATTATTTATTATTTATTATTTATTATTTATTATTTATTATTTATTATTTATTATTTATTATTTATTACTCCCTCCATTCCTTTTTGTTGTACCCATAAGGAATGTTGGGGGTATTTTAAGAAAACTGAATCTTGGGTTATATTGGGATATGGGTAATGATTGGGTGTAAGAATAATGATTGTGTGTAAGAAAAAGAATAAAGTAAAGAGTGAGAAAGTATTAAATTAAATGCGGAAAAAGTAGATATTTATTAAAGTAATGAATAAATTGAGTTACAATTTCTGAAACATGGGCTGGGGGACCCAAATGAAAAAATATGGACCAATCACAGTACAATGAGTCACGTATTTTTGGGTGGAAATTTTGCCCAAAATTCTGACTCCCACTTTTCCCTCCAAAAATCCCACCAAATTTTCAGAAACAATTACACATTGACTTTGTTTTTCCCTCCAAAATTTTGAGGGGTTGAAAAAGTGAAAAGCCTTTATAAATAGGCTGACTTTCCCCACAAAACACCAAAATTCTGATCCAACTCAAGTTCAATAAATACAAACACACACCAAAATTTATTCCTCAACTTAGCATTAAATAGCTAAAAAACAGGGGACTTAATGGCTTCAGATCAAGAGGAAGACGATTTCCTCGGTTTTTCTGATGATGAAGGCGACGACATTAACTCCGATTCTGACTCGGAGGAAGGTGATGATGCTGCTGACTTGGTACAAGCTTCTCAAAATACTGCTGCTGAATTTGGGGACATTGGGTTTAATGAAGATGTACCAAACAACACTGAATATGTACAGCAAGTACCAGAAGTAGAAGGGGAAGGGCAGCAACAAACTACCAACTTTCAAGAGGTACCATTTCTTTTTGATTTGAACTTTCCACCACCATCAGAAAATGCATCACCTCATCATCATCAAACAGCAACACACACAACAGATCATCACAAGCCAAGGACTCCAAGAATAAATAATGAATTGAGGCTAGAAATATTGGTGTTCCTGCTCAATAGAAAGATTCCAGATTCAGAAACTTTGTTGTATGGGGCAATAAGGGATGCAGTCATAGAATATGATTACACCAGAAAAACCATAGGCAAAATATGGGACAAAGCAAAGAAACAGAAGGCAGCAATGAATTCATATATTGTGCAAAGCCAATATCACAGATGTGGAAGGAAAAAGGTTCAAGTCTCCTATGACTCAATTGCAAAAATAGGCATGGGGGACAGAACATGCATCGTAGATCTTGCAAGAATGCTGAATTTGGGACCAACAACAGTATGGAGGCTCATCAAGAGGAAAATTATAAAGCCACACTCAAGTCCCTTGCATCCAGGCATTTCAGAAGCATGCAAAATGGCAAGGATAAGGTGGGCAATCAGACTGATAATGGACTACACTATACCACAAGAACCAACATATTACAGCATGTATGACTTCATTCATATTGATGAGAAGTGGTTTTATTTGACTCAAAAAAACCAGAGAGTTTATCTTGCAAACAATGAACCCTATCCACACAGAAGTGCAAGTTCAAGAACCAAGATACCAAAATTCATGTTCATGGCAGCAGTAGCCAGACCAAGGTGGGGTGAAAATGGGGAATGTGAATTTGATGGTAAAATAGGCATATTTCCATTCACAAATGCAATTGCAGCCAAGAGGACATCAAAAAACAGACTCAAGGGGACCATTGAAACAAAGCCAGTGAAGTCTGTAAATCAAATAGAGACAAGGGCAATGATGATCAACAACCTACTTCCAGCAATCAAGGCCAAGTGGCCACCACATGAAGGGGAAAAGGTCATCTATATCATTCAAGATAATGCAAAGGCACATATATTGCAAAGTGATCCTGAATGGCAACTACACTACAAACAAGATGGGTTCACTTTTGTGTTGACTCAACAGCCAGCAAACAGTCCAGATTGCAACATCTTGGACTTGGGATTTTTCAGGTCAATACAATCACTTATGCACAAGAAAATGCCTAAAACTGTGGAGGACTTAAGTGGAGCAGTGTATGATTCTTTTAATGAGTTGCATCCTAAGACATTGTCTAATGTGTGGATGACATTACAGTTTGTTTCTAATGAGATTCTAAAACACAAAGGCAACAATGATTACCAACTTCCACACAACAAGAAGAAGATTTTAGAAGATGAAGGGAGACTGCCAGAGCAAGTCAAGGCACCTATATGGGCAGTTAATGAATGCATGCAACTCTATGATGAATGGAAAGCAAACCAGTGAAGCAAAGTGAAAACAATTAGATAACTTTTTGTGTTTTGGGGACATGTTTTTAAATTGACAAGTAAAACCAATGTGTCACTTTTGTAAGCTTAAATGCAAGCATAACATGTAGGCAAAACATTTTGTAAGCATATCTTTTGGAAGCATCAATGAATGAATCTCATGTTTAAGTTTAGTAAAGTTTTTTTTCTTCATTCTTATTCACATCAATATAGAGTAATCAAGGCAAGGCAATAAACAAGGCAGCATTGGCAGAAAAAGTACAAGGCACAAGAGGTAAGGCTTGGCAACACTATAAACAAGGCAGCATTGGGTTATTAAGAACAAGGCAGCATTTGCAATATCACAACTCTAAACACATCGGCTTCAAAATGGAAATAAATAATAATATCACATCATTTTCAGATGGAAATTATTCCCATTTTGAAACCGATGCGTCAAAAGATGTAATTTTGACAAAAACAATCAATTCATCATTGATAACACATGGAATATGCCTCACATAAACAAAGAATCATAAATATCTCAGAATGTCCCCAAAAATCATTGAATCAAACCCTTTCCAATTAAACTTAGCTCCTGAAAAACATCATGGATGCTAATGGTGCATGAGTTTGATTGAAAAACAAAGGGTTTGACACTCATAAAATGAAGACTCACCACAGATCACAAGGCATAAGTACACAACTTTAACACATCACATCTCTAAACACATCGGCATCCAAATGGAAAGAATGCATATCACATCATTTTCAGAAGGAAATTCTTCCCAATTGGATGCCGATGTGCCAAAAGATGTAATGGACAAGGAAACAAGAACAAAGCAGCAAAAACAAGGAAGCAATGAACAAGGCAACATCATTGAATCTCAGTTAAGTTGTTTTACATCATTGACAGATTTGTTTCTAAATGATTTACAACCTCACCACCAATTCACCAAAGGGGATACTAGATCAATCAATGATGTGACATGATCTGTATTCCCTTTGGTAATTGGTGGTGAAGGACATGTTTAGAATCAAATATCTCAGGTTATCAACACATACATCACAGAATATCAACACTAACATCATTGAATATCAGAAACACATTATACATGTTTTGCAAGACATGAATTGCCTCTCCTGTCTAACCTGACATAAGATCTCAGAATGTCCCCAAGCATCATTGACACAAACCCTATCCCCTAACACTTAGCTCCGGAAGAGCATCAATGATGCTAATGGTGCACAAGTGTTATTGGAACATTGGGTTTGAGTCTCAGCAAATGAAAGACTCATCACAGATCAAGCATAACAATAACAATCAACAATGCATCAGATCACCATGAACTGATCAAAACATAGGGTTTGAACCTCATCAAATGAAAGACTCATCACAGACCTCCACTGATTCATGGGACATGAAGCATTAAACAGATCATTAACATGTAGGGTTTCATTTCTCAGACATATTGACACACATCATTGATCAAGTAGTTTCAATACTATCATATCTTTAACATTCTTCTGCCGAACGGAATGATTGATATTCACATTCCATTGTGTGAAATGACATTCACTCCGTTCGACAAAAGAAGTTAAAGGACAATTATCAAAACAAAGATCTCAGAATATCAACAATCACATCATTGAAGATCACAAACCTCCTAATATTGATCTCAGAATGTCCCCAAGCATCATTAAAACAACTCCAAACCACAAACACTTAGCGCCCGAGAAATATCATTACTGATACTAATGGCAGCACGAGCATTTGTGGTTAGTTGGACTTGTTCCTCAGCAAAAAAAAGACTCATCATCGATCACAATAAATAAAGGGACATTATTGTATCCTAAAGGGACATGCTTGGACATTAAGCATTCAACACCAGGCCACACTGAGAGGACTGAAATAACTCAAACCCTATCCCCAAATTATATTCATTTCATGCCTTTACTAATCCAAAACATAGTTATACTGATCAAATCTCATACTCACCAAAGCATCATATTTATCATACACAAAACATACCATAAAACAGGGGACATTAAGCCATCAAATCATGTTCATCACACAGACAACATTCCACAAAATTTCATAACCATATGGAAACACCATCATCCAATCATCATTATCAATATCAATATCATAACATCATTATCTAACATCAACATCCATACAACTAATCACAACATCATCATCCAAACAACAACACCCCTGGCCAACAACAGATCACAGTTGTTGGCATCCACCTTATGACTCCACAGCTAGCCAGCATTCAATAAAATGAAAAAAGGGAGAAAGGAGACAGACTTATCTAAGCATCATCAGATGCTGAAGCCGATTTTTTTCCCTTTTCTCCTTTCTTTGAGGAGGGATAACCAGATGAAAGTTGTCCTGGAGACCCAACAGCATCACCATTCTCATTTTCACACTCTCCAGCATACACCAGATCAAATGAATCAGACCCACTTGGTTCCTTGCAATCAATAGGGGACAAACAACATGATTAGTGCCATCATAAAATAACAGGGGACCATGAATTAAAATCAGATTTAATCAAACAACTCAAAATAAAGTTCCAAATAATTTCAGATCACCATGGTTACCACATGCAATGAGATAAATGAGAGCAAATCACACAATAATTCCATTAAAATCCAACTAATTTTCCGAATACATCCAGATCCCATTTTTACCCAAAAAATGTGAAATAATATCCCAAATACATCCAGATCCCATTTTTAACCACATGCAATGGGAAAACAGATCAACAAAACACATGAATATTCCGATTTTCTTCAAATAATTTCCAAATAGCTCCAAATAAAATCAGAACTCAATTTTAACAACATGCAATGAAAAAACAGAGCAAAAAATAAAATCATAACTCAATTTTAACAACATGCAATGAAAAAACAGAGCACAAAATAAAATCAGAACTCAATTTTAACAACATGCAATGAAAAAACAGAGCACAAAATAAAATCAGAACTCAATTTTAACAACATGCAATGAGAAAACAGAGCAAAGAATAACATAAAACGCCCGAATGAATCCAACAAATCTCCAAAAAATTCCCAAAAAATTCGAAATAATACCAGATCTGCATTTTTAACACATGCAATGGGAAATCAGAGCAACTAATCCAAAAAATAATCCGAGTTTAATGAACAATACTCCAAATAAATCAAACATTTATCAAATCCCACTTTTTTAGACATGCAAACAATCATCAAACCATTTTAATAAAACCGACATCAATAACCCTAAATAAATCGCAAAAAATCAAAAGTAATACCTCATCGGAATCTCCTTCACCGAAAAAACGCAGATCTGAGGGAGTGGGTTTCCGATCGTCATATTTTGACTCAACCTCCTCTCCTGGCTCCACTTCCCTCTTCCGAAACCATTCTTCCAAATAGTTTCGAGTACTCGTATTTTCTTTTTGGGCCAAATACAGATTGTTTTTATATTCGGCGGAGTAGGAATGCTCGTTATTGGGACAGTTGCACTTGGATCCCCAATCACAGTTGGAATCGGGGATTCTTTGACCAGTAGTTCCCACCCCAGAATCACCTCGAGTTCTAGACAAAGAAGAACCCATAACGTACCAGAAAAACAAAGATCAGCGACGATTAGGGACCAAAAAGGGGACAAAAATAGAGGGGATCTGATCGGAAAATGAATCCGAGTAATTTTTATGAAAGTTTTTCGGCGAAAACGTTTCAGATTTGTGAGATTTGAAGAGGAAAACCCAGATCAGAGGCGGAAAACCTAGGGTTTTCTCAAGAACAGGGGAGGGATTTTAAGAGAGAGAGAGAGTGAAATAAGAGAGAGAGAGAGATCCGAAGAGGTGAGAGAGAGAAATCAGAATGAGAGAGAGAGAAATCAGAGGTGAGAGAGTGAAATCAGAATGAGAAAGGGACGGGTAATAAAGGGAGGGGGGTAGGGTTAGGTTAAATAATTAAATAAGGTGGGTGGGGTAAAAGTGGGTGGGAAAGGGTAGAATCTTAGGGTATTTTTGGTAAATAGTGGGGAATCTTAGGGTAAATTGGTAAAAAAACTATGGCCAAAAATAGTAAAGATTCAGTAGGGGAACAACAAAAAGAAACGCCAAAAAAGGAAATGGGAACAACAAAAAGGAATGGAGGGAGTATTTATTATTTATTATTTATTATTTATTATTTATTATTTATTATTTATTATTTATTATTTATTATTTATTATTTATTATTTATTATTTATTATTTATTATTTATTATTTATTATTTATTATTTATTATTTATTATTTATTATTTATTTCGGTAATATATTCTGTTAAGTAAAGTTCAGTTCAGTTCAGTTAAGTTAAGTTAAGTTAAGTTAAGTTCAGTTCAGTTCAGTTCAGTTCAGGAGCATTCAGTTCAGTTCAGTTCAGGAGCATTCAGTTCAGTTCAGTTCAGTTCAGTTCAGTTCAATTCAGTTCAGTTCAGTTCAGTTCAGCTCTAAAGAACAGGGCCTTAGTAGTTTTTGTGATTCTTTATTGGTTTTCTAATGACGGGTTGTAAAATTTATGTCTTTTCTCATTAAATAGTTTCATTAATATAGAAGCATGTTGCTAATGTTGCACGTGGATGCTACAATAACAATTGTAGTGAGTTTAATGTTGCTTGTGGAATGCTACAATATCAATGACACTAATGTTGTAAACGTATTTATGATTTCTTATTATCAATTACATGCAAATCGAACTTTAGCATTGCTAATCTAGGATTAACGCAAACTTGTAAATGACAGTCTTTTACGTAACACTTATGCAAAATAAGTTTCTATACCTTGGGGGATCGTGCGCGTTAGCGCACGATCCAACAACTAGTTATACTAAAAGAGATGAAATCAATGTGATAATGACAAATGTCACTCATTGATTGTCCTCTCTTGTAGATATAAAAAAATAGTTTAAAGCCTGTGCGATGCACGGGTTGATTTAATTGTTTTTTTTTTTATGTTTTATATATATTATTGCAGTCCAGTTTTTTTATTGGCTGATTTGAAGCCCAATATTACAAGGTTTGTATTTATAAAATATCAAATTCAAATAATACAGGATAAGGGTTCATTCATGTTATGTTGTATTATTTGATTCTTCATCCTTTTCTCAATCCATCAACTTAATTTATATCTAATTTTATCTTTTAAAAAATTATAAAAAAGATATTTATCATATTATATCTTTTACATATTCGTTTAATCTTATCTTTTCATCCTAAACGTATTTACTTTGTTTTTACAATTGCTTGATTCATTCATAATCTATATTAATATATTAAAAGGCGTTTATAAGAATGTATATGTGCCACGTAGATCCCTCCTTATTATGTCACATCACCACTACTAAGTATAATGACATTAGTTGACAACAAAAAAGCATGTAGCAAGGATTGAACACTAGACCTCTTGAATTTGAAGTTATCATTCTTACCATCTTAGCTAGCCACAATGATGTTATATTTTTCTATTTAAATAATAAATACAACCTTTTTAAAATGAATAATAATGAATTAAAGGGGAAAAAAACAAAAGGGAATTAATTACTTAACTTATAAATGTACAATTCTTCTCTTCTCAACTTAAGCTTGAAAAATAAAAAAAAAACTTAGGGTAATGGAGTGTAATTATGAGTGCGGAAGAGGGAAACATTGACAAGAGTATAATAATCAACTAATCATGAAGAAGAGAACTCGACTTTGTTTTGATTTTCGGATATGGGAAGGAAGTTTGTTGATCGGCCACTGATCTTGCATGGAAATCAGATAATAGCACCACATACACACATATTTAAAATAAGTAAATTCCACTAAAAGTAAAACCCGGAGCAACGCCCGGGCCACAAACTAGTTATTTATCTAAACTATGTAGTTATCGGATTCAATCTTTACACAACGCTATTGTACCAAATATGCATTAAGAGGGGGTTTGTACCAAATAAGAGGGGGTTTGTACCAAATATGCATTAAAAGGGTGTTTGTACCACTTAAAAAATTAATGTAATAATAATTGAGATAAAAAGTAAATAGATTAGAGCTGAGTTTGAGATAAATAAACTCAACTTAGTTTAAGTAATTGAAAAAGGAACGTAAAGTTTAGATGTATATATATACAAAAAGGGTTAAGAGAAATAGGATAAATTTTTGTTGGAATCTATCTTTATCATATTATATACCAATTTAATCATGGCAAGACTCTATTTTTTTCTTTTAAATAAACCTAAAATATTTTATATGTGATGACATGGAAATCCCACATGGACGCTCTCAATGCTCTCCAAAAACAATCCCACTTGCATGGACCTGGTCCACGCTATAATTAGCGTGGACCAGGGTGTTTTTGTAAATTAATGTGAACCGGGTAATTGGTGTCTTATATTATAGAAACTATAGGTTATGTAAAGTAACTATATCTTCAGAATAGTAACTATGAAAAAATAATAATAATAATGTAGTCATTTCGATAAGAATAATTATTCTATCTAAAGTGTAACTATATCATATAGAAATGTAATTTTAATTGTAAAACAATTACTTAAGAATAATTATATATTCATTGTTGAAGACAAAAAGAGTATATTATAGAAACTGTAGGTTCTGTAAAGTAACTATATCTTCAGAATAGTAACTATGAAATAATAATAATAATATAGTCATTTCGATAAGAATAATTATTATATCCAAAGATCGAATAACTATATCATATAGAAATGTAATTTAAACTGTAAAACAATTACTATAAAAATAAGAATAATTATATATTCATTCTTGCAGACAAAAAGAGTAAATTATAGAAACTATAGGTTCTATAAAGTAACCATGTCTTCATAATAGTAACTATGAAAATAATAATAATATAGTCATTTCGATAAGAATAATTATTCTATCCAAAGAGTAACTATATCATATAGAAAAGTAACTTAAGGCCGGTGTAGAACAATTACTATATTATAAAATAAACAATATGATATATAGATGGTTTAGAGGTCATATAATAACTTTTTCTATTATATAGTTACTACTGTATATCACATAATTATTGAAATAAAAAAGAGTAACTATATCCAAAGTAACAGTAATTACAACTCCTGAACAGTAATAAAGAAAACATTAACTACTTGGTTAGTTGTTTTAGCTACGACATTCTAATTATTTGCATCAATTAAATAAACCAGGTTAAACTCAAATAATTTTTGAACTAAAAAAATACTAATCGACACGTCCACGTCTCTTTTTTCCACCAGCACGTCCTCTCCTTCCTCTGCCACGTCCTTGGTTTCCATTATTGTCGGGATTTTCTTCTTCTATTGCTTTTGTTTTCCTTGCAAAATTTATTCTTTCCACGACTTCAATTCTGGGTGCATCATCTTTGTATTTCCGAATCAATAATTTTTAAACTAAGTTAATGATTTAACATTTAAATATGAAAAAATAACATAGTAACTATGTAAAACATATAGTTTCTATTATGCATCATATAGTAACTCTTAGAATTAACGATGGTAAGATACTCGCAGAATTGCAGATATATTTATTGTTATTGTTATAGTCATATAGTTACTGTCATAATAATATAGTCACTTTTATTACTAATAACATAGAGTACAAAGAAAGAACATAAAAAGAACATGATGATAACATAGTAACTATTAAAAACATATAGTTACTATTATACATGATATAGTATCTCTTAATATTAATGATAGTCATATATGACCAGAGTTGCAGATATAGTTATTGTTATGATCACATAGTTATTGTGACCATAACATAATAACTCTTATTACTAATAACATAGAGGACAACAAAGAACATAAAAACTATACCAAACATATAGTTACTATAATACAAGATATAGTACCTATAAATATAATTGATGGCCATTTAATCACAATGTTGCAGACATAGTTGGTGTGATAATAATATAGTAACTCGGTCCATAATATAGTAACTACATCACTAAAAATATAGAATAAACATAAAAAACATGCACATAACATAATAAACTAACATAGTAACCATTTTAAACATATAGTAACTATATAAAACATACAATAACTATTGAAGAAAATAAACATATGGTAACAAATCATGATAAAATAAACATACTACCTATTTCAAACATATAGTAACTATATAAATAATATAGTAATTATTGAAGAAAATAAACATATGGTAACAAATCATGATAAAATAAACATAATACCTATTTTAAATATATAGTAACTATATAAACCATATAGTAACTATATAAAACATATAGTGACTATCATTGTAATATAGTAACTATTGTAAACATATAGTAACCATTATAATCATATAGTCACTATCTAAGAAGCGGACAAAAACATACTCTAAATAACATAGTACATAATGTAATCGTATAGTAACTATTATTTATCAAAAAGTCACTATAAACTATTCATAACATAATAACTATCTTAAACACATAGTTACTGTTTTAAACTTATAATAACTTTCTAAAAAATATAGTAACTATTTTAAACACATGGTTACTGTTTTAAAGTTATAGTAACTTTTTAAAAAATATAGTTACTCTAAAAACTACTACTAACATAAACACAACGAACAATCCAGTGACTATTAAAAACACTATTTTGAAACATAAATAAAAGGTAACTATATCATTTATATACTAACTATGTGAAACACTAACCCTAATTTCAACAAAACAACAAACATTTCGAATCACTCAATTAACAAAATAATAACTATTGTACACATGCATATTGTAACCATTAAAATAATATAGTAACTATTGTACACATATAGTAACCATTAAAATTACATAGTACCTCTTTAAACCATATAGTTATTGTACTACATCCGTTCCTAAAAGTTCTTTACGTTTTCCGTTTTAGTCCGTTCCTGAAAGTTCTTTACACTCCTACTTTATTCCATTTTTACTCTTATTTGGCCCACCATAACTTACCCACTCACAATACTTTAATATTATTTTTCACCCACTCACATTGTTGGACAATTTATAGCCACTCATTTTCCATTTGTTACCCCACTATCACATGTTCACCAAAATTCCTTAATTACCGTGCAAATAGTAACCGTAAAGATCATTTAGGAACGGAGGTAGTATTACTCATATAGTTACTATTTAAAATCGTGAAGTCACTGATCGAATTCGCGAATTGAAAACGATATTTCGTTAAAGCACAAACATAAATTATTTCACCAAAACAACAAACATTTTCAATTTTAAATAAAAATAGACTTAAAATTCTTAAAAAAACAACAAACCGAGATGTGATCTCTAAATATTATTGCGAAGATGTGTAGATGAGCACAAATTCTTCGATTCGGTTTCGGCTACGACGAACCTCCTTCTTGATCTACTACTTTCTCCAATTTTTCCTCATCTAATTGATCCAATTATAAGAATTATAAGATAATTACAAAGAAAATCGAACAAAACCTAGAAATTTGGGCTAAATTTTGAAAAGCATATAGAGAAAATGAAGAGAGAGAAAATGAAGAGAGAGAAATGAAAGAGAAATGAATAAAATGTAGATCTGAAATTTTGAAAAACAAAAAGTTTAAAACGTATATAAAGTGGGTTACACACAAATCGCATTTAAATTCTAGAAAACACATAGTAACTCTTTAAAACACATAGTTACTGTAATACTAGAGCTGATCAACGATGGCCCGGCCCGAAAAATACCGGGTTTTGGGCAGCTTTTTCGGGCCCGGTTTTTGGGCCCGGCCCGACCCGAACTATTTTAAAAAATTGCGGGCTTGGGACAACGTAAAACAACAATTTTAGTTATAAATTTGGCCCGGTCCGAAAATGGCCCGAAAAGCCCGCTTTTTTGGCCCGAAATAGCGGATTTTGGACACAAAAAATCAGCCCGAAGTTTGGCCCGACCCGACATAATGGGAAATTTTTTATGCCCTCGGCCCGGCCCAAACCCGACCCGGCCCGCCTTTCGATCAGGTCTATGTAATACGCATATAGTTACTATTTAAAATCACGAAATAACTATCACGTGACAGTTACACTTGTTGCCCATACAAATTACTCCGTTGTCCTGGTCCACGCTAAGTTAGCGTGGACGAGGTTTATATTAGTGTAAATGCTCCAAAAAACTCCCATATATATATATATATATATATATATATATATATATATATATATATATATATATATATATATATATATATATATATATATATATATATATATATATATACTCCCTCTGTATTTATTTAAGGGATACACTTGCCTTTTCCGGCCGTATTTATTTAAGAGATACACTTGCCATTTTTAGTAACTTATCAACCCCACCATCTAATTAAATAATATATCTACACCCCACCCCCACCCCCACCCCCCTAAAATGACATGGTCCCCACTTGTTTTTCTTATTAAAATATCTACTCAACCCCACTTGTTTTATTACTTTATTTCATTCAATTCTTTTTCTTAATACCCGTGCCTGGCCAAGTGTTACTCTTAAATAAATACGGAGGGAGTATTAGATTATTTTAAAAAAAAATTGATTCTATGATTATTTTATTAACATTTACCTAAAAAAATATATTTTATTCTATTTTTCTCAAAATAAAAATATATTTTATTCTATACATAGGGAATCCATTTTTAAATTATATATCCTGTATCTTTTCTATATTTAGTAATAAACATAACCAATATAAGATTATCTTTTTATAAAAAATTAATCCATTATACGGAGAACGTAGTATGATTTTTATAAAAATTCAAGAGTAGTCTACTTATTTGTATTGCGTACTTAATTATATAATTCGAACACAAATAAATTAAAAAATAAATCAAGTATGAATAAGAGTGTATAAAAAATTATATAGTAATCTATAATATTTTAACAGCTAAATGCGATATATATAGTTATAAAAAGTCATTGATTGTACTGTTTCATACGTAGTATATTTAGCAACTAAATGAGATAATTATAACCGTCATTGATTTACTATTTTATACATAGTATATTTAGCAACTAAATTCGATAATTATCACCGCCAGTGGCGGATCTAGGAATTGTGAGATGGGGGTGCGATATACTAATGTAAGTTTCAATATGCTATTAAATTTTTTTTGGTGTAATTAATTCCCCTAAAAACATTGTGTTGTGCATAATTATATAAAAATCATTCGCTTCAATTACATTATTTAACTTTGTACATCTCTGGCAACAACGAAGTACTCCATATACTCCCTCTATATTTATTTAAGAGATACACTTGGCAGGTCACGGGTATTAAGAAAAAGAATTGAATGAAATAAAGTAATAAAGCAAGTGGGGTTGAGTAGCTATTTTAATAGGAAAAACTAGTGGGGACCATGTCATTTTAGGGAGTAGGGGGTGGGGGTGGGGTATAGATATATTATTTAATTAGATGGTGGGGTTGATAAGTTACTAAAAATGGCAAGTGTATCACTTAAATAAATACGGCCGGAAAAGGCAAGTGTATCCCTTAAATAAATATAGAGGGAGTATCTAACTAGACTATGTAACTGATTAATTTTTTTAAGGTTCAATTCATTTATCAATGAAAAAACATTACATTTTTTGAAAGATGGTTAACCATATTTAACTATACTACTATGAATTTTCAAATATTAATAGTAAATATTGTGTTTGCAAACAGTGAAACGACTAATTTTTTATAGGGTATTGATTACTTTTATGTATAATATATATAAATTTTGTGAAAAATGAAAACATACTATATTAAGAATAATTAGAATGGAAAAATGATCGATACATAGCACCAAAACTAAACAAATGAAAAGGATGAATTAAAAAAAACAAATCAAGCCTTCAACCAAGGATCAAACCCAGGTCCTTTTTACACATATGTAAATATCCACCCAAGTACCAGCTAGGACAAGTATCATTTCATGACAATATATAACACATTAAATATATATACAGTTTTGCTGATTATCAGCTTTACATCAACTTCGATTTTTTTCTTCTCGGGGAATGGGGGGCAAGTGTACCCCTTGTACCCCCCTAAATCCGCCCCTGATCACCGCAACTGTTAGTAATATTTTACTACTTTAAAAAAGTTATATAACTTCTTTAAACATGAGCAAAACTTGTGTAATCTAATCTACATTTATGACTATATACCAAAAGAGACACCAGGAATGACACGTGTCAATTCATGGTGCGATTTTTTCCCGCTAAAAACCACTTTCTCAAAAAAGTATATATATTTTATTTTATTTTTATTTACCTTTTTATAAACTATTTATGTATGAAAACAAAATTTAATTTATAAATTATGCCAATAATAGACACTCCAACGTAATAATAATTATTCTAAATTGATAATATTTTAGTCTAATCGCTATATTAATAATGGAACATGTATCTATTACTATATATTAAAAGAGACACTAGGAATGACACGTGTCAATTCCTGGTGCGATTTTCCCCCGCTAAAAACCACTTTCTCAAAAAAAGTGTATCTGTTTTATTTTGTTTTATTTTTATTTTAAACCTTTTTTACCTCAATATTTTGGTCAATTTACCATATTAGAATTTTAAATATGCACATTAGATGAATAAATTTAAACGTGTATGTTAAAAAAGTTATAACTATGCAGTAGTTTGAGAGATATCCAGTTAAATATTTTGTGAAAAAAAGATCAATATTCGTGCATGCACGGGATCTAATCTAGTAATATACTAAAAGAGAGGAAATCAATGTGGTGATGACAAATGTCACTCATTAATTGACCTCTTTTTTAATATAAAAAATTAAACTTAAAATAAAATAATTAAAACAAATCTTTTTTAATTCCTTTAGTGTTAAATTGCTCCAAAAAATAGTTCAACCTAGACGTGAGATATTGCTCCCAAAGTATATCAAATATTTTATATTATTACAGATCAAAAGTATATATTTTCTATAAGGAGTATTATTTTTCATTTATGGGAAGAAATAGCAAAAAAAACGTAATTCATATATAAAGTGAATACTTCATTAGTGTTTTTCCTATTTTAAATTTTCATACGATCAAAATAATATCCATTCAGACAAATTTATTAGATTTTTTAAAATTACATAAGATAAAACCATATAAAACTCATGTATATAATGGCTAGGGGTGTGCAAATGCGGGCTCGGTTACCCGTTAGAAATTTATTTCAAGTACCCGTTATTATCAGTTTGCAAGAATGCTGACCTACCCGCTTATTCGGATATCGGGGGTTTTCCGATCGGTTCAGTCAGGTAATAGTTCACATAATTTTGTTAGAGTTTTCTGTAAAAACTGTAATCATATTTAATTGAAGAAAAAAAACCACCTATAAATATGAGTTTGAATTCTATATATCTGATTCATACAATGCAAAATTTAACAAAATAAGAAAAACAAAAACATACGAAAATCAACAACATATGAGCAAAATTATCCAACATTAATAGTCTGAATACATCATTAATATCCAACATAAAGCATACTATATATATTGCTGCAACATCCAAATTATCCAACATTAATACTTTAATAGATTACCATGGTGCGTAATCCAACATCAACACCAAGCCATCAGCAACCCAACGAACATCATGTTAATTTCGGTCGGTTCGATTACCCGCTTTTCGGATCGGTTATCCGCATGTTCGATTCATATTTTTTTAAATGCAAAAACGCCGACCCTAACCCTATTATTTCGGTTCGATTATCCGCTTTTTCGATTCGATTTTTTCGATTTTCGGGTTCGGTTTTGACTTTCCGGATTTTTTGCACAGCCCTAATAATGGTTGTATCTTATGCTTTAAAAAGATGACCATTATATAAGTAGGTTTTGAAAAGACCAAAGTACAAACAAATTATAAAAAAGTACATAATTACTTCGGTGGTATAACCATTATAAGATGAACCTAAGATCTTATATACGAAGTGGATGAAAAAAGGACATAATTTGTTATATACGGAGTGGATGCGATTAATAAGTCATGTCCTTATCCGTTGTATTAATCTTATAAGGATGAGATTTGTAAGGATTATATTATAAATGATACACAGGCAAAAGATGTTGGTCGACCATAAGATACTACCAAAGCATATACGAAGTATAATCATATCCCGACCCGTTGTATCTTTATCTACGGAGTCGATGAAAAAAGGATATCTAACGGGTCAGGATATTATAAGATATTATATACGGAGTATATAGAATAATGTCAAAATCTTAATTATAAAATATATTTGACTTTATTACTAATTTACATACTAACTAATGGGTAGCAAACAATATAGCAACAATCATTTCTATATAAAATATTATGGATTCAAATATGGAGTATATTATACGAATAATGTTGGGATTTTAATTTTAAAAATGATTACATGTTTTATAGACTTACATAAAATTAAATCAAAATATTACTAATAGGGAGTATATACTAATGACTATCTATATGAATTGCAACAAACTTCCAGGAAATAAATATTTTTGCTAAGGAAGTGAGAATAATATTAAGCTCAAAAAACGATTACAACCTAAACTAACTTCAAGAGAATCGAAACAACTAGCTAGGTTGTACCCTTTCAACTAAGAGCTATCAACCAACAAACACCCCAACAAGCTTACAACGTAACTAAGCTTACAAAGTCAAAAACCAAAGGTTATCTCTCCTACTATGTAACATGTTTAGGCAAAACCACCTAAATTCTATTTCTCACTGTTTTCTTTTTTAATAAATAAGACACTGAATGTGGCAATAACAAATTTATCCATCATTAAGTTTAATTAGGAGAATATCTATAAAGTACATGTGTCCAAAGTATATTATAATCAGACAACCGAATTGCGAGTACAGTTTTAAAATTTAAAATTGTCTTACCAAAAAATAATGGTGGGTCCAGCAGTATAGGGCTAAGTTTGACACATATGATAAGTGGGGATGTAAATAATTTTGTCTATTACCAATATTTGTTTTTTTTTTTTTTTTTATAAATACAATACTTGTTGGGGCATTAACAAATTTATCCATCATTAATTAGTCTTAATTAGAAGAATATTTATAAGCTATATGTGTCCAAATCACAATCTAATCAGAAAATTAAGTTGTCAGATATTCTAGAATAGAGTTTTAAAATTCAAAACTCTCTTACCAGAAAATAATGTCGGTCCCAGCCGTCTAGGGCTAGGTTTGACACATGTGATGAATGGGGAGGAAAATAATTTTGTCTATGTAACATTATTTGTTTTCTGTTTTTAAAAAGTAAGACATCAAATGAGGCAATAACAAATTTATCCATCATTAATTTTAATTAGGAAAATATCTATAAGCTATATGTATTCAAAGTATAATGTAATAAGACAACGAACTTGTCAAATACTCTTAGAGTTTTAAAATTCAAAATTCTCTTATCAATAAATAATATAGGGTCCAGCTGTCAAGGGATTGGTTTGAGGCGGGTGTGGATACATGGACGGGTGATAAAGCGGGGTTAACTTTTATTTTCCGCCTGCGAGGCCGGTATCAGGACGGGGATGAATATCATAGCTATCGTGGTGACGGGCATGGGGATGAGAATTTTAGGCAGGTATATGGGTTAAGGACCAACCCCGCCCTGCTTCGAAGTTATCTCTAGCTGAAAAAGGAATATGGTGGGGGTAAGTGTTAAATGATTGGGTAATGATGTAGATGATAGGAGATATTAAGTGGGTATGACTATCGAAGTAAAGAGAGGATGAAAATAAATTTATGTTTGACATGGGTTATGAAATTAAGGGGAAGAATAAAAATTTATCTATGTGCCCTTATTTTATTTTTTTGAATTTGTTAAATAATTAAAACATGAAATGGAGCAGTAACAGATCTATCCATCATTAGTTTTAATAAGAATTGAAGATCATCTATAAGCTCTATTTTTATGAAATTTGTCTATAGTTATAGTTTAGTAAAAGTTTAGATATGCAAATTTAATATTCATATCAAAAATCGTGCATCGCACGGGTATTATACTAGTTTATCTACTATTTTACTATGTAATTACCAAATTTTTTAGATGCAACTATTTGATTTTTACACTAGCTATTATATTCACACATACCTCTACTTTTTATGTTTTTTGGTGATTATTAATACTTTATGATCAACATAGTCATGTACTCCGTAGTATTTTGTTGGATTTGTCTAAATATATACTTAAATAATACTACCATTTTCTTTAATAATTTTTACTAATTGATAATTTAAGATATTAATAGTTAAAGTTATTTCTTAACAACTATGAAAATAAAAGTGGTTTATCCACAAAAAATAGAAGAAGTAGTAAACAAAAAAAATGATATTGGTAGTCCAACAAAAAATCTTTGCAAATTGATGTGGAGCTGACAAATGTCGCTCCGATTTTCTTCTTTTATAATATTGGTCACTAACCTATGACAAAATAATTAATATACTTTGTATATATTTTACCTAAAATCTTCTAATTACTTAGGGTAATAATTTACTATACTATGAATTACTTATTTATCCATGTCAATAAACTTCTGAATTTCAATATATATATTAATTATAGTTATATATATATATATATATATATATATATATATATATATATATATATATATATATATATATATATATATATATATATATATATATATAGTAAAAGAGAGGAAAATCGATGAGAGATGACAAATGTAGCTCTCTAATTTGCCTATTTTATACCATAAATAATGACTAATTGTAAGTACTATCAAGTTTCGTTTAAAATTATGTCATATACTGAGTACGGATATGTTCGAACGTTCCTTTGATCGTTTATTCGTTTATTATTTGTAATCCAATGAAAAATATTTGCATACAATTTCTGATAACCGATATTGAAAATCTTATAATAGTTTAATTTGGAATATCAATTATATTGTTATAATACTATCAACTTTTTAAGAATTTGTGTCATGTAATGAATACAGATATGCATAACAAAAGTTAACAATTGATTTAATGATTAAACAAGGTTGTCTCAAACATTTTACATGTCATTTGTTAACTAACAAAGTGGGCCCCTAGCCATATAATTTCTTTAATATGAAGCCTATATATACTTAATCTTAAATATCAAAATTAAAATAACTTTTACCACATTCTCATTATCGTAATATCTTTATACAGATCACGGATAATAATTTATTCGCTCATATTATTAAAGTTTTAAGAGCATGTTGATTGAAATTTTGACTAATATATATATCGTAATCAGCTATGTCCAAAGTCATATGATCTAGATGATTAAGTTTCCTCATTATTAATAATATGCTTGAAATAACAAAATATTTTTTTTATATATATTAATGTAAATGATTGCAATATTACTTTAAAATTTCGTGCAAAATAAAATTTATATATGTACGGAGTAAATGGTGAATCACACTTAACGATGGGTCGAGTTTGAATTTTTAGATTGGTTTGACGACTAAGTTAAACGTAGATGATGACTAATGTTGACTAACAAAAAGAGATTTTTGGTGGATAGGTATAAGGATAATATGTAACCACCTTGGTGATGGGGCGAGTTCGAATTGATCGGATTTGTGAACACTCACCTAATCCTAATTATGTATGTCACTTTTTAATATTTTTGTCAATATTATAACTAATGCAATCATTTTGATACATTGTAATAAACTTATGTCAATATATTTAAATTTTAGTTGAAAGGAAAATTGGACTATTTATCGAATATAGGGATGTCAAATTGCCAATGCTAAACCAAGTATTACTTGTTGCACACTTTGATTGTGGTTATTGATCTAATAATCTCATTTTCATGACGTGGTGATTTAGTAGGACAGTTCTTCTTACCTATAAAATAAAGAAATAATGTCATAACCAAAATCTCAAACTAGAATAAAATAGGAGAGAAAATGTAATAAAAGAGGGAATATAAAGAAGGGAAAGAGGACAAGAGAATAATGTTTGTCCTTTGGTAAGACATTGGGAAAGAAGTGACAAAAAAGGAGCTCATAAATTACAAAAGGTACCCAAAAATTAAAAATATTATTGGTATAAAAAACGACACAGCGCCCCCGACAAAGATTTTGGCAGTACGGACCAGACTCAAATATTGTATTCTTCCCCTAAAAAAATACTCATAATATAATTTTGATTAACTCATCAAATTACACAATAATATTGTACTCATAAGGGGGTAAAGTGAGGCTCGATATTTAAGAATTTTGTTTTTACATTTATTTAATTAATTAAATATTAATGTTTGTATGACCCAATTAAAATTCCTTCTAAAGGAATATATGTCGTGTTGGTATAACCTACCCATAAGTCCATAACTATAATACGAGGAGAATGATTCTACTCTTTTTTTATGAAGATGCCAAATCTTGTATCAAACGGTTTGATAGCCAGACTGTTAGAGTTTATGGTATCAGACGGTTTGATGCTTTAAATAATGTAATTTAACATTATTGTATATTAATTTATATACAAAATACGGAGTACTTGTTTGTTGTATTAAAATTTGAATACAAAGCACTCATTTAAGATGAAGAGTTATTGATAATTGTTACTCATAGCTAATCTACCTTGTAGGTGTTGGACAAAACTAGTTGTTGGACCAATTAGAAGGTCTTAACCTAATGGTAAAAATTAAGGGATTTTGTGTACGGTAAGTTACAGGTTCGAATCACCCCCTTTTCATTTGTAATTTAATTACTAGTCTTATATCCACGCGATACTTGAGCTAGTATAAAAATTTAAAAATTGTGTTATTATTTACAACTAAAACCAAAAACAATAGGCAAGAAAAATGTTCAAACAGTTCATCTAAAGAAAAGCTAGATCGACATCATCTCATAAACTAATTAAACATCTAAATAGTGAAATAATGTCTCATGTCCTTGTACGTCAAAAATCTAAAATGTAGTACCAAAATAAAGAAATTAAACATATAAAATAGTGTGTTTCACTTTTTTTATTTTGCTCACAATACACTTGTCTAACCATATGCACTCCTCAGGCCAATTGATTTGCAGCACATAACTAACATCATAGAAATGTTATGGATAAATATATTCAATTGGTGTGGATAATACCCGCAAATGTTTTTTGGTTCCAAGGTTGAGAATACCTTTTTCATGATTGGATTACGTACATTAGGCGCAAAATGATTCCCTTTTAATTTTAAATAGAATACGAGCTAAAAACATTTAGTTATAGTAGATCGAAACCCGTTGAAGTACTAATTTATTTCATCAGATAAGCAACTAAAAATGTGTTGGTCACGTCATACAATATTGTTACTCACAAAAGCACTTTTATCAAATATGGTAAGTTGAAGCAATAACCTGTAAAACTAAATTAGATATTAAATTTTCCTTTAAAAAAATCATGTATTAGTTTCGACCTTCGATCAAAATGGAGTATTAATTTATCCCTCCATTTCGACCTTCGATGTTACATACCTTGATATTCGTCATCGTCCAAATATTATTTTTACCAAATTATTAACCAACCTTATTACTGCAATTTTTGTGGTCCATCTTTAGTTTATAATTAAGACAGAGTATAATTTACTGTTTTTAAATAAATACATTGTATTGAACATTAATATTTTACCTAGTAAACCGTAGGTTTTTTTTCTTCTACCTCTCTAGTCTACAATTAGTACTCGTATTGTTTGCTACTAATTTTTAAAAAGTGAATAATAAATCTTTAGCTAGTGTATAATTTATGCATATTAGTACTTCGTATTTATCCCAATCTTCAAAATTGAATAGTAAATCATTAGCTAGTGTATAATTTATGCATATTTAGTACTTCGTATTTATCATAATTTTCAAAAGTGAATACTATATGTATTATTTGCATCTGTTACCTAATTATTGTCACTAAATAATCTTGCTTTGACTTTTTCCTAATCAGATGTTTTAATTATATAGGAAAAAAAATGTGTAATAAATTTGTATCGCACTTTCCTTAAATCTTGACATTAATTACTAATGTTTTTATTTAATGTAATTTGAATTGTGAGTAAGGGTACTATAGACTATTCTATAGTGGACACCAAAAAGTCATTTACCATAATTACTTCAAGAATGCTTTTGTAAAATCGGTAACTTTTGTGTAAGACCGCCGTACCGAAAAGACCACTTTGATTGCTTAATTAATTTGTTACATTGCTTAACTAATTAACTAATTAGTTTCTTTTCAGTGCTTAACTAATTGATTTCATTATTTAAATTAAATGACATTAAGTTAGTGTTTTGTGTAAAATCGCCTTATATAAAAGTTTGTAATGTAAAATAGAGATAACGCCTTTATAACTCATTTACACCCGTTATTGAAATAGTAAATTAAAGTAAAACTATCCGAAAACATAATGTTGGTAATTTAAATTATGCTATACTAAGTACTTCAAAATAAAGCTAATTTGATCAATTTTTACTTAACACGACCCCAAACTCTAGTAAAATTGTACACTGTAGACACCTACTTTTGTCCCCATTCCCGAAAGGGAAGGTTCGATGATGAGAATGTAAATCTCCGCTTGGCAACGCATCTCCTATAAAATAACGAATCTCAAATCACCCTTTCATTTTAGCCAAACTGCTATTTATAGAAACCTGCTAAAAATGGTAACTGCCGTAAGAAGTAGTTGTTAAAAGTGGCAAGACATAAAAGATAGAAATCTGTCAGAATTAGGTGTTGCACTCCAACATAAAGTCCTAAAAGAGATAGAATTGGCAAAGGAATTCTATTCCTGTTATAATTCAAAAATAAGAGTTACGTATTAATTAAATTCCTAACGGACCCAGAGTTCGTAACGGGCCCAGACGCATTCCGTCATAAGTTGATACGCACTAAGAAACTCGGATAAGTCTCAAAAGCTCCGTGATTAAGAGTCCAAATCTGACAAAAGGCTCGGCCCAGACCCTATTTTCAACGCATGGGCCTGGGCGCCGAAAATACCTGGGACGTGTTGTCTCCGAATTCTCTTTGGGTTCGGATTCTAAAGATCTATCTTTCGACCAACTCTTTCCCTATAAATACAGCCTCATAATCGACGAAAAAAGGACACACAATTCATAATCTGAGTATTGACTCCAACCCTAAGCCTAGGCCTCACGCTGCGAAATTGATCCCGCGTTATGTCGCAATCGACCCAAAAGTCGAACAGAACGTATCCTGTCCCTTGTAGCTGATGAATTAAGCCTAAATACTGGAACACTGCTCAGAAACCCGAGATTCGTTAAATAAAAGGAGAAATAGCAAAGCCAAGTGGTTAGTTTTCTGAGAACCGTGACGCACCTCTCAAGGGTGCGTCGTAATGTGTCCCTTCGCATGATTTAATCGCTTTCATCACCCTTTATAAAATTGTTAAACTATTAATCTGATTGATCTATCACGCCTAATAAAGATAATATCTTGGACAATTGAACTATCATGCTAGGTACCTTAAATCAATCTAAACAAGATAATCACGATCGATTTAGTATTATGTGTTGCATATTGCTAAAATCAATTCAGAATAGTTTAATAGTTAATGCATGTCCCTTAAATTATTTATGCTGAGCTAGTAAGGATAACCTGCCTCTGGAATTATCGATGAACGCTCCTCTCGGTAGTTACAGTCCCCCGAACTCTCAATCTCTGCCCTGAGGGTGTACGTTGAGCGATCCCCACACCAGGGATCACAAGGGAACCTATGGCCGTCGTGGTCGAACATAATTGCACTCCCTTTATGTCACGATAACCGGGTTTTGTCAGTTTTTCTCATTGTCGTTGAAAACTGAATGACGACTCTTATATTACTAGTCGATTGGGTGTAAACTCACAGGAAATCTAACTACACTTGATCTGACGACGTCACGCCCACGAGGGACGAGGTCATGCATTAGCCTCGTGCTTTTTCGACCCCCTCACATACACCACCACAAATAATCCAAATTATCAATCCGTACTATTCTAGAGAGAAATGGTAAACGGAAGACATGATGGTTTGATTATGAAACTTTAGAAAGACGGGTAAAGTGTCATTTTTTTTTCCTTTGCTTTTTTGTTTATAGTCTTTTCCAAGGAGATTCAAGCTTCTTTAAGGTATGGTTTATGATCTGCATCAAATATAATATTAGTAATTGGTAACCAGTAATTGAAATTTACAGATAATCAGTAACCAAAACGATATGTTAATTGTATGTGTACTTGATTCGGCAACGTGATGTATGTTTTTTTTATAAGCTTTGGTTTTATTACTTATTCAATGCTTAAAGCACCTGATTAAAGCCACACTTCTTGACAAATCTTACATATTAATGCTTGTGATAGCATTTTTAACAGAACATGCATGAACATCAGAAAAAAAATTAACACCATGCTATGAACTCGTCCTGTCTAGTGAGCCCTCGTTTTGCCAATGAGTCGGCTACCACAATTGTCTCTCGGCTCCTGTAAAAAATGTCAACCCCTTGTCCGTTCTTCATGGCATGTCTGATGAAGTTGATGATAAAGTTCAGGTTCCATGGGTCGTTGTTACCCCCATTGCACCAGCTTACATCATTTGCCGAATCTGATTCTTCTATGAACTTTCCATGATAAATTCTTTTGATTCCCTGTGATATTTTTAGTGCTATGTAGATCGCAAAGATCTCAGCATGGTTAATCTCCATGAAAGGAATTGGACGGGAGAAGAGGCACACAAATTCCCCATGGTGATTCCTCAGGACACCACCTATAGCTGATTTGTCTTCACTGAATTTCAAGGAAGCATCAACGTTCCATTTGTAAAGGGATGAGGGAGGAGGAGCCCATAGTTGTTTTTGGATTATGCGTGAAGCCTGTTGAGACTTTGAGCTACCAGATTCCCATTTGAGGCATAATGGATGTCTGATGATGTCATTTGAGCTGTAGGGGAATTCGTCTCCCCACCCTTTAATCCACCCAGTGATTCGCAACAGGACAAGGTCTTGGAGGTGAGAGGTAGGGCAGGAGATGTTTTTAAAGCAACGATTGTTTCTCTCCCTCCAAAGAGTCCATAGTATAATGAAAAAGCTTGCTTTCCAAACCTTTTTGAAAAATACCCCCCGATTAGGGTGGAGCCATTGGTCGTATGCTGCTTGGGTAGAGTGGGGCATACACCACTATAGTTGCCATAGTTCGAGCCACCAAACCCATATATTTCGAGCCAATTTGCAGTGTAAGAAGATGTGATCACATGATTCTAATGATGAATTACACATGTGGCAACCCATTGAGGTAGCGTCTAACACACCGAGGCAATATAACTTGTCTTTGGTGTTTAGTTTCCCTTGAAGAGAAAGCCAAACAAATATTTCTACTCGGTATGGAACCAGACCCTTCCATAGCCCAGGGAAGGTTTTTTTGTTGATTTTTGATGTCTTTTTTTGCAAGCTCAAGGCTGAATGATTTCACCGAAAAGCATCCCTTTTTGTTTGGCATCCATATATGAGAATCCGAATCTCCGAGAGATAGACTTACATCACGGAGTAGTTGCATCAAATTACCATGCTCGAGATTATCTTGCGGTCTGAGGCTTCTTGACCAGATTAATGCCCACTTCCATTCAAGGCCATCCGCAAAGCAAATGGATGCAATTTTTGCATTTTTGAATATGCTGATCAGGAAAAGTCTAGGAAAAAGAGATTTGAGGGAGGTATTGCCAAGCCATACATCGTGCCAAAAGAAGGTGTCATGTCCATCCCCAATTTTCTTTCTAATCAACGATTTCAGCATCTCCTTTGACTGTGGGTGTGACAGGAGGGCATGGCTGATATTTCTCCAAGTTCCACCTTGCTTTGGTGTATTGAGGTCAACTACAGAGAATAACGACCCATACCGTATTTTTCATTGATCAGAATGCGCCACAAAGGGTGGGCTTCGTTTAGTAGCCTCCACACCCATTTGGCTAACAAGACCAAATTTTTATGATGAATGTTGCCAATATTGAGACCCCCCTGGAATTTAGGTGCTTCAACAACACTCCAAGCAATTGGAGGGAGGCATTTTCTTTCTAGGTCACCACACCAAAGGAACTGTCTTTGAATCCTTCGTATTTTAGAGATTACTCCCATTGGGGAGGGGAATAAGGACATATAATATAGTGGTAAGCTAGATAAATAGGCTTTTACAAGTGTTGCACGGCCTCCGATAGATAGGGGGCTTCCTTTCCATGATGCTAGTTTTTTCCTCATTCGGGCCAAGATGGGGTCCCACATATTGTTACGGTTCATGTTTCCTCCTATTGGCAGGCCCAAATAAGTGAATGGCATTGACTCGACTTTACATAGCAGAGAGTTTGCAGCCTTTTGAAGCCATTGTACATCAACATTTATCCCAAATATTGAGCTTTTGTGGAAATTAATTTGTAGGCCGGATGATAGTTGAAATAGGATGAGTGTCTTTTTTATGTTTAGCAGTGAGTCCAGATGGGGGGCACAAAAAATTAGAGTGTCATCTGCATACTGCGGGTGCGACACTTTTGATCCGGTTCTGCTTATGTCGACTCCCTCCCAAAGATTAAGGGACGTGGCCTTTTGGAGTAGCAGGTTGAGTGGCTCCACCGCAAGGTTGAACAAGAACGGTGATAGGGGGTCACCTTGCCGAAGGCCCCATTGGAGTTTGAAGGTGTCTGTGGGTGAGCCGTTGATAAGAATAGATGCCGACGATGTCGTGACACACGACCTAATCCACATGCACCATTGAGGGGGAAGTTCATTTTCTCAAGAACCCAATCGAGGTAAGCCCATGAGATGCCGTCGAATGCTTTGTGGAAGTCAAGTTTTAGTAGTGTAGCCTTAGTGTTGTTTCGTTTGCAAGAGTCAATCACTTCAGTAGCAATCAAAGCTCCGTCCAGTATTTGACGGCCTTTAATGACTGATATTAACCCCCAAAATTTGGACACAAAATTTAGGGTTCATAACATATTGTTTCCGTGATCTTTACCTTTAAAAGGTCGTAAAATACAATTTTGCCTTTTTGAGGTTGTAAAATGCAATTTCTATTTTTTTAAGGTGGTAAAATATAATTTGTCAAATTTTTAAGGTGGTAAAAAATAATTAATCTTTTTAGAAAACTAAAAACAAAAATATGAAAACCCAAAAATAATTTCCCATTTTTTGTTGTCAGTTTTCAAAACCAACATGTTTAATATAAATAAGACTGTTTTTAAGTTCATAATTCAACCTTAAATCATGCAAGTACTCCCTCCGTCCCTTAATACTTGCACCGCTTTCCTTTTCGGGCCGTCCCTTAATACTTGCACCGTTTCTATAAATGGAAATTCTTACCAATATTATATTATTTCTCACACTTACCTACTAACCCACCTACACCACTACTCCCTACAAAAAAATCATTTAAAAATTCACATACCCCACTCACCACTCCCCATCCCTTACACATTTCCCACTAACTATGTTAAAAAAATACTCCACTATCAACTAACACTATTAAATTAGTAAGTCAATTCAAATGGTCTTAAACTCCGCACCGGTCAAACCGGTGCGAGTATTAAGGAACAGAGGGAGTAAGATTTTTAAAACAAAAAACCAAAACTTGAAAACTAGCAGTGATACCGAACAGACCCAAATGAAAAGATCACACTATCAAGGACATTTTAGTCATTTACATTTTTTTTTTTTTTTGGGGGGAGTAATTACCAAGTACGTAGTATTCCGTACTAGAAAGTAGAAATGGGGAGATTGTTATTTTGTATGGTAGCCATAGCTAGTATCAGAAGAGGTTATCAATTGAAACAAAGAGTAGTTAGTGAGTAAGTGTCTCTTGGAAATTGTATCATTCTGTTCTATCGATCATATCAAGACCTAGTTAAGATATTGTAGACCAAAGAATTTTGACTCCCTTGAAAACTGCTTAATGCTAATTGTCTTCACTTGTTATTATTCCCGGGCTCGTCTTCACATACTCCATGTTCAACCTTGTCTTTCAAGTTAGTTTAGACTTTAGAGAACAACAAGACGGAGCAGATGTTGAAGTGTTAGCCCTTTGGGTGTGTTTTTTATTTTCAAATGAAATCTGAATTTATTTGAACTTATTATGATTTAGTAAATCTTGATTGACCATGGTAGAACACGACTGAAATTTATTGGACCTGATCAGACTTGATTTCAAGAGAATAAATTTGAGAAAGTCAACTTATATGACCATATTAGAATTTATATATTAACCTGACAGAACCTGAATGCAATTTATCTGAACTAATCAGACTTAAAACTTATATTTTTTAAGGCGAAGAGAACGCTCCCCTTTAACCGAGGGGCCTGACTCCTTCAAACGCTAGTTAAGGTTTGTTTTTCTTATTAAGAAACTTCCTAGACATTATACTCCATAGTAGCCAAGATCCATTAGGAAGATGGATCTCATTTCATGGGGGTATTGCCTATTGAAGGGTCGGAGTAACAATTACTCGTATTTAGTTTAGTTAGCTACAATCATTTTGATGGTATCTAAATATCTAACACTTGAAATCAAATCGATCTTGTCGGCTCTATCTATGCTAAATAAGAATATAAGATCGCTAAAATAAAATTTCCATATCTACTTTTGTACAACATGACAAAGTTTAAGGCTCTGTTATGTTCAACTTAATTTGACTTATTTCAGATAAAATAAGCTAATTCAGATAAGTTCAGTAAAGTTCAGATAATATAAACCTTCATTCTATTCGACTTATTGTGGCTGAATTTATATTATCTGAACTTATCTGAACGTAATAGAAATTATCTGAACTATTATGAACTTATTTTATATGAGAAAAATTTATTTTAACCGAAATAAACTTATTGTGTGTTAAAATATCTGAAAAACCTTATTTTTTCTGACTTATATTATCTGAACTTAAATGAAATTATCTGAACTTATCTGAACTTAACTGAACTTACCTGAACTTATTAATTTTGTCAGAAATAAGTCTAAATAAGTCGAACAAAACAGAGCCTAAGTTCAGAAAAAAAAATGAGTTTTTTTTTCAGGCTGTTTTACCCACAAAAAGTATTTTTCAGGCAAAATAATTTCAGATAAGTTCAATTAATTTAAATTAAGTTCAGATAAATTTAAATAATATAAATTCAGAATAAGTCGAATAGAACGAAACCTAATTTACAACCGTACCACTTGTGAATTTAATTAGTTTAGTTACTCAGCGGCTAAAACCAAGTCTCTTTTTAGTTTTCTTTTCTCGTTTTATGTATAACCTTTTTGATAGTATTTGATGAGAAATTCCAACCTCCTTACTATACTCCTTTTCCCACCACACTTTTTCCACATATTTTTTAAGATGTTTCTACCCCACTTTTATTTTGAGATAAAGCAAAAGCCTAAAAAGCGAGAGATGAAAAAAAAAACTAGCCCCCTCAAAAATAAAATAAAATAAAATAAAATAAAACTAAGAAATAAAAGAGGAAAGGTAATACTCCACCGCTTCTTATTGATTTACCCGTTTGGAATGCGCAATTGTCAGTGTATATATTTAACCATTTATAGACCTTTTTTAAAATAAAATTAACCATTTATATATCTTAGTTTCGCATTAATAAAAATTTGAAATTCTTAAACAATTTATTGAGATGAATCAAATAAGACTCACATGAAATATGACAATGTTTTTCTACTCTGTATATATTGAGAACAAACAACTCTATAGTAAATTCTCTAAAATTTTAAATAGTTGTAAGATTTCAAACACGAAGAACTAAAAAAAGGACGAGCACTAGAAAGATAAAAAGGAATTAAACACAGTTAAGCTAAGAAAGAGAAAGAGAGATCGATTATTAAAACTCTACAATTGAAACAGAAAAAACACTAATACATAAAGGGAGTACTAGAAAGATAAAAAGAATTACACACAAATAAGCAAATTAATCAAGAAAGAGATAGAGAGATTATTAATTGAAACTCCATAATTAAAAAAACACACATGTCTTGGGCTTTGCTCCCTCTCTAGCTTATTACGGAGTACTATTTAGTTATTATTAATAAGCTAAACTGCTAAAGCAAAGAAAGTCCTCTAGAAAAGTTTCTATACAAAAGCCTTCTCTTGGTCCTTCAACCAACACAAACACACACACAAATTAAAGAGAGGATAGATATGATGAATAGGGGTGTGTTGCAAAACTCTCCGGTGCAACAATTGATGGCGGCCGGAAATCCAAGTTGGTGGCCAAACATTAATAACAATTTGATGAGGCCACCCATTTTGTCTTCTCATCACCATCAACCACCACCACTACTTCCGCCGCCGTCTTCTTTTCTAGCTCCGCCTCTTAATAACAACAACAACAACCACCATGACGACGACGAAAGTAACAATAATGTTTTATTCCATGCTCAATATAATACGAGTATACCTTTAGTAGCTGCTTCCTCTTCTTCTTGGCTTCATGATCATTCTACTAACCACCACCATGATGACCAACAACAACATCATCATCAACAACTTCCTGAGTCTTGGAGCAACCTTCTCTTGTAAATCTCTCCCCCTTTTAATTTTTATTTATTTATTTAATCTTCATCGATCTATCTATCTATCTATCTATCCGTTTGTTTATCTTTTATCAGTTACTCCTACCATGGCACGCGCACGCACGCGTACACACATGAGCTCAACCATATCCATTCTAGTGTGTGGTTTGTTGTATTTAGTTTGCTTTAGTTTACCGGGTTGTTATCGTCTTCGTTAAATGAGCTATTTGTAAAAAAATAAATAAAATAACTCAACCATATCCCTTTTTTAATTAATGAATATATTTTGCTATGCATGTCTCAAGATTATTGTTAAGTTCCTTAATTAGGTTTCCTTTCCCTATACTATTAGAGTAAGGTGATTTTACTCTTAAAATAGATTTCATATAGCTAGATCCGATCTATGTAAGTTGTAACCTTGATAAAAATGGATGTAGTTTCTCTAACATTTCATCATTTTAATCATTCCCTTATCGAAAATTAATTAAATTTTAATTGATCTATGAATGTAGGGGTGGAGTGTTTTTTGAAGAAGAAGCAAAAAAAATGGAGACAACTAATTGGGAAGAACAAGTAGTACTTCAACAACAAGCTCAACATCATCATCATCATCATCATCATCATCATCCTCATCCTCATGTTGTAGATGTCAAGCAAGAAACCTCAGTAAATAGTTATAATTACAGTGATCAAGAATTTCAGCTTGCAGTTGCAGCTAATAAAGCAAACTGGTCTCATCATCATCTTCCTCAACTCAATAATATTGTTCCCGTTTCGTCTCCTCAATCTTGTGTTACTTCTTTTAGTACTAGTAGCACCAACAACAACAACACCAACAACAACAACAACAACAGCAACAACAGCAACAACAACAACAACGGATTGTTGGATTTCTCCTCTTCTATATGTAGTGAAAATCTTCACTCTAGACAACCTCCTCCTCCTACTCCTCCTGCCCTCGATCGTTCTACCGAGGTAAGTGAAACTATTTTCAATTCATTCTGTCATTCATTCATTATCATCGTAGTAATTTCTGCAACTTTTTTACTGTACATGTCGTTATGACTTTCTATTAATAATTTTTTTGTCAATCCAAATTGATATTATCTTATATTCGATTTTGAATTTTATTGTAGATGCCGAATAACTCTCAATTATATTTAATTTTGAAAATTAAAATTAATTCTCTCCCTGTCAAAAATTTAATTTTTAATTTTAAAACTAAACGAATTTTTTTCTAGAATTTCCTAAATTTAATTAGTCATATAATATTATAAAAAATAGTAATTGGTCATATAATATTAATCATAATAATAACAACATTATAATAATTATATAATAATAATGATAATAATAATAATAATAATAATTATTATTATTGTTATTATTATTATTATTATTATTATTATTATAAACGTGTAAACATTTACATAAAGTTAGATGAAAGTCTAGAACCAAGCTAAGCTGTGCTCCCACCGCTTTCTGAATGCAAAAACTCATTCTATGAAAGATAAATTCACCACAAACTAAAATAAGATGTGCTCGCACCCCTTTATTATTATTATTATTATTATTATTATTATTATTATTATTATTATTATGCAGAGTACGTGTATATCATAGAGTAATTTATAAAAAAATATTATTTTTTATTGAGGGAAGTAATCTGTAAAATTATGGTTAATTTTTTTGTTTTTTTCCTTGTTAAAACTAAAATTGGAATTTTTTGGATGTTTTTAGTGTAATAGTGGGGCAACAAAGAAAGCCAAGGTTCAACCATCATCAACTCCATCAACAGCCTTCAAGGTAAAAAAATAAATCTAGCAAGAATTATTATTATGTGATTTTTGGTACTCTCACTTTCATTGAATTTTCTCCATTCCAAATCTTTTCTTCCTCAGAAAAACACAAGTATAAGTGCACAAAAACACATGTAATTACATACCTACTTTGTGTAACATTTCTTGTCTTTCTCTTATGTCTATTTCTTCCAATTTTCATTATTCTTTCTTTCTTAACTCTTCCTACCTCTCGTCTCTATTCTCATTCTCTCATCTTTAGATCAAGACATACCAATATCCGACTTAATTTTGTCTTAATTACTCCGTATTTATAAAATGTACTATTTTGTTGTCATTTTTTTATTTGTTACGGAGTAATTTGTAAATTATGTGGTGAATTTATTAACAAATATTTTGTGTACTGTCATTATCGGATTTATGGTTTACTGTATGATACTGACTACTAAGTAATATTATCTCCGTTCTTTTTTACGATGTTAAAATCAGGTGAGGAAGGAGAAATTGGGAGATAGAATAACTTCCCTTCATCAGCTTGTCTCACCTTTTGGAAAGGTAATTAAGTCATTATTACACATCATCTATGTTATTAGTCAAGCATAATTAGTAATTAAGCACCATTATGACTTTGGATTAGCAAGTTAATTAAGCTAACTAACAATTATGATGACATGCAAATTCCTCTTTTTCCAGGCATCATACACTACAAGAAATTGTACTATTAACGACGAGAAATCCCGTCGCGAAAGGCCAATAATCGTTGATTAACGACAGGATTTCCTGTCGCGAACCCGTCATAAAAGGGGCCGTCGTTAATAGAAATCCCGTCGTAAACCCGTCGTAAAAGACATTTGCGACGGTTAATCCCGTCATTGTTTGGTTGTTAGCCCCGTCGCAAAAGGCTTTTGCGACGAGATATTTGACCCGTCGTAATTAGGTTGTCGTTAAAGATACAAATTCTTGTAGTGATAACAATAAAGTGTATACCTCTTTCAAAATTTTCATTTTTCTAAAAACATGTCTAATTTGTCTTCTTGTTTTCCCTATTTTTAGGTTAATCAATTTCTTCTAGTGTTCTCTCTCCTTCTATAAGTTTTCAAAAATAAAAAAGTTGCACATTGACAAATATGTCATTCAAACTGTTACACCGTATAATTATTTAGGAATAGAAAAACGGAACACTGATTTACAATAATGTCAATAAAACTGTTATTTTGTAGTATCACAGGAAGTGCGCCAAAATCACTTAAACTTTGTGATCAAAGTAAATCTCATTTTTGGTTGCTCTTTTTGCAGACTGACACAGCTTCTGTCTTGTTAGAAGCCATTGGCTACATTAGATTCCTTCAGAGTCAAATTGAGGTAAGGATGGGCAAAAAAGATTCAATCAATTTATACATAAACAATTAGAAATATTATTTAATTAATTAATACAAATATAAACAAATAAGGGTTACATTTCTCAAAACATTCTTTTGGGTGTATATGGTCATATAATTCCCTCCTCGAATTTTGCAGGCCCTCAGTCTTCCATACCTAAACAACGGAGCAGGAAATAAGATGCAGCCTCACCCTGTAAGATTTTAAACTCTCTATTATGGAGTACTTTTTTGGGAATATATAGGTTCACGGCTTCACAGATGATAACCAGGGGTAATTTAATTGCGAAAATAATTTTAGCAAACCAATCCAGACATATTTTTTGTTAGTGCACAATCACACAACTTTTATGTTCTATTCACACGTAAGTGTACTAAAATCAGTTTTGTTTTAGGGGGTTTTTATTCGACGTCCTCCATCGCTAAAAACGCCCGTGTATTTATAGTGAAAGGACAATTTTACCCTTTTAAAGAAAACTACCCCCATCTCCCTTCACCCTTCCCCTTCCCAAGTTTTAAACTTTTTTTTAATCGAAATTAATATAAACAAATAAATTTTTAAACTACAATTTTTAACAAAAACTTCTAACAATATTTTTTTTTCAATTATATTAATTATTTTAATTATGAAATTTAGTAGTTATTCAATTCTTATTTTTGGCAACACTTTTTAAAATATTCGAAATTAAAAACGAAATGATAAACTTATTATTATTATTATTATTACTTTCGTTTTTACCTGGTGGAAAAAAAATTAATTCATTTTTTTTAAAACACAAGGGCCACCCGTAATTGGCGGCTCGGACCATGGTTGGTCCACCCGGAATTGGCGGCCCGGGCCATGGTTGGTCCACCCGGAATTGGTGGCCCGAACCATGGTTGGCCCACCCGAAATTGGTGGCCCGAACCATGGTTGGTCCACCCGGAATCGGCGGCCCGAACCATGGTTGGTCCACCCGGAATTAGCAGCCCGAACCATGGTTGGGCCGCCCGAAATTGGCGGCCCAGCCATGGTTCGGGCCGCCAATTCCGGGTGGACCAACCATGGTCCGGGCCGCCAATTCCGGGCGACCCTTGTGTTTTTTTTAAAAAAAATGAATTAAAATTTTTTTCCCGCCAGGTAAAAACGAACGTAATTTATTATTTCGTTTTTAGTTTTGGATATTTAAAAAAGTGTTGCCAAAAAAAAATTTGAATAACTATCGAATTTCTTAATTAAAATAATTGAAAAAAATAGAATTGTTAGAATTTTTTGTTTAAAAAATGTATTTGTTTATATATTAAATTCGATTAAAAAAAGTTTACAAATGTGAAGGGGAAGGGTGAAGGGGGAGGGGGTAATTTTCTTTACAAGGGCAAAATCGTCCTTTCACCATAAATATGAGGGCGTTTTTAACGATTGAGGACGTCGAATAGCGATACACTTGTTTAATCGACATACAACTATACTCCGTATAAGAAAGCCAATTTGTCAGCTATGAAACTCGTGTCGTTTGGAACATCCAAACTTTTTGATATTATACTTTTATGGTCGATGATAAAGGTCGCAACACTACAAGAAATTGTACTATTAACGATAGGAAATCCCGTCGCTAAAGGCCAATAATTGTTGATTAACGACGGGGGGTTTTCCGTGTCGAACCCGTCATAAAAAGGGGCCGTTTTAATGGAAAATCCCGTCATTAACCCGTCGTAAAAGACATTTGCGACGGTTGTTTCTGTCTTTGTTGGGTTGTTATCGAGCTTTTGCGACGAGATTTTTACCCGTCGTTATTAGGTTGTCATAAAAGATACAAATTTTTGTAGTGCAAATTGCGACAAATAAAATATGTCGCAATCTTACGTGTCACTCTTTTAATGGTACCACAATTGGATGCCACGTAAACCGCAACTCATCAAATTATTCTTACTATCGACGCCATATTTTTTACTATGAAATATTAAAATAGCTAGGTAAAATCCATAAAAAAGAAGGAAATGATTTTTATGATGGTTATAGTAAAAATATATTCCATTTATTTTGTAAATCATGAATTAAAAAATGAAATTACAATCTAATAATATATTTGTATGAAATTTTAAAATATAGTTGCGAAAAAAAATTATTTTGTAGGAAGTTGCGACATTTATCACTTTGCTACTTTTATATAATTGCATTAATCTCATTTTCTCATCGACCAACTCAATTTTTTTTTTTGATAATTGTATGATCCTATTTTCGTAATAATTTACATTTATGAAAAACTAAAGAAGATTCTGAAATTCAAAGTTCCTAACGCTCCCCCTCACAAAAATTAAAATAATAAAATTGATTCCTCCAGCTTAGGATTATTCATGTTGATTCATTTAATTTGGTCCTTGTTTATCAACATTTTATTTATTAAAAAGCCCTCTTCATTTTTTTTGTTTTCCAAAGAAGAATTAATATTAATGATGTGATAATGCTTTATTTGTAGATTAAAGGGGAGAGGAAGTGTATATTTCCTGAAGACCCTGGTCAGGTAAAGCTTTATTGGATCCATGAACCCCACTTTTTAAGGGCATGTACATAAACTTTGGGTTATTAAAAATAATTGATTTTTCAAAATAAAGCTGCCACTTTTTTCACCCCTTTAATTTTTGTTCTTCTTTTAAGAAACATGTTTTTAAAACTAAAAAAAATTGCAGCTTTCCT
Source organism: Spinacia oleracea (assembly GCF_020520425.1). Classification (NCBI taxonomy): domain Eukaryota; kingdom Viridiplantae; phylum Streptophyta; class Magnoliopsida; order Caryophyllales; family Amaranthaceae; genus Spinacia; species Spinacia oleracea. The sequence continues at coordinate 72,265,832 of NC_079488.1, forward strand.
GAGATTATAAAAAAAGTTAAGCAATTAAATAAAGCAGTGATTATTGAAGAATAATGATCAAATTATAATTGTATTTGACTCCTCTTAAAAAGCTGATTAGTGTATTAGAAGATGCTAATGCCTTTATTAATTAACTAATTAATTAATTAATTAATGTTTATTCTTTTGCTACAGCTCTTGAATGACAATTGCTTGAAGAGAAAAGGAGGTCCTGATCAGGTAACTAATGCCTTTACAATAAGCACCCTTCAACCAAAACCAAAAAAGAAAAATCTTTTATGGAAAAAATATTTTACTTTATAAATTACTTCTCATGTGTTACATTTTCTTTTTCATGATTTTTTATAGTTCTAGTAATTAAGTAAATGGCCCTTTAAATTATTATTTTTAATTCCAGCTAAAAAAAGTTATGTTTTGCTCACCTTATTTCATTTATTTTAGAATTAAATATGTAAAATAATAAATTTAATAAGTCCAGTTTATATCAATTAAGTTTAATTCAATTGAATGAACACTCCCCAATTGAAAATGACACATATAAAAGCATTCATATTTGCATAAAAACATGTTTGAGTGGTAGATTAAATTTCAAAATGTCAAGAACTCTCAGAACCGGAGGTTAGATGATTGGAAATGGTTGATTCCTATCAACAGACGTAGTTGTTTGCGTAAGTGCCTCCTTAATATTCTTTTACATGATCCATTTTACAAAACCAATTTTTTCCGTTTGGTATCTTTAATTTATGTTTTCAATTTTCTGTTTTTAAAAAATAAATTAAAAACACCATAAAGGATAGTTTCTAGGTTTTCTTTACAAGTTTTCAAAATCTTAATGCCTATTAAACAAAGTTTGAGTTCTTAATTCAAAATAAATTACGAGATTATGAAAATCATAAAATCAAAAACTGAAAACTGATATCATGTTTCCTTTTGATAATGCTAGGATTTATATAAAGAGGCAAAGGACTTGAGGAGTAGAGGACTATGCTTAGTTCCAGTGTCTTGCACATTACATGTTGGGAGTGAAAACGGAGCTGATTATTGGGCTCCGGCACTTGGTGGTGGTTTCCGGTAGACGGTGTTAGAGATTCGATGCATCGACGACGGCACACGGGAGCTTCAATTGAAATGATATACCATCATTAGCAGTCAATCTGCCCAACAATATCTTTCTTTCTAGGTAGGAAGAAAACACAAGGTTGATTGCTCCTGATGCTATGTTCTACTTCTCTTGGATTGCATTTCAAGTGTGCTGTTATTTTAATTTTAGATTTAAGATTTCAAGCTAGTGTTTTTTTAAACAATCTAGTTTTAAGAATAAGCTACTACTTTTAATCAAGATTTCCCAATTTATTTTGGTACCAATATAGTATTATGAATGTTGATTTCATGTGCATGTTTCCCATGCAATGATGCAATTGCATGCGATTCTTCATATAGAAATTAGATTTTGGGCATGGGCGATTTCCCGATCCGAGTGGCCGAGTCATCACCTGGATAATTGTTACTATGCCTAGTTTTCTGCAAAAATATATAAAAACAATCATAATTTACTCCTATTTTTTTATTAAAATCATTTTTTAATTATCACTTTATTATAAATTGCATAGCCAAGTGGATGAGTCATTAGTAGTTCCAATGACTAAGTCATGAGTTCGAATCTTGTATTTATAATTTTTGAATAATATTGGAAGACATGTAATGACATGTGTCGAATCAAAAGTGGAGGGCGCCACATGATATTGCTTACTTTCTTACAAACGCCTTTTAATAGATTAACTAGTTTATGGCCCGGGCGTTGCTCCGGGTTTTACTTTTAGTGGGATTTCCTTATTTTAAATATGTGCGTATGTGGTGCTATTATTTGATTTCCATGCAAGATCAGTGGCCGATCAACAAACTTCCTTCCCATATCCGAAAATCAAAACAAAGTCGAGTTCTCTTCTTCATGATTAGTTGATTATTATACTCTTGTCAATGTTTCCCTCTTCCGCACTCATAATTACACTCCATTACCCTAATTTTATTTTTATTTTTCAAGCTTAAGTTGAGAAGAGAAGAATTGTACATTTATAAGTTAAGTAATTAATTCCCTTTTGTTTTTTTCCCCTTTAATTCATTATTATTCATTTTAAAAAGGTTGTATTTATTATTTAAATAGAAAAATATAACATCATTGTGGCTAGCTAAGATGGTAAGAATGGTAACTTCAAATTCAAGAGGTCTAGTCACTACTACAAAAAAGGGTATAGAGTACTGTTGAAACACACTTTATAGGACGCCTTAGAGGCGTTCTCCAACTCAGCGCGCTATAAAGTTTATAAACGGGTAAAAAAAGCGTTTTATATACCTAGGCATAAAGTACAGTGATAAGAGATAAGCGTTCTCTATTCCCTTTCTAAAATCAGAAAATGAAGAAGGAATATAGAACGGTTAACGTACATAAACGTCTCCTATACTCTATAATAAAGCGCGCCTTCCGTACATAACCGTCCTCTATTCTACCAGTTAAATATTGAGATACAGAACACCTTCCATACATAGGCGTACTATATACGCTTCCTAAAATCAATAAAAGGAGAAGAAATATTGAGTTGTTATCATACGTAACCGTTAAATAAACAATAAAATAGGTAACGATTATTCTTCTTTTATAAAAAAAAAATCTAAATACGCGATTATCAAAAATAATTGTGTACATTAATTTATTAATATTACAATATAATTCGAATACATATCAATAAACAAATATACATACTAACATAAATATACAATGTCAAAAACAGAAAATGAATAAATTGGTGTGCCCAGACTACAACTATTTTTAGTACGTTCTTCGTCTTTTTAATTCGCCAGCAACTGATGGGAAAAACCATTCAAAGTTGTTTAATCAATGGGAGAAATTCACCACCCATGACATAAAAATTCCACCTCATAACACATCCACATCTAGCTTAAACCTGAAATCACAAAAAGTAAATTAGAGGAATTACGAAATTTTGCTCTACTTCAGGTGAAATTACTGATATCATTTTGACTCGTGAAATTAGCAAAAATAATTCTTGCATAAAGTCATATAACCCCTGCTTACACAATTAAAATCTCTTTGATAAGAATATGTCCAGGCCTTGATAACAACCAATCAAATTTAAATCATACTTAGAAGTAACATTTAATGATTTAATCATACCTCATCTACTTCTTCAACCGGATCATTCACACCTGCATTATACAATGTCCTCTTCCCAGGATCTGACAACACTAAAAACCAATACAAGAGATTTTGAGTTAAAAACTTGCACGGATCGTAATGTAACATTTTCAAACACTACACTAATGTGAGAACTGGTAAGTGACAACTAAACTACACAAATGAAAAGTTCTAACATTTAAACCAAAGTACAAATTATACTTTCAAGTACGTTTTATAAAATTAAGATTACAAAGCACTATATCAAAACGTAACAGGCTTACATCAGTGTTAATGGGGGCAGAAGGAAGAAGGGAATCCGAGATACGACGGTGGAGCGGCAGTCGCAACGGCGGGAGGCTGTAGATTAATTCGATCAGATATCAATCAAAATCAAGGCGAACATTCAAAGGGAAGACAAATAAAACCTAAATAAATGATAATAATTGGGGAAAAAGAAATGAATCAAATAAACATTAAATCAGAAAAATTAAAATTGGATTACCTTAGATCTTGCTAAAAAGATCAAGCATTCTTGCTAATTACTTCCGGCGGAGTAAGGTTACATATTTCGGCGGAGTAAGGTACATAAATACACAAGCTACGCACGCCGCTTCTGGTATGTCGATGAGTCTAAAACCATTCTCTCCGCCGTCAGTGCCGCCCTCGGCTGAATTCGAGAGCAACACTCCCATTTTATATGTTTGTATATGCGGATAAAACAAAAATTCGTGAGAAATATCTGGAAATTTAAAGAGCACGAACCATTTTGGGAAGATTAAATCTGCTGAAAATCAAGTACGAGGATTATTGAGATTGAAATTGCAAATGGAGAGTAATTTTTTTTTGTAAACCAGATATGTAAATTATTGTGAAGTGATGAAAGAGATGAGAAGAAAAAGAAAACAAAATTATAACTGTAAAAGAGAGTGAGGTTGCGGCTAATGCGGTAGGTGGAACTAGGTTATGAAATATTTTAAGGTATTGGGGTTTAATTTAGGCTAATTTTTGGGAAAATGATAAGGAGCGGTTGGTATGATAACCGCTTTGTATGCTTATTAATTTAACAATATTTATTAATTTAAAAATATTTTATTTTGGTAAAAGGGAAAGAAACGTATTTATAAGGTAGGCGCTTTATATTGTCAAACATACAAGACTGTCATAAGAGACAACCGTTTTATATAATTATGTGAAACGCATAACACACTTAACCGTTCTATATCTAGCGTTACGTATTTCAGTTCTTGTAGTAGTGAGTATTCAATCCTTGCTACATGCGTTTTGGTTGTCAACTACATGTCATTATACTTAGTAGTGGTGATGTGGCATAATAAGGAGGGATCTACGTGGCACATATACGTTCTTATAAACGCCTTTTAATATATTAGTATAGATATAGATTGCACTTATATTCGACATTACAAATTTGTTAAATACCGTCTAATAACTAATTTCTAACGTCTTGATAAAGATGAGTTATTGCTCCAACGTCTTGATAAAGATGAGTTATTGCTCCAACGTCTTGATAGAGCTATTGTAGATCAACAATTTGCAATACTCTATCCCCAAGCAACTATCTCTTACGGTATCTTCTCGGTTTCAGATCATGCTCCAGTATTTTTTGAAACGATATCGCCTAATCTTCACCAAAATAAACTCTTTCGATTTCTAATCCATGGACCTTGGATGGTGAATCTCATTCCATTGTCAAAAAACTTTGGAACTCTAGAAGAGAGAGATCTCGTTTCTTTAGAATTAAAGAAAAGTTATCTTCCATTAAAACAACCATTAGGGAATGGTCCAAAAAGAAATTTGGAAATAATATTTTCAAACTCCAAGTAAATAATGATAAAATCAAAGAACTTGGAATCAAACTTATTCAACAACCTTTTAACCCAATGTACAAAGATCACCTTCAACGAATGATTAAGCAGCGAGAAAAACTCCGGTTATTTGGCCAAAGCTGTTGAAAAAAGGTTCTTCAAAAAATAATGGCTTACACAAGGTGATAGAAATACTAGTTTCTTTCACCAACGAACTAAAGCAATTGTAGCACGAAATACGATATTCCGTCTCCAAAATAACCTTGATTTATGGGAATCGGACCCATCCATATTTTCAAACATGCGGCTAACAGCTTTCAAACACCGTTTTACCTCTGCTAATCCTCTTCCAAGATCTACTGACCTCACTTTTTTGCCAACTTTTGTCTTTACACAAGAACAACATGTTAGGTTATGATACATATAAACGAATATAAATCATGCGGAAAAACCATAAATGCCAGGATTCCAAATTAATTGATATAATACGATCATAGATATGGTGAAAGGAAGTTTTTATTTGATTCGATTTTTATGTATTTGTTAGATTTAAATCTTTATGTATATGTCGTATGACTTTTTATCAATGAATTAATTTGTTTATAAAAAAAAAAAGGTAGTTTCCTGAAGCAAGGTTGAGCTTTGTAGTAAGTTTTCCGAGATGAGGTTCAAGTGATCATTGTATGATCGTGTCATCCCCGTGATGGGCTGGAGGGGGAGATTGTTGTGGGTCCAGCCCACTTTTGTGCATAAGTTATGTTAATACTTGTGCTTGTATTTTAAGTGGAATCCCAATTTTCACTTATTGTTGTGGGCCAATGTTAGGTTATGTTGAAGCTTCTTTGGGAAGTTTAGGGTAACCTTTGGCTGACTTGATAGGCAGCAAAGGAGTGTGAGAAAATCAGAAAAATACACACAAAAAAGGAGAGGAGAGAAAGAGAAGAGAGGTGTTCGTAGCTCTCATGGAAGTCATCAGAAAACTGCCGTTTGCACAATCGGATCGTGCTGATTTTTGGTCAGCTTGTTAAGGATACATAGGGCCTCACTTTGAACAATTGGATCGTCGTTTTGAGCTCTGGTTTGTCCGTGGTCGCTGCTGGACAGAACCTACGTTTTTGGGTGATATTCTTCATCTCTTGTTTCTTAGTTGTTCATCTCTTATATATGCAAGTGTTGGTGGGTTGTTAACCTTTGTATGTATGATTTGGGTTCTTTTTCCCTCACAAGTCCCGTGGTTTTTACTCTTCACATCAAAAGGGGTTTTCACGTATAATTCGTGTGTGTTGATTGTTTTTGTTCGTCCGTATTTGATTGTTTTTGTTCGTCCGTATTTGATTGTTTCTTGCTGTCCATTATTGTTTGATTAATAGGTTATTTGCTTGGTGGATTATTTTTGGTGTATTGGAGTTATATTTGTTGGTTGATTATCTTGGAGTTTATCCTTGTGGATATTTGATATACTACTAGGGTCCTATCAGTTGCTATCAGAGCGGGGTTTTAATTTGATCATTTTTATGGAGTCTACTAGTAGTAGCGGAGGTAGTTCAATGGTTAAATTGACATCAACCAATTATTCCATCCGGAGACCGACGATGGAGGATTTGCTATATTGCAAATATTTGTATGATCCAATTGAACAACCACAAAAGCCGATAGCACCATTTCTAAACCTGAATAACCAGAAAAAGATTGGGGAAAGTTAAAGAGGAAAACTTGGGGAACTATCAGATAGTGGATTGATATTAGCATTTTCAACCATGTGTCTAAGGAGTCCGACCCATATGATTTGTGGAAGAAATTGAAAGGTCTTTATGAAAGGACGACAACACATAACAAAGCTTCATTAATCAAGAGACTTGTTAATTTGAAATTGAAAGGTGGAAAGTCTGTTTCTGGGCATTTGAGTAACTTTCGTGATATTATTAACAGGCTAACTACTATGAATATTGTTCCTGATGATGAATTGCAGGTTTTTTTCTTGTTGAGTTCGTTGCCAGATAGTTAGAAAACCTTGGTTGTGACTATTAGTAACTCTGCTCCAGAAGGTGTTCTATCTTTGGATGTGATCAAAGAAAGCATGTTCAATGAAGAGATTAGAAGAAATGAGATGGGAGTTGACAATTCACATGCTCTTATTGTTGAGAATCGTGGAAGACGCAAGAGTAAGGGTCCCAAAGGTCATGACAACTCAAAAGGGAGGTCCAAACATAGAGACAAAGAAACTAGGACATGTCATTACTGCAACAAGTCTGGCCATATCAAAAAGTTTGCCTACCGTTGGAAGAAAGAACAAGGTAAGAAACAAGACTCACAAAAGTAGGGAGATGATAAAATACTGCAGCAACCGCTTCTAAGAGTGGTGATGAGGTCGCTTTAATTTGTGCAACCAATGAGTGTCATCATGTGTATAGTTCAGACACAGAGTGGCTTGTAGATTCAGGTGCATCATATCATTGTGTTCCCAAAAGGGAGTATTTCACAAGCTATCAATCTGGTGATTTTGGTAGTGTGAGGATGGGGAACAAGAGCTCAGCTAGCATTGTTGGGTTAGGTGATATTCATGTGAAGACAAGTGTTGGGTGCATGCTTACATTGAAGAATGTCCGCTATATCCCTGATTTACGCCTAACATGTTGTCTGCAAATGTCCTTGATCTAGAAGGGTTCCGGCATACCTTTTGTGATGGTAAGTGAAAATTGTCTAAGGGCTCGATGAAAGTTGCTCGTGGCGAGTTGTGTTGCTCTTTGTATAATACATACTTTAGTGTATGTTCTGGTGAGATGAATGCATTTGAAGAAAAGAATTCTCCAAATTTGTGGCATTGAAGGCTAGGGCATATGAGTGACAAGGGGATCAAATGGTTATCAGGAAAATCTCTTATTCCTGTTGATAAATCAGTTTCTCTTGACCCTTGTGATCATTGTTTGGCAGGTAAGAAGCATATAGCTTCCTTTTCTAGGAAGTCCGCCAGAAGGCAAGAAAAGTGAAAGTTATTTCACTCCGATGTTTGTGGTCCTATTGAGGTGGATTCTCTTGGTGGTAATAGATATTTTTTCACTTTCATTGGTGATGCTACTCGAAGAACTTGGGTGTATATGTTGAAAACAAAAGGGCAAGTGTTCGAGATTTTCAGAAAGTTTTATGCAATGGTAGAAAGGGAGACCGAAAGAAAGTTGAAGTGTCTTCTATCTATCAATGGTGGTGAGTATACTAGAATGAGTTCAAGTATTATTTCTCACAACATGGCATTAGACATGAGAAGATAGAGCCCAGCACACCACAACCCAATGGAGTTGCTGAGAGGATGAACAAAACCATTGTAGAGAAGTTGAGGTGCATGCTTAGAATGTCTGATCTTCCTAAGACATTCTGGGCCGAAACAACGCTATGTGCCGTGTATTTGATTAATCGATCTCCTTCGGTTCCTCTTGGTCTTGACATTCCAGAGAGAATGGAAGGGAAGTGATCCCAATTATTCGCATTTGAGAGTCTTTGGCAGCAAGGCATACATACATGTGCCTAAAGAGCAAAGGTAAAAGCTTGATTCAAAATCTAATCCATGTGTATTTGTTGGGTATGGGGATGAAGAGTATGATTTTAGACTCTATGATCCAGAAAAGAAGAAGGTAGTGAGAAGCAGAGATTTAGTATTCTTTGAGCACAAGAAGGGTGTAGATCTTCTAAGTACAAGGTATACTTCTACTTCATATTTGTCTTTTGATACTACTAATGGTTCTACTTCTACTCCTCCTGTTATTCAGCCAGCAAATGTGAATGTTGATGATGTACTTGATGAAGTACATGATGATTTGTGTGAGGTACAACCTGATGATAATGTACCAGATCATGTAGGTGATGATGATGATCTTGATGAGTCTTCATCTGATGAAAAAATCCATGAGAAAACGGTTTATGATGAGGTTCATGAGCAGGGGGGCAACCTACCCCTCAAGTGGAGGATACACATGTTCGAAGGTCCACTAGAGAGTGTAACCTTCAATAAAGTATCCAAGCTCAGAGTCCATTCTAGTTAGTCAAGATGGAGTGCCAAAAAACTATCAAGAGGTGTTGTCTCATGATGAGAAAATTCATTGGCTCGATGCAATGAAAGAGGAGATGGATTCCTTGGAAAAGAATGACACATATGAGCTAGTGAAGCCTCTCAAGGGAAAGACAGTCTTGAGAAACATATGGTTTTTCAAGAACAAGAAAGATAGTGAGAAGACAGTGAAGCGCAATGCCAGATTGGTGGTAATGGGATACAACCAGAAAAAGGGCATTGACTTTGATGATATCTTCTCTCCGATGGTCCAAATGACATCTATCAAAATTGTGTAGGGTTTGGTAGCAAGTCTTGATCTTGAGTTGGAGCAACTTGATGTAAAAACTGCATTTTTACATGGTGACTTGCATGAAGATATCTACATGGAGCAACCTGAAAGTTTTGAAGATGGGAAAAATAAACTTGTTTGCAAGTTGAAGAAGAGTCTTTACGGGCTCAAACAGGCACCAAGGCAGTGGTACCGGAAATTTGATTCGTTTATGACAAGGAATGGTTATAAACGAACTACAACCGATCCTTGTGTGTATTTCAGAAAGTTTCCTGGAGGTAATTTTATCATCCTTCTTTTATATGTATATGATATACTGATAGTTGGACAAGATGCATATATGATTCAAAGTTTGAAGAAAGCTTTGTCCAAGTCATTTGACATGAAAGACTTGGGTCCTGCAAAGAAAATCTTAGGCACGGAGATTGCTCGTGACAGGAAAGTTGGAAAATTGTGGTTATCCCAGGAGAAGTATATTGAACGGGTGCTTGAAAGGTTCAATATGAAGCATGCTAAGCCTGTTAGTACACCACTAGTTACTCACATCAAGCTAAGTAAGAGAGTTTGTCCTATAGCAAAGAAGGAGAAAGAAGCTATGTGATCCATTCCTTACTCTTCTGTTGTTGGTTCATTGATGTACTAGACCTGATATTGCACATACGGTCGGTTTGGTGAGCCGTTTCTTATCCAATTCGGGTAAGGCTCACTGGGAAGTAGTGAAGTGGATCTTCAGATACTTGCGGGGCATCTCCAAATTGAGTCTATGTTATGGAGGTGACAAACCTATACTTGAAGGCTATATTTGTAATACCTCGTATTTTTATAATATTTATAAATATACTTTATTATATTTATAAAGAATTTTACGATTTATTAGCATTTAAATAATATTTAAATGTATTTAATGTATTTTAATTAATTAGAATATTTATTATTTTAATTAATTACGAAACAAATTTAATTCTTGAGTCGGGAAATTAAATGAGTTGCAAATGATTTTAAAGCTTCGGGTTTTAAATAAAAAGTCAAATTTGTTTTATTAAACGAGCCCAATCCAAACAGTTCAATTTAAATCCTAAACTAGCCCAATTCATTTAATTCCTAAGCCCAACTCAAATATCCTAAGCCTAGCCCATCAAGGGATTAGGGAGCCTATAAATAGGACTCCCCATCATTAAATAAACCCCTAAAATTTCATAAAGCCCCTTTTTGATTTCTTGCCCAACACTCCTCTCTCTCTCTCCTCTTTGGTTCGGTCCGCCCGCACGCACAGCACGAGCACGGTCGTGCCTCGTGTGCTGCTCGTGTGTTGCTCGCCCCTTGTTGCTCGCCCCTCCCTCTTGCTCGAGCCCAGCCAGCGCGCCCTCGTGTGCTGCTGTGCTGTTGTTGTTGTTGCTGCTGTGTGCGTTGCTCGCGCCAGCCACGCCCACACTCTCCCTCTCTCGCCCTCGCGCGCCAGCACCCACACTCACCTTCTCTCGCTCTCTCCTCGCGCACAGCGCGCGCCTGCAGCCCTCGCGCCCAGCCCCTGCGCGCAGCCCCTGCTCGTCGCCCCTCTCGCCCGCGCGCGCGCACACACGACGTGTGTGTGTGTGTGTTGTTGTTGTTCGTGTTCGTTTTCCAATCTCTTTTCGCCCAATCACCCTAATTCGTGATTGTTCCGTGCTATAGGCCGGATTGGTATAATTCTCTTCTTCCTTACCTATTCTATTTAAATTCCGTATTTTAAATTATTATATTAATATTATTTTGAGTAATTAAAGTGCTGGGAACCGGTTATGAATACCGTGGTTTGAGGATTTGTGTGTTGTGATTCATTAGGTTTGTTTTAATTATTAAAGGATGAATTTTCAGATTTGTTTATTTAATAAAGCATGGATTTTTATGATATTAAACTAGTGTTATTGGGATTTTCAAGTTAGGGTTTTAACCTAGACCTAATGAGTCAATTGATTAGCATAATTAGGTGATGATTTTAATTATGATAATCAATTATATTTTTAGATTTGAATAAAGGTTTAAAGTGTTGATTTTTATTGATTTTAAATGCGGAAAAAGTATGTTTTTGTACTAGGGATTGATTTTGCAAATTGAGACGACTTTATTATTGAAAAACGATTGAATTCTAAAGTCTAAAGGAAGTTTTAATTTTTATAAAGTTGCTGGAAATTTAATGAACATGGAAATAATTTAAGTTTCATTATTTTGATGATAGGAGGTGATTTCTAGTTGAGTGCTCGTTATTGCAAAGTGGCCCCTACGCTTAGGTATTCAAGGTACGTACAAGTCTAGGGCGACCACACCTTTTGTCAACGACATTACATGATTGTTGATGATGTGAATTACATTATGTGAAATCATGTTTATTTTGGTGAACGAGCATGTGTTTTGTGATGTTGGATTTATTGAATTAATTGTTGAACAAGCATGTTGAAATTATTATGAGTATGGATTTCATTGTCAATCATGTTGTTCAATATTTATGCATGTATGGTTCAATTCACATGCAAGGGATGGATTAATTATTTGTATGCTATTGTACGGGATGTCTAGCATACTTTGAGCCATTTATTTGTACCTCGTTGTACTATTTATTTTACCACATGTGAAGGGTTAGCTCACGTAAGCCACCGCACATGTAGGGTTCAGTTGGGAATATTATGTATGAAATGAATTAGGAATTGTCGTGCAAGGGCACAACCCTCATGTTAATATGCATGATGTGGAGTCTCACTTTGGTGAGGAGGAACATGGTAGTAATATCACAAATGTCTTGCTTGGTTGATCACAAGTCTTAATGCATTAAAATAAGATTGTTTTGGTTGTCGTTTATTAATTGTATGTATGCATGTTGTCGAGTCTTGAGTTCGCCTTTATTAAAATATTAATAAACGTAAAGTGCAACCGGAACAAGCTTCAAAACTCTTGGAACGTATATACCTTGAGTATGAACAATGGGGGGAGTCTTGCCGGAAAGCTCGTACTCCTACTAATGATACAAGACGTTGTTTCATTTATATTATGCGCAGGAATTCCGTCGGTATGGCCCGACACTCGGTATGGCCCGATTTTATTATTATTATATTTGGTGTTTGGTTGGCTCCCATCACCTTTTTCCTTTGTGGATTATTCTTTTGGCCCGTTCGAAGCTTATTCTAGTTAAATTGTGAGTCAAGAGTCGAGTCAAGAGTCGAGTCTTGTATCTCATGACTGTTTGATTTGTTAGTATATGGCTTTTGCATGTTGATTAGTATTTAGTGAGTGATGCATGCTTTAGTTTCATTACTCTATGCTTGTAAGTACTCAGCTTTTGCTGACTACGTGCTTTGTGTGTTTCCGGTCATGGCCTTTGCCTTAATGACCCTATGATGATCCATCATTTGCACTTGCATTGTTGGGGAGTAGAATAATATAGCAGGTTGGTAGATCAAGTACGATCGAAATCATGTGGCTTGGGATGATTGAGAGAGTTGCATGTTTTCGTCCTTTGAAACTATTTTATTTAATATTTTAATTATGTTTGAAATGTTTGGATTATTTATATTTTGGGTTTTGGGCCATTATGGTTCCAAATTGTAGGAGGCCTCGATATTTTATTAATTATGGTTTTTAAAAGTTAGTTGACATTTAATTCCGCTGCGTAATTCTGGTAATAGCCTTAGCCGTTATCACGGTGGCGGTAATACTTTAGTAATTCCTTTATTTTAAGTTGGAAAATGGTTTTATAAAAGCAAGGAATTATTAGGGTGTTACAAAGTGGTATTTGCAGAGCTCTAGTTTGAGAGCTGCTTTGCATTAATTAATAGTGCAAAGTGGTAAATCCTTAAACTACGATTGCGGAACTTTAGGATTTTTAAATATTATTTTCCTAAAGTCAAAACGTATTATTTTGAGTACTCAATATTTTAAAGGTCAAATATCAATTATTTTGGGTCGTTTGAAATTAGTGGAAAAGTCGGATTATTATTTAATATTAATTAAATTTTTTGAATTTTTTTTATTTTTCCGATTTTTTTATTTTTTCGAATTTTTCGAATTTTTCGAATTTTTCGAATTAATTTTCTTAATTTCGGAAATTATCTTATTTAATTATCCGAATTATTTTAATCATTTATTTATTTATTTATTTTATTCGAATATTATTTCGAATTTATGTTTAAAATTTTCGGATTTTTTTTATTATTTATCCGAAATTTATTTATTTATTTAATTAATCAATAATTCTTATTAATTTTCGATTTTAATTTAAATAATTTCAACAAAGTTAGGAGTTATTTCGTAATTAATTTCGAAAATTTATATTATTTTCAAGTGAGAAATGGGTAGATTAAGAAAGGGCATATTAGTTTAAGTATGCATTTTATGTGATTATGTGGATTATTAATTGCCATGTATATGTTCTAATCATGTTTTATCTTGCTTTATGTGATTAATTGCATCATATTTCATGTTGAGCATATATTTGTGCATTGAAATTGTATGGCTCCCCGAACTATTTATTGTATCCTTTTTGGGGTTGGAATTTCTATGGAAACGCGTTAGTAAGACTTTTGAGTTGTGAATTTTCAGGAATTAAGGATGCTACCTTCTAAGTTCACCAGTTTAGGATACTTAGAGAAGATGGATAATGAGACTCCTCGCACGTATGTTCAGAAGATCGTGTTTTCTTGTGACTATTTGGCTTCGACCAAGAACATGCCCCACCTTAGGCACAAAGATATGATGGCTAGTATGATTATACATTGTTTACCCCATAAGAACCCCTACATAGACCTCAAGAATAGGTTCAGTGACATGCATTATGGTGATGGTACCCCTAATTGGTACAAATATGGGACTAGTGATGGTAGGTGGAAGTATGATTCTGAGGTTCTTGCTACTATCCTAGAGGTTGCGGAAATTAGCTATGAGGATGGAAAGTATTATGAGGGTCTAGGTATGGGCTATGGAGGAATAGAAAGTGATGGTGAGGATGGCATGATCCATGATGAGCAAGCTAGTGATGTTGAGGAGGATAGTGATGATGATGTGGTAGAGATTGAGAATCCTAACCATATAGTTCCTGAACCAACCATTGAGATATCCAGTGGATCTGAAGATGAGCTTGAAGAGAATAATGTGGTTGATAGTGAGCCACAACAAAATGATGAGGCTATGGATGAAGACTCGGATCCGGAAGAAGACTTGGATGATCCTAATGATCAAGACTTTACTCCAGAGCAATACAAGGAAAGAAATGACCGTCGTGATGACGTTAGTCTCTAGAGAAATGTAATCCTTAGTTTTATTTTTCGTTGATTAATAAAGTGGCAAAGCTACTACTTATGGTTTTAGTTTATTATAGTTGGAGAATAAATGTTATGGCATTAGTGGATGTAAGACTTATTCATTGGAGTTTTAATAAAAGAATAGAATTTCCTTTTTCGTTTTCCTTTAAGTTTAATTCTCAATTCTAAGCCTTGTGGGTATCGCAAAGGGATTATTTGTTATTTCTGGAATGAAATTTTATGTGCAAGGTGGTTTAGTAGGAACCATCTAAATTTACTTGCATCGAATAGTGGGGTGAGAAGGCCCGGAAGTGGCGCAAACTCTTCCCCCTAGGTGGCGCTTAAGTGTGTTTTTGTCATGAGTAGGTTCGTTGTAGAACCAATACCTTAGTGATGTCATGTCCAACCAATATTAAAGTTAGCCTTTTTATTTATTCAGGAGAAGGGATATGGCTAGCTAAGAGATTTCTGAAGTGGTTAGAAAACTAGCTGAGGTAGTTCGTGACCTAGATCAAACAAGAGCAAACCCAATGCATGACCCGGCTGGGGAAATGTTTAAGAAAATAGCTCAAAGCAAGCCTCCACTCTATAGCGGAGAGATTGAACCAAGTGTGTTGGAGAACTGGTTGAGAGAGTTTGATAAACTCATTGTAGCTGTGAATTGCCCCGAAAACCTTAGGGTGAATAGTGCTGTGTACTACCTGAGAGGTGAAGCTGATCTGTGGTGGCAACGATCTAAAAATACCCTTAGAGCCACACCTAACTTTGGATGGGAAGCATTCAAAACTGCACTACGGAACAAGTTTTACCCACCCTACCTGAAGAAGCAAAAGGCGCAAGAGTTCATTGAACTCAAAATGGGAAGTCTGTCTGTGACGGAATACTATTCTAAGTTTATAGAGCTGTCTAGGTTTGCACCTGAAGTGGTGGCAACGGAAGAGCTCAGGGCTCAAAGATTTGAGAATGATTTGACCATGGACTTACAGCTGTTGTTGTCTGGAGAGATCTTTACCTCATTAGACACCCTGTACGGAAAAGCTGCTCACCTATATGGGCTACAGCAAAGGAAGAATGGTAGTGCTGAAAAGAGAAAGGATGGTGGAAAATCAAATCAAGGAAATAGTCATCAGAATCAGGGGAAATTTAAGAAGCACAAAGGAAATGGGAATTTCCAGTTTAGGGTTAACAATGGTGGTAATCGCAACAACCAAGGTGGTGGAAATCAGTCTGGAAGGAATGGAGTACGGACCTACGAATGTAGGCGCTGTAACATGAATCACCCTGGAAAGGATTGTGATGGGAACTTGGTGACTTCTAGATTCTGTCAGAAGTTAGGCCATAGGGAGTATGAATTCTATTCTAAGAATGGAAAGCCTAACCAAGGTAACCACCAAGGCAATAACCGGAACAATCAAAACCGGAATGGGGGAAATGGAGGTGGAAACCAAAGGAACTACCAAAGTGGTAAAAATGGCAATAGCAATGGCAATCACCAGAACCATGGAAAGCCTGGAGGGAACCAACAGCAGAATGGGAATCGAAACAACAATGGGAACACCAATGGAGGTGGCTATAACAAAGGAGTTGGCCAAGGAAAGTTGAATGTGATATCTAGGCAAGAAGTGGAGACTTCCTTTGACGTCATAGCGGGTACTTTTTCTATTAATTCCTTTTCAGTTTAAGTTCTATTTGATTTTGGTGCGACTTATTCTTTTATATCAGTAGATGCTTTGGGGAAATTAGGGTTGAAAGAGCCTGAATCGATTGAAGTACCTATAGTCATACCTACTGGTAGTATAGTGAAGTGTACCAAAATCCATAGAGATGTGCCTATGACCATAGCCAAGACCGTATTCTTATCTAACCTAATCGAATTCTAGTTAGGAGAGCTAGATGTAATTCTAGGAATGGATTGGTTGGCCAAGTTCAAAGCTAAAATAGATTGTGAGAAGCAGAAGGTTCACTAGAGGTCTAGCCTAGGCAAAGTAGTGTCATATCGTTGTTTTGGTAAGCCTAAGAACATATGAATCATCACGGCAATGGAACTCGTGAAGCTAGTCAGTAAAGGGAACCCAGCCTTCTTATGTAATGTGAGGAACCTAGAGCATGTGATCAAGGATCAACCTGAGGATATTGCAGTAGTCAATGAATTCCTTGATGTATTTCCAGAAGAGATCCCGGGGATGCCTCCCAATCGACCTATTGACTTTACCATAGATTTAGTGCCTGGAACCGCCCCTATTTCAAAAGCACCTTATCGAATGGCTCCAGCCGAAATGAATGAGTTAAAAGGCCAACTAGAGGATCTATTGGAGAAAGGTTATATTAGGCCAAGTGCATCGCCTTGGGGAGCACCAGTGTTGTTTGTGAAGAAAAAGGATGGGAGTATGAGGCTCTGTATAGACTACAGGGAGCTCAATAAGGTCACAATCAAGAACAAATATCCATTACCTAGGATAGAAGACCTATTTGACCAACTAAAAGGAGCAGGAATCTTTTCAAAGATCGATTTGCGTTCGGGTTATCATCAATTGAGAATCGCTGACCATGACATACCAAAGACCGCATTCAGAACTAGATACGGACATTATGAGTTCACTGTTATGCCTTTTGGGTTAACCAATGCCCCTGCAATATTTATGGACTTAATGAACCGTGTATTCCATGCCTATTTGGACAAGTTTGTAGTGGTTTTTATAGATGACATCCTAGTGTATTCGAAGAGTGAAGAAGATCACGCGGAACACTTGAGATCGGTGTTGAGTACCTTGAGAGATAACCAGTTATATGCCAAATTCTCAAAGTGTGAGTTTTGGTTAGAAAGAGTTGCATTTTTGGGATATTTTGTGTCAAAAGAAGGAGTGGCAGTCGACCCTGCTAAGATCAAAGCTGCCAGTGAATGGCCTACGCCCAAGAGTGTGACTGACATTCGTAGTTTTCTGGGATTAGCTGGCTACTATAGACGATTTGTTCAAGACTTCTCTAGGATAGCCAAGCCCATGACTACCTTGATGAAGAAGGAAACCAAGTTTGAATGGAGTGACCAGTGTGAGGAAGCATTCCAAGCCTTAAAGACGCGATTGACAACCGCGCCAGTGTTAACCTTACCAGATGAGAGTGGTGCATACGATGTGTATAGTGATGCCTCTAAGAATGGTTTAGGGTGTGTATTGATGCAAAACGGGAAAGTTATTGCGTATGCGTCAAGGTAATTGAAGCCATATGAATCCAATTACCCTACCCATGATTTAGAGCTAGCAGCTATAGTATTTGCATTGAAGATATGGAGACATTATCTGTATGGTGTGAAGTGTAGGATATTTACGGACCATAAGAGTTTGAAGTACATCTTCACACAGAAGGATTTGAATATGCGCCAACGAAGGTGGTTGGAGTTAATTAAGGACTATGATTTGGATATCCAGTACCATGAGGGAAAAGCCAATGTAGTTGCGGATGCCTTGAGTAGGAAATCAAGTCATAGTGTTAATGCGTTAGGAGTTGCTAACGAGCTGTGTAAGGACATGCAGCGTTTGAACCTTGAAATAGTAAGTGGTGAGAGCCTTGTGGGAATAATGAATGCCTTAACCATCCAACCGTCAATATTTGATGAGATTAGAGAGAATCAAGCTGGTGATGTGTTTTAGGTTATGATACATATGACAATACATAAATCATGCGGAAAAACCATAAAGCCAGGAAAGCATATTATTTACACATAATCATTTAGCATAGTATAGATGCATACACTTTGTAGCGTGCCTTCCCTAGCTGCGCCGGAACCGAACAAGAACAAGTCTTTAGGACTCCAAGTGTCGTCCCTCCGTAGATAGTCCACAGTACGTTCGGATCCGCCTCAAGATTGACCAACTAGAATCGCCCTTAAGGTGCTTAGGAATTTTTGGCTATTATTGTGCAAGAGTGTGGCTGAATTTTCTTTCAAAACTTACCCTTTTGAATACTTCAATCGTGTTTATAAATTATGACACTAGGCCCTTATTTATAGAGGTTTGGAAAGGGAATTGGAATCCTAGTAGGATACGATTTAATTAAACTTAGAATCCTACAAGGACTCTAATTAATTAAATAATCCTAATAGGAATAGGAATTTAATCATACACCAAATCCTAATAGATTTAGGAATTGTGCATGGACACAAACACACAAGCACGGAGCCACGAGGGTGTTAGGTTATCATACATATGACAATTCATAAATCATGCGGAAAAACCATATAGCAAGGAAACCATATTATTTACACATAATCATTTAGCATAGTTTAGATGCATACTCTTTGTTGCGTGCCTTCCCTAGCTGCGCCCGAACCGAACAAGAACAAGTCTTTAGGACTCCAAGTGTCGTCCCTCCGTAGATAGTCCACAGCACGTCCGGATCCGCCTTAATATTGACCAACTAGAATCGCCCTTAAGGTACTAATAATTTCGGCACTTTTAGGCAAAGTATGTGACTGAATTTTTCTCTCAAAAACTCACTTTGAATACTTGAAAACTCGTTATAAATTGTGAACCCAGGCCACATATTTATAGGGGTATGGAAAGAGAATTGGAATCCTACTAGGATACGAATTAATTAAATTAGAATCCTAGTGGAACTCTTATTTAATTAATTTATCTTTTAGGATTAGGAATTTAATCATTAAACGAATTCTATACGCTTTAGGATTCGAGTAACACACTTCGAGTAATACGCTAGCACCGCACGCAGGCCTTGCGGCCCACGCACAGCGCCAGCCCACTCGTCGCAGCCCCGCGCGCGCGCCCAAGCTTCGGCTGGGCCTGGCTTTTGCGCTGGGCCTGGTCGCATGCTTGGCGTGTGGTTGTTGCGCTTGGCTTGCTGGGCGATGGCCCGGCTTTGTGCTGGGCCTTCGTCTGGCAGGCCTCGTCCGATGCTAATTCGTACGATGCGCTTCCGATTAAATTCTCGATTCCGGAATTCATTTCCGATACGAACAATATTTAATATTTCCGATTCCGGAATTAATTTCCGTTTCGAACAAATATTTAATATTTCCGTTTCCGGAATTATTTTCCGATTCCGATAATATTTCCGATTCAGACAATATTTCCGTTTCCGGCAATATTTCTGATTCCGGCAATATTTTCTATTTCCGATAATATTTTCCGATACGTACCATGTTTCCGTTTCCGGCAACATCTTGTTAGGTTATGATACATATGACAATTCATAAATCATGCGGAAAAACCATTTAGCCAGGAATACATATTATTTACACATAATCATATAGCATAGTTTAGATGCATACTCTTTGTTGCGTGCCTTCCCTAGCTGCGCCCGAACCGAACAAGAACAAGTCTTTAGGACTCCAAGTGTCGTCCCTCCGTAGATAGTCCACAGCACGTCCGGATCCGCCTTAAGATTGACCAACTAGAATCGCCCTTAAGGTACTAAAAATTCGGCACTTTTGAGCAAGGAATGTGACTGAATTTTTCTCTCAAAAACTCACTTTGAATACTTAAAAACTCGTTATAAATTTTGAACCCAGGCCACATATTTATAGGGGTATGGAAAGAGAATTGGAATCCTATTAGGATACGAATTAATTAAATTAGAATCCTAATGAAACTCTTATTTAATTAATTTATCAAATAGAATTAGGAATTTAATCATTAAACGAATCCTGTACGTTTTAGGTTTCGTATGTGAACACAAACACCCACGCACGCACAGCAGCCCACGAGGGGCGCCATGCGCGCGCGCACACAGCCCGAGCATCGCAGCCCACGACTGCCGCAGCCTTGGGCGCGCGCTGGGCCTGCCTTGCGGTGGGCCTGGCGCAGCCTTGGGCTGGCGTGTTGTGGCGCGTGTTTCCCTTGCTGGACGTGGGCCTGGCTTCGTGCCGGGCCTTCGTCTAGCAAGCTCGTCCGATGCTAATTCGTACGACGCGCTTCCGATTAATTTTCCGATTCCGGAATTCATTTCCGATACGAACAATATTTAACATTTCCGATTCCGGAATTAATTTCCGTTTCGAACAAATATTTAATATTTCCGTTTCCGGAATTATTTTCCGATTCCGATAATATTTCCGATTCAGACAATATTTCCGTTTCCGGCAATATTTCCGATTCCGGCAATATTTCTATTTCCGATAATATTTCCCGATACGTACCATGTTTCCGTTTCCGGCAACATCTACGACTTGGATAATATTTATATTTCCGACTCGATCCATATTTCCGTTTCCGGCAATATCATCGTTTCCGGAGTATTCATTTCTTTCCTGTGACGATCTCAGCTCCCACTGAAACCAAGATCCGTCGATTCCGAATATCCATAGATGGAGTATTTAATGCCATTAAATACTTGATCCGTTTACGTACTATTTGTGTGACCCTACGGGTTCAGTCAAGAGTAAGCTGTGGATTAATATCATTAATTCCACTTGAACTGAAGCGGCCTCTAGCTAGGCATTCAGCTCACTTGATCTCACTGAATTATTAACTTGTTAATTAATACTGAACCGCATATATTAGACTTATCATTGAATGCATACTTGGACCAAGGGCATTATTTCCTTCAGTCTCCCACTTGTCCTTAGGGACAAGTGTGCATTTCCTAATTCCTTTGTCGCTCGATGCTTGCTCTTGAACATAAGGTAAGAGTTGTCATCCTTATTATGTCCAGAGGTGTTCCTCGGTTTCAGAGTTCAACTGATCAAATAAACAGATAATCATAGCCTATGATTCATCCGAGCACGGCCATGCATTTCACAGTTTCTAGCTCTCCGAGTGGCCTTGTACAACTTTTAAGCATCTCATCCCGATTTATGGGAGGACAATCCCAATCTTGCGATCTTGAGATTAGACTTCGTTTGATAGGTGATTACCTGAGCGTTGCCTTTATAGCCTCCTTTTACGGTGCGACGGTTGGTCAACGTCAAAGTAACTAGTTCTCAAACAAGTAATCTCAAATCACTCAGGTATTGAGGGTTTAGTGTCTAATAATTTTAATGAAATTTACTTATGACAGATTTTCATCTCTTACAGTAAAGTTTCATAGGTCTTGTCCGATACTAGTCTTCCCAAAGTAAGTATCTATGCAAATGATTATGACATTGCCATGTCCACATAGTTCAAGAAACAGAACTACTAGTCATCTTGCATTCTAATCGTCTAATGTTTTCTATGCGTCCAATTTTATAGAAAACTCCGACTAGGGACCATTTTCAACCTTTGACATTCAAGTTCACTTGATAGACATTTCTTAGTCACAGGACTGGTCCTGACAGTCTATCTTGAATATATCGTCAAATTTGAAGGGACTCATCATTTAATACTAAACCAAGATTAAATGGAATATGAAAATACATTTCATATATGATAAAGGTTCAACCCCAATGTTTTATAACCATGGGCCTCAAACCCATCTTCTAAAACAATTCATGGAATTCAAAGCTATGCTTGATTTCCAGTGCGACAATATGAGTGTTGCTTCTCACTTGTTGCATAGGTTTAGTTATCATGCTTTTCCAATCTTAACATCCTTTTCATCGAATGTTCTTTGAGATATGATGATAAGATCTTTTCGAGTTTGTTTATTATGTGATCTAGTCTTTCTTACTTCGATGGTGGTTTTACTCATTTTGCAATGAAGAACCATCAAGTTAGCAGACGTTTTTCTTGCTTCAAGAGTGGTTCTACACATTTTTGAATGAAGAACCATCAAGCCAGCAGATAGGTGATCTACCCAAGTTCAGTGAAGAACTTTAAACAACCCTGTTTTATTGCTTCTTAGGCAATAATTACTTTTACTTCAACTGTATAGGTTGCTAGTGATGCTTTGTATGGATTTACCTATCCAAGCAGTTTATAGATATGTGGAAGACTCTCCAACTATATCTTAGAACATAGAAATTATTATTTTAATTTCCCACGCAACAACTCATGGTCTCCAACCCATGTTGCCATTTTCAAAACACGATGCTCTATAGCTCGTCCTTATCAATGGTTAACTCCAAAGGGTCTTGCTTGATCCTTTGCCAGTGTTTATGCGTGTAGCATCAATATTTAGCATATCTTTATTTCCTTGAATCAAGAACTATTCCTATGTACCTTTTCAAGTACCATAAGTATTCTTGATCTCAATCTAGTTGATCTTTACTTAGATCAATAGAGATTGGTATATGTTCGTCATGGCTAAAGTCATACGATACGTGTTTGGCGATCCTCATATTATATCATACATGATAAATTCTTTTGCGGAATAATTCCCAATTGAATTCTATTCATGTAACTTTAGCTTATCTAGTTTCAGTAGATACTAAATTCAGCTAAATTCTTTGACATATAATATAGGTTAAGAATCTCATTTAGACTCTTTGATGTTTAACTTAGTAAATGCTTATACATAGTTCAAACATCCTTTACTTAGATTTATTCACATGGGTCGAATATCTCCAATGGAGACTTTCGTGTTTGATTTAGTAAATGCCATTACTTAATCCAAAATAATATCATAAGATCTTTGTAAATAGATCTTAATACCCAGTATGTACTAAGTTTCGCCATGGTCCATCATTGATGAATAATCTCAAATCTAAGTCATTAGCATTTGAATGTTATTTCACAATAGAGAGATATGTGTGTGATACACATAGGACCAATTAAGTTTTACGTACTCCCACTAAACTTCTTATATATCTATAAGAATCATGTATATTTTATGAAACTAAAATACTTATTAGCTTCACTAAAATACAATTCCAATTCCCAATTGCTTGCTTAAATCTGTACTTAGATTTCCTAAGCTGGCATTCATTTCAAGCATTATTTGGATCCACAAATCCTATGACATGCCATGTACATAGTTTTCTTCCAACATTTGATTGAGGAATATGTTTTGTCATCCAATTGCCATATGTGCCAATATGCAATCATTGCTTGATTTATAGACTTGAGCATTACGGTTATGCATGAGGTTTCAACACAATCCATGTCATGAATTTGCTTGTAACCTTTAGCAACTAATCTAGCTTTGTGTGTGAACACAATTCAATGTTTGATGGTGTTTATCCTTAAAACAAACTTGCAACCAATAGGTGTGAAACTATTCTTGCAAATCAACAAAATTTTAATTTTGTCATCAAAACATTGAGTATGTTTTATGACCTTTAACCAATTAAACATATAGTCTATATATGGCCTCTAACCATTTTAGGGAATCTGGGTTTCGTCATAGCTTTCTTACAAGTCACAAACTCATTAATCTACATGATAATAGTTTGACTTCAAGTTGTAGGTTTCTTCACTATCTAATAGAAGAATCTCATAGTTTCATTGACCAGAACTCTATGTTTCTTTACTATCTAATAGAAGAATCTCATAGTTCTAGTGACTTGAACTCTATGCCTACTTGGGTATAGAACATCAAACAATAGAATATCAACAGGCACTTTGAGAGTCCTTTGAATATTCTATTCTCTTTGAAGCACTTGTAAAGTCTTCTAAGAGATGTCTATTCTTTAAAGCCACTTCTAAAGTCCTTAAAGAATAAGTTCGGTTTTTCTGAAGCACTTCAAAAAGCCTCCGGAATGTCCGTTTATGTTTGTTGTTCGCCTCGAAGACTTTCGAGGTCTATTTTCTCCCACTTGTCATTTTGGAAACGATTCTCCAAAAGGACATTATTTCGAGCAAACAAACATTATGTTCTCAAAAATTAGTGGTAGAAACAATGCCCTTGTGTCTCATTTGAATAAATCACAATGAAACATATATCTATACTTGGGCCTTAGTTTGTCGAATGACAAACACTAAGCTCCCACTGAGTTTTGCAACTCTTTAGATATATATAATTGAAAAGATATCCTGAAATTACTTTTCAATAGCTTTGACGAATTTGGTTTAGTTTGGTGGTAGTTGAGCATTTTGTTTTAGAAATTATAGGAAAAGTCTTTATGATTCATCATTGATCGAATCAAGTACTAATTGACTTCGATCATTCCAACGTAGATATGCCATATCTTATGGAGCTAGATTGTGAAATTACAACACACAATCATTGATGATCATATTTGGTCTCAAGTAATCATCAACATGATCTAACCTAGATCTTTATGATTTCTTGCCAAGTGGATTTTATACTTCAGAATCTTTGAACTAGCCAAACAGATTGAACTTATATCACATTTGAGTAAATAAACCTATATTCACTCAAATCCATGTGAAATAATAAAGTCATAAAACCTTTCTTTAGCTTTGGACTCTATTGTCTAGGCGTTCTAACAATAGTTCATATCTTTTGTTACTTTCAACAAGTAAGACTAGTCGTCTTAAATTGATCTAGAAATCAATGAACTTTCAAAAGTCCATCAAAATAGAGCTTTTGAATGTTAATTTGTTGATATGGTCTAAGCAACAATGCCAAAGATTAGTGGAACTCAAATCAAGGGGTTGATTTGAACCTAGTAAAGTTCTTTAAAGAGTTGTTTGTTTTAATCAAGCATATTGACTCAACCTGTAATTGACCATGTCATTCAAATAAACAAACAAACATTGTTTTTGTTTTTCTTGAATGTGAGTCTTTCTGTGTTTGAAAACAGAAATTTAGGTATGCTGATTATGGAACAAAATAGCCATTAAGTTCCAGCCTTTGAAAGGACTTAAAACAAACTAGATGACCCTACAACTAATGTAGCATTTCCATGCTTCATTTCCCACTTGTAGGTCATTAGTGTATCCTAGCTTCCATTGTTTGAGTTATTACCGAAGTAAGAACCTCAAGCGGTATATGATACCAAGGAAGTTTGATTGCTAGGTCACTTCTCTTTAAACATAAACTTATAGGTAGAAACGGAATCGTAAATTCCTTTCATTTGTTCCTCGTTTTCCTATTTCTTGTACCATTTCTTATAGTCTTAAGAATTGATTTTTTTAGTGTTGACTTTTATACGTTGTTAGACATGTCCAATGTCACTCCAACAAGGTTCTTACCATTTAATTTATGTTGAATATTAAGTTTCAACTACATGATCTTACCAGAAGCTTCTAAAGTTCTCTAAGCATCGATCTATTCGAATGTCTAGGGACTAGACTCATTCGAGAATTAAATGGACAAAGATATTAGGTTGTTAACCATTGGTAAAGCTGAGCGTTTTAAGCTCAATGCTTTATGATCTCAAAACTACATTGTATTTTGAATTCACAAGCACCAATTGGTTTGCCATTCGATTTTGATGTTCGAAAACAACCATAAAAGTTGCTATAAGAAACGTACATTTTAAATTGCTCACTTTCTCTCATTTCCGTGAATCGTTCTTGGATTCACTACCATTCAAGGAAATTTACTGTTACCTTTCTAAAAGGATTTACTGCAGTGCAAGATATTTAATTATAAACAATAATTAAAACATACATTGAAGCATGCAAAGTCTAAACATTTATCATGAGTAATAACTTGAAAATTAAAGCAATCATGCAATTTCAACAAGTTATTAGCATTTTATTCGAATTTATTGTTCCGGCAGGTGTGAATAAAATGATTCCAAGATCCTAAAATCATTGAAGAATTAAGCACAGTTTGTCGACTTAATCCTAAAACATCTTAGGTAAGCAAAAGCCTTTTTCTAATAGTTTAGAAACTATTCTTGGTTGATAGGTACGTCTAAGAACTTATTAGGTAACCTATCGATTTTGCCACGACATAAAAGGACTCCTTACTTATATCGTTGAGTTTCACCAAAACTAACATGTACTCACAATTATTTGTGTACCTTGCCCCTTTAGGACCAATAAGTAACACCTCGCTGAGCGAAAACTATTACTAGATTGATGTAAAGGATATCCAAGCAAGTGTATATTTTGGCATGGCACCTTTTAACTCAATTTTTAAGTTTGGAACTTAAGGCTCTTACTATGTTGGTTAGATTTTAAGTGAACTAAAATCCTTAATCATGCAACATAATCAAGCTTTTGATCTCATGCATTTTAAGACATATTTAAACGCAATAAATAACTTAAAACATGCATAAGATAAATGTGATCTAGTATGGCCCGACTTCATCTTGAAGCTTTAACTTCAAAGTCCGTCTTGAAAATCTCCGTGGGAGGCACCATTTTCTTCAAATAGGATAAGCTATAATTAAAACTAATTACAACTATTTGATGGTACGCAGACCATATTTGAATTGAAAAACAACCTTGGTACTTTAGACCAATTACATTCAAATTAATGGTACGCAGACCATATTTTCTATCCTATTTGGGCCATACTAGTCACTTCATAACCTGCAAAACAGTACATATACAATATATACCATTCACCCATTCATTATCATGAATGGCCCACATAGCTGGTTAGTATAACACATTATGCATCACGTAAACATTTGCAGCAATTAATCAAGGGCACCAATAATCTACCAATTATTCAGTCCTTATTAATTCTAATCAAGTTGTTTTAACCTTAAGGATTTGTAGACCTAATCAAGAGTTTATGACTAAAAAGGGCTCCCACTCAAACCAATAAATTCATATGCTTTACTAATTTTAAACATAAAAATGTATTTCTAGTCTAACCGGAAACATACAAATTTAATTAAAATTTAAAGCTCATATAAATTTATAATTGAATCCAAAAATTTTAATTTAATTTCAGTCGTATTTAAATTAATTCATGATTTTAATTTTAGTAAAATAATTAGAATAAATAAAATTTATTATAATTACAATATTCAAAATTAAAATCCAAGAAAATAATTTAAATTATTAATTTTAAAATTAATTAAAATTACGTAAACTGAAAATTTCAAATTAAACATTCAAATCGATCTAATCGCAACGCAAACACCCTACGCATCGCACGCCCATGGGCCACACGCACACAGCCATCGCTGGCCATGTGCGCACAGCCCATGCGCTCGTCGCATAGCTGCTGCTTCTACCCTTCGCAAGTCATCGCACGAGTTGGTGCTCGCTGCGCGCGCGCCAGCGCTCGATGCACGCGAGCCATCGCTCGCTGTGCGCGCTCGCCAGCGCTCGCTGCGCGCGCTCCAGCGCTCGATGCACGCGAGCCATCGCTCGCTGTGCGCGCGCTCCAGGCATCGACGCTGGGCGCAACACTCGTGGCACGCGAGCTTGCGCTCGCTGCGCGCGAGGCTGCGTGCGCTTGCGCTCGCTGCGCGCGAGGCTGCGTGCGCTTGCGCGAGGCTGTGCGCGTTGTGGCGCAGCTCGCTTGCTGCCCACACGCGACTGCCGTGCCTTGCCTTCGCCCATGCCCATTCGTCCATTGCTCGTAGCCCACGACACAAGGCAGGGCTGCTGCCTTGTGCTCGTGCACCATGCCCTTGCTCATTGCATTCGTGCCGCATGGGCGACGAGCTCCCTTGCTCGTCGTCGCATGCCCGCACTATACAACACCCCTTTAAGGGTAACACGTAGCGTCCATTGCTTTGTGCGTGCAAGTTATATGAACGAATCGCATAAAATTTTAAAAATTTATATTTAAAATTAATGACAAATTAATAAATTAATATTAATTTCATAATTTTAGGGCGAAAAATCGAAAATTTATTATTCAATTGATTTCCGATTAACATGGATTCAAGCCTAGGTCATAAAAATTTCAAATTTATCATAAATTTACAATTTTTATGGTGGTTTTTAATCATAGGTTTCTAATTAAATTATAATTAATTATGAAAATCAAATTAATCCTAAATTATTCTAATTTTCAACAAATTAATCATAATTACAAATTAGATTGCATAATTAACAAGGCTAGGCATTCAAACTTGTTAAACATATACAGTAGGTCAATCAAAAATTCAAGATTTATCAACAAGAATCGCAAATATTTAATTTAACATCTTAAATTTACGAAATTTTGCATTCGAAAAACTAAAACCTTCGAAAAGTCATAGTTAGGCTTCGAATTTGAGAATTCTGGGTTCGGCAGAAAAATATTATTTTTGTCAAAATTTTAGAATGCCTTTTACATGCGGAATTGACACAAAAATCACTCGATTTGGATGAGTAACGAAGAAACTGCCGAAAAACTGCGTACGTATAATTAAATAAACGCAATTTGCAATTAATTAAGAATTACGAAAATTAATCACCCCTTTTAATTCTTGCAAATTTGTAATATTTAACCATGTTCATGCAATTTAGATTATGAAAATAATAAGAGGCTCGTGATACCACTGTTAGGTTATGATACATATGACAATTCATAAATCATGCGGAAAAACCATTTAGCCAGGAATACATATTATTTACACATAATCATATAGCATAGTTTAGATGCATACTCTTTGTTGTGTGCCTTCCCTAGCTGCGCCCGAACCGAACAAGAACAAGTCTTTAAGACTCCAAGTGTCGTCCCTCCGTAGATAGTCCACAGCACGTCCGGATCCGCCTTAAGATTGACCAACTAGAATCGCCCTTAAGGTACTAAAAATTCGGCACTTTTGATCAAGGAATGTTACTGAATTTTTCTCTCAAAAACTCACTTTGAATACTTAAAAACTCGTTATAAATTGTGAACCTAGGCCACATATTTATAGGGGTATGGAAAGAGAATTGGAATCCTATTAGGATACGAATTAATTAAATTAGAATCCTAATGAAACTCTTATTTAATTAATTTATCAAATAGAATTAGGAATTTAATCATTAAACGAATCCTGTACGTTTTAGGTTTCGTATGTGAACACAAACACCCACGCACGCACAACAGCCCACGAGGGGCGCCATGCGCGCGCGCGCGCGCAGCCCGAGCATCGCAGCCCACGACTGCCGCAGCCTTGGGCGCGCGCTGGGCCTGCCTTGCGGTGGGCCTGGCGCAGCCTTGGGTTGGCGTGTTGTGGCGCGCGTTTCCCTTGCTGGACGTGGGCCTGGCTTCGTGCTGGGCCTTCGTCTAGCAAGCTCGTCCGATGCTAATTCGTACGACGCGCTTCCGATTAATTTTCCGATTTCGGAATTCATTTCCGATACGAACAATATTTAACATTTCCGATTCCGGAATTAATTTCCGTTTCGAACAAATATTTAATATTTCCGTGTCCGGAATTATTTTCCGATTCCGATAATATTTCCGATTCAGACAATCTTTCCGGTTGGCAATATTTCCGATTCCGGCAATATTTCTATTTCCGATAATATTTCCCGATACGTACCATGTTTCCGTTTCCGGCAACATCTACGACTTGGATAATATTTATATTTCCGATACGATCCATATTTCCGTTTCCGGCAATATCATCGTTTCCAGAGTATTCATTTCTTGCCTGTGACGATCTCAGCTCCCACTGAAACCAAGATCCGTCGATTCTGAATATCCATAGATGGAGTATTTAATGCCATTAAATACTTGATCCGTTTACGTACTATTTGTGTGACCCTACGGGTTCAGTCAAGAGTAAGCTGTGGATTAATATCATTAATTCCACTTAAACTGAAGCGGCCTCTAGCTAGGCATTCAGCTCACTTGATCTCACTGAATTATTAACTTGTTAATTAATACTGAACCGCATATATTAGACTTATCATTGAATGCATACTTGGACCAAGGGAATTATTTCCTTCACATCTACGACTTGGATAATATTTATATTTCCGATACGATCCATATTTTCGTTTCCGGCAATATCATCGTTTCCGGAGTATTCATTTGCTTGCCTTTGACGATCTCAGCTCCCACTGAAACCAAGATCCGTCGATTCCGAATATCCATAGATGGAGTATTTAATTCCATTAAATACTTGATCCGTTTACGTACTATTTGTGTGACCCTACGGGTTCAGTCAAGAGTAAGTTGTGGATTAATATCATTAATTCCACTTGAACTGAAGCGGCCTCTAGCCAGGCATTCAGCTCACTTTATCTCACTGAATTATTAACTTGTTAATTAATACTGAACCGCATTTATTAGACTTAACATTGAATGCATACTTGGACCAAGGGCATTATTTCCTTCAGTCTCCCACTTGTCCTTATGGACAAGTGTGCATTTCCTAATTCCTTTGTCGCTCGATGCTTGCTCTTGAACATAAGGTAAGAGTTGTCATCCTTATTATGTCAAGAGGTGTTCCTCGGTTTCAGAGTTCAACTGATCAAATAAACAGATAATCATAGCCTATAATTCATCCGAGCACGACCATGCATTTCACAGTTTCTAGCTCTCCGAGTGGCCTTGTACAACTTTTAAGCATCTCATCCCGATTTATGGGAGGACAATCCCAATCTTGCGATCTTGAGATTAGACTTCGTTTGATAGGTGATTACCTGAGCGTTGCCTTTATAGCCTCCTTTTACGGTGCGACGGTTGGTCAACGTCAAAGCAACCAGTTCTCAAACAAGTAATCTCAAATCACTCAGGTATTGAGGATTTAGTGTCTAATAATTTTAATGAAATTTACTTATGACAGATTTTCATCTCTTACAGTAAAGTTTCATAGGTCTTGTCCGATACTAGTCTTCCCAAAGTAAGTATCTATGCAAATGATTATGACATTGCCATGTCCACATAGTTCAAGAAACAGAACTACTAGTCATCTTGCATTCTAGTCGTCTAACATTTTCTATGCGTCCAATTTTATAGAAAACTCCGACTAGGGACCATTTTCAACCTTTGACATTCAAGTTCACTTGATAGACATTTCTTAGTCACAGGACTGGTCCTGACAGTCTATCTTGAATATATCGTCAAATTTGAAGGGACTCATCATTTAATACTAAACCAAGATTAAATGGAATATGAAAATACATTTCATATATGATAAATGTTCAACCCCAATGTTTTACAACCATGGGCCTCAAACCCATCTTCTAAAACAGTTTATGGAATTCAAAGCTATGCTTGATTTCCAGTGCTACAATGTGAGTGTTGTTTCTCACTTGTTGCATAGGTTTAGTTATCATGCTTTGCCAATCTTAATATCCTTTTCATCGAATGTTCTTCGAGATATGATGATAAGATCTTTTCGAGTTTGTTTATTATGTGATCTAGTCTTTCTTACTTTGATGGTGGTTTTACTCATTTTGCAATGAAGAACAATCAAGTTAGCAGACGTTTTTCTTGCTTCAAGAGTGGTTCTACGCATTTTTCAATGAAGAACCATCAAGCCAGCAGATAGGTGATCTACCCAAGTTCAATGAAGAACTCATTAATATAAACAACTCTATTTTATTGCTTCTTAGGCAATAAGTAATTTTACTTCAACTGTATAGGTTGCTAGTGATGCTTTGATTTGGATTTACTTATCCAAGCAGTTCGCGGATATGTGGAAGACTTTCCAGCTGTATCTTAGAACATAGAAATTAATATTTAATTTCCCACGCAACAACTCATGGTCTTCAATCCATGTTGCCATTTCAAAACACGATGCTCTATAGCTCGTCCTTGTCAATGTTTAACTCCAAAGGGTCTTGCTTGATCCTTTGCCAGTGTTTATGCGTGTAGCATCAATATTTAGCATATCTTTATTTCCTTGAATCAAGAACTATTCCTATGTACTTTTTCAAGTACCATAAGTGTTCTTGATCTCAATCTAGTTGATCTTCACTTAGATCAATAGAGATTGGTATATGTTCGTCATGCCTAAAGTCATACGATACGTTTTTGGCGATCCTCATATTATATTATATACATGATAAATTCTTTTGCAGAATAATTCCCAATTGAATTCTATTCATGTAACTTTAGCTTATCTAGTTTCAGTAGATGCTAAATTCCGCTAAATTCTTTGACATATAATATAGGTTAAGAATCTCATTTAGACTCTTTGATGTTTAACTTAGTAAATGCTTATACATAGTTCAAACATCCTTTACTTAGATTTATTCACATGGGTCGAATATCTCCAATGGAGACTTTCGTGTTTGATTTAGTAAATGCCATTACTTAATCCAAAATAATATCATAAGATCTTTGTAAATAGATCTTAATACCTAGTATGTACTAAGTTTCGCCATGGTCCATCATTGATGAATAATTTCAAATTCGCATTTGAATGTTATTTTACAATAGAGAGATATGTGTGAGATACACATAGGACCAATTAAGTTTTTATGTACTCCCACTAAACTTCTTATATATCTATAAGAATCATGTATATTTTATGAAACTAAAATGCTTATTAGCTTCACTTAAAATACAGTTCCAATTCCCAATTGCTTGCTTAAATCTGTACTTAGATTTTATAAGCTAGCTTTCCTTTTCAAGCATTATTTGGATCCACAAATCCTATGACATTCCATGTACATAGTTTCTTCCATCATTTGATTGAGGAATACGTTTTGTCATCCAATTGTCATATGTACCAATATGCAATCATTGCTTGAATTATAGACTTGAGCATTATGATTATGCATGAGGTTTCAACACAATCCATGCCATGAATTTGCTTGTAACCTTTAGCAACTAATCTAGCTTTGTGTGTGAACACAATTTCATGTTTGATGGTTTTTATCCTTAAAACAAACTTTGCAACCAATAGGTGTGAAATTATTCTTGCAAATCAACAAAATTTCAATTTTGTCATCAAAACATTGAGTATGTTTTATGGCCTCTAACCATTTAAAACATTTGAGTCTATATATGGCCTCTAACCATTTTAGGGAATCTGGGTTTCGTCATAGCTTTCTTACAGGTCACAAACTCATTAATCTACATGATAATAGTTTGACTGCAAGTTGTAGGTTTCTTCACTATCTAATAGAAGAATTGCATAGTTTCAGTGACCTGAACTCCATGTTTCTTCACTATCTAATAGAAGAATCTCATAGTTTCAGTGACTTGAACTCTATGCCTACTTGGGTATAGAACATCAAACAATAGAATAGCAATAGCCACTTGAAAGTCCTTTGAATATTCTGTTCTCCTTGAAGCACTTGTAAAGTCTTCTAAGAGATGTCTATTCTTTAAAACCACTTCTAAAGAATAAGTTCGGATTTTCTGAAGCACTTCGAAAAGCCTCCGGAATTTCCGTTTATGTTTGTTGTTCGCCTCGAAAACTTTCGAGGTCTATTTCTCCCACTTGTCATTTTGGAAACGAATTTCCAAAAGGACATTATTTCGAGCAAACAAACATTATGTTCTCAAAAATTCGTGGTAGAAACAATACCCTTGTGTTTCATTTGAATAAATCATAATGAAACATATATCTATACTTGAGCCTTAGTTTGTCGAATGACAAACACTAAGCTCCCACTGAGTTTTGCAACTCTCTAGATATATTTTATGAAAAGTTATTCTGAAATTACTTTTCAATAGCTTTGACGAATTTGGTTTAGTTTGGTGGTAGTTGAGCATTTTGTTTTAGAAATTATAGGAAAAGTCTTTATGATCCATCATTGATCGAATCAAGTACTAATTGACTTCGATTATTCCAACTAAGATATGCCATATCTTATGGACCTAGATTGTGAAATTACAACACACAATCATTGATGATCATCTTTGGTTTAAGTAATCATCAACATGATCTAACCTAGATCTTTATGATTTCTTACCAAGTGGGATTTATACTTCTGAATCTTTGAACTAGCCAAACAGATTCAACTTATATCACATTTGAGTAAATAAACCTATATTCACTCAAATCCATGTGAAATAATAAAGTCATAAAATCTTTCTTTAGCTTTGAACTCTATTGTCTAGGCGTTCTAACAATAGTTCATATTCTTTGTTACTTTCAACAAGTAAGACTATCTTGTCTTAAATTGATCTAGAAATCAACCAACTTTCAAAAGTCCATTAAAATAGAGGTTTTGTAATGTTAACTTGTTGATATGGTCTAAGCAACAATGCCAAAGATTAGTGGAACTCAAATCAAAGGGTTGATTTGAACCTAGTAAAGTTCTTTAAAGAGTTGTTTGTTTTAATCAAGCATATTGACTCAACCTGTAATTGACCATTTCATTCAAATAAATAAACAAACATTGTTTTTGTTTTTCTTGAATGTGAGTCTCTCTGTGTTTGAAAACAGAAATTTAGGTATGTTGATTATGGAACAAAATAGCCATTAAGTTCCAGCCTTTGAAAGGACTTAAAACAAACTAGATGACCCTACAACTAATGTAGCATTGCCATGCTTCATTTCCCACTTGTAGGTCATTAGTGTATCCTAGCTTCCATTGTTTGAGTTATTACCGAAGTAAGAACCTCAAGCGGTATATGATACCAAGGAAGTTTGATTGCTAGGTCACTTCTCTTTAAACATAAACTTATAGGTAGAAACGGAATCGTAAATTCCTTTCATTTGTTCCTCGTTTTCCTATTTCTTGTACCCTTTCTTATAGTCTTAAGAATTGAATTCTTTAGTGTTGACTTTTATACTTTGTTAGACATGTCCAATGTCACCAACAAGGTTCTTTACCATTTTAATTTATGTTGAATATTTTGTTTCAACTAGATGATCTTACCAGAAGCTTCTAAAGTTCTCTATGCATTGATCTATTCGAATGTCTAGGGACTAGACTCATTCGAGAATTAAATGGACAAAGATATTAGGTTGTAAACCATTGGTAAAGCTGAGCGTATTAAACTCAATGCTTTATGATCTCAAAACTACATTGTATTTTGAATTCACAAGCACCAATTGGTTTGCCATTCGATTTTGATATTCGAAAACAACCATAAAAGTCGCTAAAAGAAACGTGCATTTTAAATTGCTCTCTTTCTCTCATTTCCGTGAATCGTTCTTTGATTCACTACCAATCGAGGAAATTTACTGTTACCTTTCTAAAAGAATTTACTGCAGTGCAAGATATTTAATTATAAACAATAATTAAAACATACATTGAAGCATGCAAAGTCTAAACATTTATCATGAATAATAACTTGAAAATCAAAGCAATCATGCAATTTCAACAAGTTATTAGCATTTTATTCGAATTTATTGTTCCGGCAGGTGTGAATAAAATGATTCCAAGATCCTAAAATCATTGAAGAACTAAGCACAGTTTGTCGACTCAATTCTAAAACATTTTAGGTAAGCAAAATCCTTTTGCTAATAGTCTAGAAACTACTCTTGGTTGATAGGTACGTCTAAGAACTTATTAGGTAAACCTATCGATTTTGCCACGACATAAAAGGACTCCTTACTTATATCGTTGAGTTTCACCAAAACTAACGTGTACTCACAATTATTTGTGTACCTTGCCCCTTTAGGACCAATAAGTAACACCTCGCTGAGCGAAAACTATTACTAGATTGATGTAAAGGATATCCAAGCAAGTGTATATTTTGGCATGGCACCTTTTAACTCAATTTTTAAGTTTGGAACTTAAGGCTCTTACTATGTTGGTTAGATTTTAAGTGAACTAAAATCCTTAATCATGCAACATAATCAAGCCGCGATCTCATGCATTTTAAGACATATTTAAAAGCAATAAATAACTTAAAACATGCATAAGATAAATGTGATCTAGTATGGCCCGACTTTATCTTGAAGCTTTAACTTCAAAGTCCGTCTTGAAAATCTCCGTGGGAGGCACCATTTTCTTCAAATAGGATAAGCTATAATTAAAACTAATTACAACTATTTGATGGTACGCAGACCATATTTGAATTGAAAAACAACTTTGGTACTTTAGACCAATTACATTCAAATTAATGGTACGCAGACCATATTTTCTATCCTATTTGGGCCATACTAGTCACTTCATAACCTGCAAAAAAGTACATATACAATATATACCATTCACCCATTCATTATCATGAATGGCCCACATAGCTGGTTAGTAAAACACATTATGCATCACGTAAACATTTGCAGCAATTAATCAAGGGCACCAATAATCTACCAATTATTCAGTCCTTATTAATTCTAATCAAGTTGTTTTAACCTTAAGGCCGGATTTGTAGACCTAATCAAGAGTTTATGACTAAAAGTGCTCCCACTTAAACCAATAAATTCATATGCTTTACTAATTTTAAACATAAAAATGTATTTCTAGTCTAACCGGAAACATACAAATTTAATTAAAATTTAAAGCTCATATAAATTTATAATTGAATCCACAAAGTTTAATTTAATTTCAGTCGTATTTAAATTAATTCATGATTTAAATTTTAGTAAAATAATTAGAATAAATAAAATTTATTATAATTACAATATTCAAAATTAAAATCCAAGAAAATAATTTAAATTATTAATTTTAAAATTAATTAAAATTACGTAAACTGAAAATTTCAAATTAAAATTTCAAAACGATCTAATCGTAAGGCAACAACCTTACGCATCGCACGCCCATGGGCCACACGCACACAGCCATCGCTGGCCATGTGCGCGCAGCCCATGCGCTGCGTCGCATAGCTGCTGCTTCTACCCTTCGCAAGCCATCGCGCGAGCTGGTGCTCGCTGCGCGCGCGCTAGCGCTCGATGCACGCGAGCATGTGCTCGCTGCGCGCGCGCCAGCGCTCGATGCACGCGAGCCATCGCTCGCTGCGTTCGCTCGCTAGCGCTCGCTGCACGCGGGCCAACGCTCGCTTCGTGCGCTCGCCAGCGCATGCTGTGCGCGCTTTCTAGCGCTCGCTGCGCGCGGCATCGACGCTGGGCGCAGCACTCGTGGCACGCGAGCTTGCGCTCGCTGCGCGCGAGGCTGCGCGCGCTTGCGCGAGGCAGTGCGCGTTGTGGCGCAGCTCGCTTGCTGCCCACACGCGACTGCCGTGCCTTGCCTTCGCCCATGCCCATTCGTCCATTGCTCATAGCCCACGACACAAGGCAGGGCTGCTGCCTTGTGCACGTGCACCATGCCCTTGCTCATTGCATTCGTGCCGCATGGGCGACGAGCTCCCTTGCTCGTCGTCACATGCCCGCACTATACAACACCCCTTAAGGGTAACACGTAGCGTCCATTGCTTTGTGCGTGCAAGTTATATGAACGAATCGCATGAAATTTAAAAAATTTATATTTAAAATTAATGACAAATTAATAAATTAATATTAATTTCATAATTTTAGGGCGAAAAATCGAAAATTTATTATTCAATTGATTTCCGATTAACATGGATTCAAGTCTAGGTCATAAAAATTTAAAATTTATCATAAATTTACAATTTTTATGGTGGTTTTTAATCATAGGTATCTAATTAAATTATAGTTAATTATGAAAATCAAATTAATTCTAAATTATTCTAATTTTCAACAAATTAATCATAATTACAAATTAGATTGCATAATTAACAAGGCTAGGCATTCAAACTTGTTAAACATATACAGTAGGTCAATCAAAAATTCAAGATTTATCAACAAGAATCGCAAATATTTAATTTAACATCTTAAATTTACGAAATTTTGCATTCGAAAAACTAAAACCTTCGAAAAGTCATAGTTAGGCTTCGAATTTGAGAATTCTGGGTTCGGCAGAAAAATAACTATTTTTGTCAAAATTTTAGAATGCCTTTTACATGCGGAATTGACACAAAAATCACTCGATTTGGATGAGTAACGAAGAAACTGCCGAAAAACTGCGTACGTATAATTAAATAAACGCAATTTGCAATTAATTAACAATTACGAAAATTAATCACCCCTTTTAATTCTTGCAAATTTGTAATATTTAACCATGTTCATGCAATTTAGATTATGAAAATAATAAGAGGCTCTGATACCACTGTTAGGTTATGATACATATGACAATTCATAAATCATGCGGAAAAACCATATAGCCAGGAAAACATATTATTTACACATAATCATTTAGCATAGTTTAGATGGATACTCTTTGTTGCGTGCCTTCCCTAGCTGCGCCCGAACCGAACAAGAACAAGTCTTTAGGACTCCAAGTGTCGTCCCTCCGTAGATAGTCCACAGCACGTCCGGATCCGCCTTAAGATTGACCAACTAGAATCGCCCTTAAGGTACTAATAATTTCGGCACTTTTAGGCAAAGTATGTGACTGAATTTTTCTCTCAAAAACTCACTTTGAATACTTGAAAACTCGTTATAAATTGTGAACCCAGGCCACATATTTATAGGGGTATGGAAAGAGAATTGGAATCCTATTAGGATACGAATTAATTAAATTAGAATCCTAGTGGAACTCTTATTTAATTAATTTATCTTTTAGGATTAGGAATTTAATCATTAAACGAATTCTATACGCTTTAGGATTCGAGTAACACACTTCGAGTAATACGCTAGCACCGCACGCAGGCCTTGCGGCCCACGCACAGCGCCAGCCCACTCGTCGCAGCCCCGCGCGCGCGCCCAAGCTTCGGCTGGGCCTGGCTTTTGCGCTGGGCCTGGTCGCATGCTTGGCGTGTGGTTGTTGCGCTTGGCTTGCTGGGCGATGGCCCGGCTTCGTGCTGGGCCTTCGTCTGGCAGGCCTCGTCCGATGCTAATTCGTACGATGCGCTTCCGATTAAATTCTCGATTCCGGAATTCATTTCCGATACGAACAATATTTAATATTTCCGATTCCGGAATTAATTTCCGTTTCGAACAAATATTTAATATTTCCTTTTCCGGAATTATTTTCCGATTCCGATAATATTTCCGATTCAGACAATATTTCCGTTTCCGGCAATATTTCCGATTCCGGCAATATTTTCTATTTCTGATAATATTTTCCGATACGTACCATGTTTCCGTTTCCGGCAACATCTACGACTTGGATAATATTTATATTTCCGATACGATCCATATTTCCGTTTCCGGCAATATCATCGTTTCCGGAGTATTCATTTGCTTGCCTTTGACGGTCTCAGCTCCCACTGAAACCAAGATCCGTCGATTCCGAATATCCATAGATGGAGTATTTAATGCCATTAAATACTTGATCCGTTTACGTACTATTTGTGTGACCCTACGGGTTCAGTCAAGAGTAAGCTGTGGATTAATATCATTAATTCCACTTGAACTGAAGCGGCCTCTAGCCAGGCATTCAGCTCACTTGATCTCACTGAATTATTAACTTGTTAATTAATACTGAACCGCATTTATTAGACTTAACATTGAATGCATACTTGGACCAAGGGCATTATTTCCTTCAGAGGGCGCCCGCACGCGTGCGCTCGGCCCACGCAGCCCACGCTGGGCAGCCTTGCCTTGGCGCGCTGGGCCTGCCTTTACGGTGGGCCTGGCGCTGCCTTGGGCTGGGCGCTGGCGCGCGTCTTGCTTGCTGGGCGATGGCCTGGCTTCGTGCTGGGCCTTCGTCCGGCAGGCCTCGTCCGATGCTTATTCGTACGATACGCTTCCGATTAAATTCCCGGTTCCGGAATTCATTTCCGATACGAACAATATTTAATATTTCCGATTCCGGAATTAATTTCCGTTTCGAACAAATATTTAATATTTCCGTTTCCGGAACTATTTTCCGATTCCGATAATATTTCCGATTCTGACAATATTTCCGTTTCCGGCAATATTTCCGATTCCGGAAATATTTCCATTTCCAATAATATTTTCCGATACGTACCACGTTTCCGTTTCCGGAAACATCTACGACTTGGATAATATTTATATTTCCGATACGATCCATATTTCCGTTTCCGGCAATATCATCGTTTCCGGAGTATTCACTTGGTTGTGACGATCTCAGCTCCCACTGAAACCAAGATCCGTCGATTCCGAATATCCATAGATAGAGTATTTAATGCCATTAAATACTTGATCCGTTTACGTACTATTTGTGTGACCCTACGGGTTCAGTCAAGAGTAAGCTGTGGATTAATATCATTAATTCCACTTGAACTGAAGCGGCCTCTAGCTAGGCATTCAGCTCACTTGATCTCACTGAATTATTAACTTGTATAATTAATTAATACTGAACCGCATTTATTACACTTATCATTGAATTCATACTTGGACCAAGGGCATTATTTCCTTCAGTCTCCCACTTGTCCTTAGGGACAAGTGTGCATTTCCTAATTCCTTTGTCGCTTGATGCTTGCTCATGAATATAAGGTAAGAGTTGTCATCCTTATTATGTCCAGAGGTATTTCTCGGTTTCAGAGTTCAACTGATCAAATAAGCAGATAATCATAGCCTATGATTCATCCGAGCACGACCATGCATTTCACAGTTTCTAGCTCTCCGAGTGGCCTTGTACAACTTTTAAGCATCTCATCCCGATTTATGGGAGGACAATCCCAATCTTGCGATCTTGAGATTAGACTTCGTTTGATAGGTGATTACCTGAGCGTTGCCTTTATAGCCTCCTTTTACGGTGCGACGGTTGGTCAACGTCAAAGCAACCAGTTCTCAAACAAGTAATCTCAAATCACTCAGGTATTGAGGATTTAGTGTCTAATAATTTTAATGAAATTTACTTATGACAGATTTTCATCTCTTACAGTAAAGTTTCTTAGGTCTGTCCGATACTAGTCTTCCCAAAGTAAGTATCTATGCAAATGATTATGACATTGCCATGTCCACATAGTTCAAGAAACAGAACTACTAGTCATCTTGCATTCTAGTCGTCTAACGTTTTCTATGCGTCCAATTTTATAGAAAACTCCGACCAGGGACCATTTTCAACTTTTGACATTCAAGTTCACTTGATAGACATTTCTTAGTCACAGGACTGGTCCTGACAGTCTATCTTGAATATATTGTCAAATTGAAGGGACTCATCATTTAATACTAAACCAAGATTAAATGGAATATGAAAATGCATTTCATATATGATAAATGTTCAACCCCAATGTTTTAGAACCATGGGCCTCAAACCCATCTTTAAAACAGTTTATAGAATTCAAAGCTATGCTTGATTTCCAGTGCTACAACGTGAGTGTTGCTTCTCACTTGTTGCATAGGTTTAGTTATCATGCTTTGCCAATCTTAATATCCTTTTCATCGAATGTTCTTCGAGATATGATGATAAGATCTTTTGAGTTTGTTTATTATGTGATCTAGTCTTTCTTACTTCGATAGTGGTTCTACGCATTTTGCAATGAAGAACCATCAAGTCAGCAGACAGGTGATCTACACAAGTTCAGTGAAGAACTCTTTAAAACAACCCTGTTTTATTGCTTCTTAGGCAATAAGTACTTTTACTTCAACTGTTTAGGTTGCTAATGATGCTTTGTTTGGATTTACTTATCCAAGTAGTTCATAGATATGCGGAAGTCTTTCCAACTATATCTTAGAACATAGAAATTAATATTTAATTTCCCACGCAATAACCCATGGTTCCAATCCATGTTGCCATTTCAAAACACGATGCTCTTTAGCTCGTCCTTGCCAATGGTTAACTCCAAAGGGATCTTTCTTGATCCTTGGCCAGTGTTTATGCGTGTAGCATCAATATTTAGCATATCTTTATTTTCTTGAATCAAGAACTAATCTTATGTACCTTTTCAAGTACCATAAGTATTCTTGATCTCAATCTAGTTGATCTTCACTTAGATCAATAGAGATTGGTATATGTTCGTCCTGCCTAAAGTCATACGATACGTTTTTGGCGATCCTCATATTATATTATATACATGATAAATTCTTTTGCAGAATAATTCCCAATTGAATTCTATTCATGTAACTTTAGCTCATTCAGTTTCAGTAGATACTGAATCCAGCTAAATTCTTTGATATATAATATAGGTTAAGAATCTCACTTAGATCCTTTGATGTTTAACTTAGTAAATGCTTATACATAGTTCAAACATTTATTACTTAGATTTATTCATATGCATCGAATATCTCCAATGGAGTCTTTCGTGTTTGATTTAGTAAATGCCATTACTTAATCTAAAACAATATCATAAGATCTTTGTAAATAGATCTTAATACCCAGTATGTACTAAGTTTCGCCATGGTCCATCATTGATGAATAATCTCAAATCTAAGTTATTAGCATTTGAATGTTATTTCACAATAGAGAGATATGTGTGTGATACACATAGGACCAATTAAGTTTTACGTACTCCCACTAAACTTCTTATATATCTATAAGAATTATGTAAGTTTTATGAAACTAAAATACATTTCCAATTCCCAATTTCTTGCTTAAATCTGTACTTAGATTTCATAAGCTAGCTTTTCTTTTCAAGTATTTATTTGGATCCACAAATCCTATGACATACCATGTACATAGTTTATTCCAACATTTGATTGAGGAATTGTTTTGTTATCCAATTGCC
Organism: Spinacia oleracea; assembly: GCF_020520425.1. Classification (NCBI taxonomy): domain Eukaryota; kingdom Viridiplantae; phylum Streptophyta; class Magnoliopsida; order Caryophyllales; family Amaranthaceae; genus Spinacia; species Spinacia oleracea. The sequence goes on from NC_079488.1 coordinate 72,308,511, forward strand.
ATATGTACCAATATGCAATCATTGCTTGATTTATAGACTTAAGCATTATGATTATGCATGAGGTTTCAACACAATCCACATCGTGAATTTGCTTGTAACCTTTAGCAACTAATCTAGCTTTGTGTGTGAACACAATTCCATGTTTGATGGTTTTTGTCCTTAAAACAAACTTGCAACCAATAGGTGTGAAACTATTCTTGCAAATCAACAAAATTTCAATTTTGTCATAAAAACATTGAGTATGTTTTATGGCCTTTAACCAATTAAACATATAGTCTATATATGGCCTCTAACCATTTTAGGGAATCTATATTTCGTCATAGCTTTCTTACAGGTCACAAACTCATTAATCTTTGTGATAATAGTTTGACTGCAAGTTGTAGGTTTCTTCACTATCTAATAGAAGAATCGCATAGTTTCAGTGACTTGAACTCTATGCCTACTTGGGTATAGAACATCAAACAATAGAATATCAATAGCCACTTAAAAGTCCTTTGAATATTCTGTTTTCCTTGAAGCACTTGTAAAGTCTTCTAAGAGATGTCTATTCTTTAAAGCCACTTCTAAAGTCCTTAAAGAATACATGTTCAGATTTCCTAAAGAACTTCGAAAAGCCTCCTGAATGTCCGTTTATGTTTGTTGTTCGCCTCGAAGACTTTCGAGGTCTATTTTCTCCCACTTGTCATTTAGGAAACGAATCTCCAAAAGGACATTATTTCGAGCAAACAAACATTATGTTCTCAAAAATTCGTGGTAGAAACAATACACTTGTGTCTCATTTGAATAAATCACAATGAAACATATATCTATACTTGGGCCTTAGTTTGTTGAACAATAAACACTAAGCTCCCACTGAGTTTAACAACTCTCTAGATATATATTATGAAAAGATATTCTGAAATTACTTTTCAATAGCTTTGACGAATTTGGTTTAGTTTGGTGGTAGTTGAGCATTTTGTTTTAGAAATTATAGGAAAAGTCTTTATGATTCATCATTGATCGAATCAAGTACTAATTGACTTCAATCATTCCAATTTAGATATGCCATATCTTATGGAGCTAGATTGTGAATTTTACTACACACAATCATTGATGAACATTTTGGTCTCAAGTAATCATTAACATGATCTATCCTAGATCTTTATGATTTCTTGCCAAGTGGATTTCATATTTCTGAATCTTTGAACTAGCCAAACAGATTCAAACTTATATCACTTCGAGTAAATGAACCAACATTCACTCAAATCTAGGTGAAATAATAAAGTATAAAATCCCTTTTTTAGCTTTGAATTCTATTGTCTAGGCGTTCTAACAATAGTTCATATCTTTTGTTACTTTTAACAAGTAAGACTAGCTTGTCTTGAATTGATCTAGAAATCAATCAACTTTCAAAAGTCCATTAAAACAGAGCTTATGAATGTTAACTTGTTGATATGGTCTAAGCAACAATGCCAAAGATTAGTGGAACTCAAATCAAGGGGTTGATTTGAACCTAGTAAAGTTTTTATTGTTAAAGAGTTGTTTGTTTTAATCAAGCATATTGACTCAACCCGTAAATGACCATTTCATTCAAATAAACAAACAAACATTGTTTTTGTTTTTCTTGAATGTGAGTCTTTCTGTGTTTGAAGCAGAAATTTAGGTATGCTGATTATGGAACAAAATAGCCATTAAGTTCCAGCCTTGAAAGGACTTAAAACAAACTAGATGACCCTACAACTAATGTAGCATTGCCATGCTTCATTTCCCACTTGTAGGCCATTAGTGTATCCTAGCTTCCATTGTTTAAGTCATTACCGAAGTAAGAACCTCAAGCGGTATATGATACCAAGGAAGTTTGATTGCTAGGTCACTTTTCTTTAAACATAAACTTATAGGTAGAAACGGAATCGTAAATTCCTTCCATTTGTTCCTTTGTTTTCCTATTTCTTGTACCCTTTCTAATAGTCTTAAGAATTGAATTCTTTAGTGTTGACTTTTATACTTTGTTGGACATGTCCAATGTCACCAACAAGGTTCTTTACCATTTTAATTCATGTTGAATATTTTGTTTCAACTAGATGATCTTACCAGAAGCTTCTAAAGTTCTCTAAGCATCGATCTATTCGAATGTCTAGGGTCTAGACCATTCGAGAATTAAATGGACAAAGATATTAAGTTGTTAACCATTGGTAAAGCCGAGCGTTTAAACTCAATGCTTTATGATCTCAAAACTACATTGTATTTTGAATTCACAAGCACCAATTGGTTTGCCATTCGATTTTGATAATCGAAAACAACCATAAAAGTCGCTAAAAGAAACGTACATTTTAAATCGCTCATTTTCTCTCATTTCCGTGAATCGTTCTTGGATTCACTACCAATCGAGGAAATTTACTGTTACCTTTCTAAAAGGATTTATTGCAGTGCAAGACATTTAATTAAAACATACATTGAAGCATGCAAAGTCTAAACATTTATCATGAGTAATAACTTTAAAATTAAAGCAATCTTGAAATTTAAACAAGTCATTAGCATTTTATTCGAATTTATTGTTCCGGCAGGTGTGAATAAAATGATTCCAAGATCCTAAAACCATTGAAGAATTAAGCACAGTTTGTCGACTCAATCCGAAAACATTTTAGGTAAGCAAAAACCTTTTGCTAATAGTCTAGAAACTATTCTTGGTTGATAGGTACGTCTAAGAACTTATTAGGTAAACCTATCGATTTTGCCACGACATAAAAGGACTCCTTACTTATATCGTTGAGTTTCACCAAAACTAACATGTACTCACAATTATTTGTGTACCTTGCCCCTTTAGGACCAATAAGTAACACCTCGATGAGCGAAAACTATTACTAGATTGATGTAAAGGATATCCAAGCAAGTGTATATTTTGGCATGGCACCTTTTAACTCAATTTTTTAAGTTTGGAACTTAAGGCTCTTACTATGTTGGTTAGATTTTAAGTGAACTAAAATCCTTAATCATGCAACATAATCAAGCCACAATCTCATGCATAATTAAGACATATTTAAAGCAATAAATAACTTAAAGCATGCATAAGATAAATGTGATCTAGTATGGCCCGACTTCATCTTGAAGCTTCAACTTCAAAGTCCGTCTCGAAAATCTCCGTGGGAGGCACCATTTTCTTCAAATAGGATAAGCTATAATTAAACTAATTACAACTATTTGATGGTACGCAGACCATATTTGAATTGAAAAACAATTTTGGTACTTTAGACCAATTACATTCAAATTAATGGTACGCAGACCATATTTTCTATCCTATTTGGGCCATACTAGTCACTTTATAACCTGCAAAACAGTACATATACAATATATACCATTCACCCATTCATTATCATGAATGGCCCACATAGCTGGTTAGTAAAACACGTTATGCATCACATAAATATTTGCAGCAATTAATCAAGGGCACCAATAATCTACAAATTATTCAGTCCTTATTAATTCTAATCAAGTTGTTTTAACCTTAAGGATTTGTAGACCTAATCAAGAGTTTATGACTAAAAGGGCTCCCACTTAAACAAATAAATTCATATGCTTTACTAATTTTAAACAAAAAAATGTATTTCTAGTCTAACCGGAAACATACAAATTTAATTAAAATTTAAAGCTCATATAAATTTATAATTGAATCCACATATTTAATTTATTTTCAGTCGTATTGAAATTAATTCATGATTTTACTTTTAGTAAAATAATTAGAATAAATGAAATTTATTATAATTATAATATTCAAAATTAAAATCCAAGAAAATAATTTAAATTATTAATTTTAAAATTAATTAAAATTACATAAACTGAAAATTTCAAATTAAAATTTTAAAACGATCTAATCGTAACACAAGGTACGCAACATCACCATACAACGCATAGCCATAGGCCACACGCACGCAGCCATCGCTGACCATGTGCGCGCAGCCTATGTGCTGCGTCGCATTCGTCGCTGCACACCATCGCAAGGCATCATCGAAGCACGCTAGCATGCTCGCTGCGCGCGCCAGCGCTCGTTGCATGCGAGCCATCGCTCGCTGCGCGTTGTCGTTCGATGGTGGGCGTAGCACTCGTCGCACGCGAGCCAGCGCTCGCTGCGCGCGAGGCATCGCTCGCTTGCGCGAGGCAGTGCGCGCTGCACGCGACTGCTCGCTGCCTTGCTCTCGCCATTGCGCACTCGCCCATCGTTCACAGCACACGACACAAGGCAGGGATGCTGCCTTGTGCTCGTGCACCATAGCCTTGCTCATTGCATTCGTACCGCATGGGCGACGAGCTCCCTTGCTCGTCGTCGCATGCCCGCACTATACAACACCCCTTAAGGGTAACACGTAGCGTCCATTGCTTTATGCGTGCAAGTTATATGAGCGAATCGCATAAAAATTAAAAATTTCATTTTCAAAATTAATGACAAATTAATAAATCATATTAATTTCATAATTTTAGGGCGAAAAATCGAAAATTTATTAATTAATTGATTTCCGATTATCATGGATTCAAGTCTAGGTCATAAAAATTTAAAATTTAACACACATTTACAATTTTTATGGTGGTTTTTAATCATAGGTATCTAATTAAATTATTAACTAATTATGAAAATCAAATTAATTCTAAATTATTCCAATTTTCAACAAATTAATCATAATTACAAATTAGATTGCATAATTAACAAGGCTAGGCATTCAAACTTGTTAAACATATACAGTAGGTCAATCAAAAATTCAAGATTTATCAACAAGAATCGCAAATATTTAATTTAACATCTTAAATTTACAAAATTTTGCGTTCGAAAAACTAAAACCTCCGAAAAGTCATAGTTAGGCTTCGAATTTGAGAATTCTGGGTTCGGCCGAAAAATAATTTTTTTGTCAAAATTTTAGAATGCCTTTTACATGCGGAATTGACACAAAAATCACTCGATTTGGATGAGTAACGAAGAAACTGCCGAAAAACTGCGTACATATAATTAAATAAACGCAATTTGCAATTAATTAACAATTACGAAAATTAATCACCCCTTTTAATTCTTGCAAATTTGTAATATTTAACCATGTTTATGCAATTTAGATTATGAAAATAATAAGAGGCTCGTGATACCACTGTTAGGTTATGATACATATGACAATACATAAATCATGCGGAAAAACCATAAAGCCAGGAAAACATATTATTTACACATAATCATTTAGCATAGTATAGATGCATACACTTTGTAGCGTGCCTTCCCTAGCTGCGCCCGAACCGAACAAGAAAAAGTCTTTAGGACTCCAAGTGTCGTCCCTCCGTAGATAGTCCAAAGTACGTCCGGATCCGCCTCAAGATTGACCAACTAGAATCGCCCTTAAGGTGCTTAGGAATTTTCGGCTATTATTGTGCAAGAGTGTGGCTGAATTTTCTTTCAAAACTTACCCTTTTGAATACTTCAATCGTGTTTATAAATTATGACCCTAGGCCCTTATTTATAGAGGTTTGGAAAGGGAATTGGAATCATAGTAGGATACGATTTAATTAAACTTAGAATCCTACAAGGACTCTAATTAATTAAATAATCCTAATAGGAATAGGAATTTAATCATACACCAAATCCTAATAGATTTAGGAATTGTGCATGGACACAAACACACACGCACGGAGCCACGAGGGCGCCCGCACGCGTGCGCTCGGCTCACGCAGCCCACGCTAGGCAGCCTTGCCTTGGCGCGCTGGGCCTGCCTTTGCGGTGGGCCTGGCGCTGCCTTGGGCTGGGCGCTGGCGCGCGTCTTGCTTGCTGGGCGATGGCCTGGCTTCGTGCTGGGCCTTCGTCCGGCAGGCCTCGTCCGATGCTTATTCGTACGATACGCTTCCGATTAAATTCCCGGTTCCGGAATTCATTTCCGATACGAACTATATTTAATATTTCCGATTCCGGAATTAATTTCCGTTTCGAACAAATATTTAATATTTCCGTTTCCGGAACTATTTTCCGATTCCGATAATATTTCCGATTCTGACAATATTTCCGTTTCCGGCAATATTTCCGATTCCGGCAATATTTCCATTTCCCATAATATTTTCCGATACGTACATGCAGGCGTGTGCAGGCGAGTGGGCAACATGCGCGGCGTGTGCACCCCCCTATTGGAGAAAAAAGGTATCCTTAGTCCCAACTCCCGAGGGAGCCGAGATTCGTTATGCTGTTCTGCCCGTTCACATTAATATGCTGATTTTCAGGTCGTCCCAACTTGATGGGGAAATAAACGCGGGGTAGGATCGTTTCACCCTTCGGCTATTTTGATTACCTACAAGCACGAGTATTTCCTTCACTATCCCCAGTAGAGTCGCCACTGTGAGGGGGTCGAAAAAGCGCGAGGCTAATGCGTGACCTCGTCCCTCGTGGGTGTGACGATTCTTTTTGTTCAATCAAGTGTAATTGGATTTCCTGTGAGTTTACACCCAATTGACTAGTAAAATAGGAGTCGCCATTCAGTTTTTAACGACAATGAGAAAAACTGACAAAACCCGGTTATCGTGACATAAAGGGAGTGCAATTATGTTTGACCACGACGGCCGTAGGTTCCCTTGTGATCCCTGGTGTGGAGATCTCTCAACATACACCCGCAAGGTAAAGATGGAGGGTTCGGGGGACTGTAACTACCGAGAGGAGTACTTGCTCGTCGATAACTCCAGAGGCAGGATATCCTTACTAGCTCAGCATTAATAATTGAAGGGACATGCGTTAACTATTAAACTAATCTGAGTTGATTTTAGCAATATGCAACATATAATACTAGATCGATCGCGATTATCTGATTTAAATAGCATTAAGGGACCTAGCATGATAATCCAATTTCCCAAAAATATTATATTTGTTAGGCGTGGTAGAACAATCAGATTTAGTTAGTTTAACAGTTCATAAAAAGGGCGAGGAAAGCAATTAAATCATAGAGAAGGGACACATTACGACGCACCCTTGAGAGGTGCGTCACGGTTCTCAGAAAACTAACCACTTTGACTTTGCTATTTCTCCTTTTTATTTAACGAATCTCAAATTATGGGACAGGATACGTTCTGTTCGATTTATGGATCGATTGCGACAGAACACGTGAACAATTTCGCAGCGTGAGCCTTAGGCTAAGGGTTGGAGTCAATACTCAGAATATGAATTGTGTGTTGTGTCTTTTCACGTCGAACTTAGGGGTCTATTTATAGGAAAGAGTGGCGTAGAAAGATAGTTTTTCAGGAATTTGAATACGAAACGGATTAGGAAAAGAATCCGTCCCAGGTATTTTTCGGCGCCCAGCTCTGGGCGTCAAAGATTTCGGCGCCCAGGGCTGGGCGTTGAAAATAGGGTCTGGCAGAATTCTTTGTCAGATTGGACTCTAGAGTACGGAGTTCATTAAGAGACTTAATCCGAGTTATTTGGTGCGTATGAATTTACGACGGAATGCGTCTGGACCCTTTACGAACTCTAGGTTCGTTATGAGTTTAATTAATACGTTAACTCTTTTATCGAACTGCGATAGGAATAGAATTCCTTTTACAATTTCTATCTCTTTTAGGATTTATGTTGGAGTGCAACACCTAATTCTGACAGGTTTCTATCTTTTATGACTTGCCACTTTTAACAACTACCCAATACGGCAGTTACTATTTTTAGCAGGTTTCCATAAATAGCAGGTTTTGGGTGAAATGAAAAGGGGAATTGAGATTCGTTATTTTATAGGAGATGCGTTGTCAAGTGGAGATTTACGTTTTCATCATCGAACCTTTCCCTTTCGGGAATGGGGACAAAAGTAGGTGCCTACAGTAGGGATGAAGAGTTCAACATAGGTGATAAAGTGTTGCTCAAAGTGTCACCAATGAAAGGTGTCATGAGATTTGGGAAGAAAGGGAAGTTAATCCCTAAGTACATAGGCCCATATGAGATCTTAGAAAGAATCGGAAAGGTAGCTTATAGACTAGCCTTGCCTATGGACTTGCATAGAGTGCATAATGTGTTCCACATATCTCAGTTAAGGAAATATATCCCGGATAAATCGCATGTGTTGCAACCGGAAACCATAGAATTAGACCAAAGTCTAACCTTTAAGGAAAGACCTGTCAAAATCCTTGATAGCAAAGTGCGTAGTACGCGTACTAAAGATGTGAAAATTGTCAAAGTGTTGTGGTCTAATCAAGAATCTGAGGAAGCCACTTGGGAAGCGGAAGACGAAATGATAAAGAAATATCCCGAGCTTTTTCCCGAGGTTAGTTGAATTACGGGGTCGTAACTCGTGTCTTTTATGGGGGGTAGAGTGCGGTAGAATTTCGCGCTTTTTACCTTGTTTTTCCCCTATTTTATGCTTAAATTATTGCTTTCTATTGAATTTCCACTTATTATTGTCCTGTTTAATCATGTAAAGAGTACAGCAACTTAAAACTTTTGTAAATGAACGTATTGAAAGTCTCAGAAAGTCTCAAGTTTTGAGTGAATTTTGATTTCCGAACCCAAGTTTCGGGACGAAACTTCTTTTAAGGAGGGTAGACTGTAATATCTCGTATTTTTATAATATTTATTAATATATTTTATTATATTTATAAAGCATTTTACGATTTATTAGCATTTAAATAATATTTAAATGTATTTAATGTATTTTAATTAATTAGAATATTTATTATTTTAATTAATTACGAAACGAATTTAATTCTTGAGTCGGGAAATTAAATGAGTTGCAAATGATTTTAAAGCTTCGGGTTTTAAATAAAAAGTTCAATTCGTTTTATTAAACGAGCCCAATCCAAACAGTTCAATTTAAATCCTAAACTAGCCCAATTCATTTAGTTCCTAAGCCCAACTCAAATATCCTAAGCCTAGCCCATCAAGGGATTAGGGAGCCTATAAATAGGACTCCCCATCTGTGAGGGGGCCGAAAAAGCACGAGGCTAATGCGTGACCTCGTCCCTCGTGGGTGTGACGATTCTTTTTATTCAATCAAGTGTAATTGGATTTCCTGTGAGTTTACACCCAATTGACTAGTAATATAGGAGTCGCCATTCACTTTTTAACGACAATGAGAAAAACTGACAAAACCCGGTTATCGTGACATAAAGGGAGTGCAATTATGTTTGACCACGACGGCCGTAGGTTCCCTTGTGATCCCTGGTGTGGGGATCTCTCAACATACACCCGCAAGGTAGAGATTGAGGGTTCGGGGGACTGTAACTACCGAGAGGAGTACTCGCTCGTCGATAACTCCAGAGGCAGGATATCCTTACTAGCTCAGCATAAATAATTGAAGGGACATGTGTTAACTATTAAACTAATCTGAGTTGATTTTAGCAACATGCAACATATAATACTAGATCGATCGCGATTATCTGATTTAAATAGCATTAAGGGACCTAGCATGATAATCCAATTTCCCAAAAGTATTATATTTGTAAGGCGTGGTAGAAAAATCAGATTTAGTTAGTTTAACAGTTCATAAAAAGGGCGAGGAAAGCAATTAAATCATAGAAAAGGGGCACATTACGACGCACCCTTGAGAGGTGCGTCACGGTTCTCAGAAAACTAACCACTTTGACTTTGCTATTTGTCCTTTTTATTTAACGAATCTCAAATTATGGGACAGGATACGTTCTGTTCGATTTATGGATCGATTGTGACAGAACGCGTGAACAATTTCGCAGCGTGAGGCTCAAGCTAGGGGTTGGAGTCAATACTCAGAATATGAATTATGTGTTGTGATTTCACGTCAAACTTGGGCTATATTTATAGAAAAGAGTTTGTGGAAAGATAGAATTGTAGAACTCTAATCCACGAAGAATTAGGAAAGAACACGTCCCAGGTATTTTCAGCGCCCAGGTCTGGACGTCAAAGATTTCGGCGCCCAGCTCTGGGCGTTGATAATAGGACCCAGGCAATTTCAGCGCCCAGGGTTGGGCGTTGAAATTGCTGTTTGGGCCTGTTTCTTTGTCAGATTCGGACTCTTAGAATCCGGAGCGTATGAGACTTAATCGAGTCTTTTAGTGCGTATTAATTTTATGACGGAATGCGTCTGGGCCCGTTACGAACTCTAGGCTCGTTAGGATTTTAATTAATACGTAACTCTTATTTTCGAATCGTATTAGGAATAGGATTCTCTCGCAATTTCTATCTCATTTAGGATTTATGTTGGAGTGCAACACCTAATTCTGACAGGTTTCTATCTTTTATGACTTGCCACTTTTAACAACTACCCATTACGGCAGTTACTATTTTTAGCAGGTTTCCATGAATAGCAGGTTTCTATAAATAGCAGGTTTCGGGTGAAATGAAAAGGGGAATTGAGATTCGTTATTTTATAGGAGATGCGTTGTCAAGTGGAGATTTATGTTTTCATCATCGAACCTTCCCTTTCGGGAATGGGGAAAAAAGTAGATGTCTACAGTTAGCCCCCACTTTGACTGAGTCCTGGAGTAAGACGATGGTCAAAGTATTAGACGGAGTGCGTCACACAAGCCATGGTGACCTGTTTTTGCGAGGGTCTCACGAGCCCCCGAGCGATAACATTTGACTTAATGGTCATCACTTTGAAGTGTCGACATATCCCTCACGTGTCATTGGGATTTTTCAACGGATAATATAGAAACTCCCTCACTTTGTCATTGGAAGTATCTAAAGAGGCGTAGAAACTCCCTCACTTTGTCATTGGGAGTAGCTACAGATGTTTTCGAAATCAAAGCTATAAAGTGTAATTGGGCCTGGCCAAGCCTAATCATGAGGTAAAAAATATTTTTAAAGATTCTCATTTTCAGGGTTACCTAAACGAGAAAACCCCCTTGTTTTTATGGGACGTAAAACGAAGGAAAATCCAGCACATCGTTCTCTTTGGAAAAAACGGAAAACCAATACTTTAATTTTTGGAAAAAAGGAAAAACTACTCACATCGCTCTTTTTTTGGAAAAACGGAAAACCAATAACTACTCACATCGCTCTTTTTTGAAAAAACGAAAAACCAAAAGCTACTCACATCGTTTTTGGGAAAAACGGAAAATCAAAGGCTACTCACATCGTTTTGGGGAAAAACGGAAAACCAAAGGCTACTCCAATCGTTTTTGGGAAAAACGGAAAACCAAAAGCTACTCACATCGTTTTTGGGAAAAACGGGAAACCAAAGGCTACTCACATCGTTTTTGGGAAAAACGGAAAACCAAAAAAAAGTTATTGCTGCAGCGACTAAGGACCTGCGCGGTTAGTGACGCAGACCCTGCCGGCTAAAGATGGCGAGCCTGTCCGCTAAGGGTGGACACCCCGTCCGGTAGAAGTGGACGAATCTATTTTGAAATTTGTTTTGTAACATCGTTTTTGGGAAAAACGGAAAACCAAAAAAAAGTTATTGCTGCAGCGACTAAGGACCTGCGCGCTTAGTGACGCAGACCCTGCCGGCTAAAGATGGCGAGCCTGTCCGCTAAGGGTGGACACCCCGTCCGGTAGAAGTGGACGAATCTATTTTGAAATTTGTTTTGTGTTTATTTTTGGAAAATAAGGACCTACGCGGTTTGTGACGTAGACCCCGCCGGCTAAAGATGGCGAGCCTATTTTGAATTTGAAGATTTTATTTTTTCGAAAACTGAGGACCTGCGCGGCTATTGACGCAGACCCTGCCCGCTGAAGGTGGGCGAGCCCTGTCCGCTGAGGGTGGACGTCCCTGAATTCGTTTTTTTCTTGATTTGGAATTCGCGCGGTTCGTGGCGCGATCTTGCCTGATTGAGGTGGGCAAGTCCCTATTTCATTTGTTCTTGTGATTTCTTTTGAGAATTTCTTTTCTTATTCATTCTCGCAGGAGCGAATTCTTTCGAGGGATGCTCGGATTTAGTTGTAACCTGAATGTGGGTTGACAACGTGCTTAGACGGACCATTGTTTTGTGGTCATCTTATTTCGTGGTTTTGAGATAGTCTTTATGGCTCAATTTTTCCATTTGATTAGGGGACTATGTATAAGTACCAACGGCGACCTTTGTCTTGAGGTCGTAATCTGGTTTTTTTTTTGAGATTATCCAAACACGGGACTTCATACAGCGTAGTCTAGGAATATTGTTTTAACTTTGCATACTTTCTTTTAAGATATATTTTTTTTCTTTCGAGCCACCAAGCACTCGTGCTTGACGGTCATTTCTTGTCAAAGGGTTCCTTGGGGATACCCAATTTGTGATGTCCTTGATCATGTTTGGGATTGTACTCGTAAGTGCGAGCGATCTTTGTAGTGGTGTGCTACTCTTGACAAAGTCGTGAGGTGCGACTTTCAGTAAGGAAATCGGCAATTTTCGAGTCGAATGGATGCGGCAGGGCCCACTAGAAGTTAGGGTCTTTTTTGAGCCTGGGTTCATTTTCGGCGCCCAGGCCTGGGCGTTGAAATAATTCACGCCCAGGTGGGGCGTTGAAAGTGTTGTTTGGGCTGGTCTTTTGATGACACAGTTGGCCTCTTGTTCATTCGTTTATTTCACTTGGAAGTTCTATGTATTCTCTTCTCTTTTGTTTTTTCTTTATTTTTAGAACGTGATGATTTTCTTGAGAAGCCGTAGCCGATTGGTGGACTACGGTGCTTGTCGCTTTGGGGCGATTATTTTAAGGAATTGTTGCTCTTTAAGGCGTACAGTTATTGCAACAGTTGGGCGAGTCTATATAGCCTGAGGAACATACCTTGAGGCGTAAGACTTTTATCGCTCTTGTATATATTTTTTCTTTCTTTTGAATGCGTTCGTGAATGATGATATGTATGTGCGAACGAGTGTTCATAGAATGGCCGTTGTGTGCGGTCCATTAATCAGTTTGCTTGAATCATTTTTTTTTTTTTGAGCAATGACTGATTGTGAATAGTTTGCTTAGAAGCTTGATAGGGTTCAGGCCCATTCATGAAGTGGGCTCAAACATCGTGCCCTTTCGATTGTTCAAACATTTGCTTCGAGACCCCTTTTTTTATTTTGCTATGGTTGTTTCGTAGCTTGGAGCCCCCAAGTATGCATGTTGGGATGCTTCCTTTTGGCGTACGATTTTGTAGGTTTTTTCGAGAAAGATGCCTTGGGGTTCCGCTCGTGTAGGTGCGAGCTATCCCTTCCGTGGTAGGTAATGTTTTGCTACCTTTAATCCTTAATGTAGAAGTCGTGTGGCTTGCATTTTGAATTTGGGCGATAAGTATTCTTCGCCTCCTGCTCTTGGTCGTGCCCGCATTAGTGCAATATGCCTCACTCTTTTTTAGACTTGTACCGTGGGATGGTTGAACTTATGGTGCGACGTAGGCTTGTGTGGCCTAACCGCATGTATTAGAACATTTCTACAGGTGTTGGGATATCATTATTATTTTTTGCATTGGAGTACTTCATCGCGCCTCGTTCAGGTGCTCGAACAAGTGTAGCACCTTCTGTGTGGTTTGCACGACTTATTACTTCGTTCGATGCGAGGATTCATAGGTGTTTCTTTCTTATTTTTATATCTGGGCAAAACATGGCTAGTAGAAAGATTCAGCGCCCAGGCTGGGGCGTTAAAGATATCGGCGCCCAGCTCTGGGCGTTGAAAATGATTTCTGAGTATATTTTGACAGTTCTTATCCTTGATTTTTTTTCTTTCGCTTTTGCTTTGAAACGAGGTAGACTGTGTAACGGGTGCTTGTAGGGCATGCGTTATGTGCAGTAATTTGATCGGAGTTTTGGTGACTCGCGATTTTCAGTTACCCTTGTTAGTGGGGTGACTTTATATATTCTAAGAAGCGCTTAGAATTTGGGAGGGGTTGTAGTCATTCTAAGGTTCGTTTTATACGATCAAATCTTAGGATTGTGCCCCTATGACGTATGTATAGCATTAGCATCGAGAATTTGTGGTAAAATCGTCATTTCGAGTATTTTTAGAGTGTTTTTCTCAAGCCCCCAATTGTAGCTACGGGATTGGCTTGGTGCTATAATGCTGGGCATACGTTTTTATGCATTCATGGTGACATGGATCATGAATAGTTTGAACCAGACTCGTTTAGTGCGAGGTACGTTCGAGTAGTAATTTGCTACTTCTCTTGTAAATGTCGTATTGTGCGGCATTGCCATGGTCAAGGTAGTCACATGTTGAAGTGTGCCTTGACCAAAATCTAGGTGCCTTTCTTTACCCATAATCATATTTAGAAATCATTTTGACTCACTTGCAACATCAAGATAAACACATACTTAGCTTAAACCAATGACACTTTATTATGTTCGAAGAAGTCTATGAAAATTATTTGAAATCCGAGTCCTAATGTGTACAATCCGAGGTGTCCTAAGTAAGTTGACTTATAGAAGGGTTCGCACAGGATTACCTGAGTGAATCAAAATACTGTTACCATTTTTGAAATGCTGTCTAAGGATTTGCTGGAGGCCAGGGTGCAGGCGTCAAGATACACTTGTGCCCGTTTGGCAAATGCTTTAGGCTTTTAGGGCCATCTTTTCCAGAATTGCGGGAATATAAACCGTTTTCAAATCGACTTAGATTTACTTGGTGTATGTCTGCACAAAAGGTCAAGGTATACTTAGTTCTTTCCCTAGCTCTTTCATTTCAATTTTTTAGCCCCCAGTTGCTGTTATGTCTTCCCATTAATGATGCTTTTAGATTTCGATTTTAAATGCCCGTGTCATATGTCTGAGTAGGGTGAGCCTTGGTTAAGTGCCAAGTCCTATTGACAATGTCTAATTTTTTTCAAAGGGGATTCACAAGCATTTGAATTACCATGAACGGGTGCCCTGAGTTCGAAGGAACGATGGGGCGATGCCGTAGAACAATCCTCTTTATTGCAAGCTCGCCGCCTTTACTACTTGTTGGCGATCATGACTGTGTCTAGTGGTGAAAGAAGGTCTTTAAGTGAGTTAGTTCGCTTTAGGGAGGGTCAAGTCGAGTACTTTAGAGGTCATGGACGCTTGAGCTAGCCCCCATTCAATTGAGGCAAAGCGATCTTTTTGAGTCTTGGCTAAGTGCCTAGGAGTGTGAGTGCTCCTTCTAGCAAGGGTACGTGCCCTTATTATTTTTCGATGTGTGCTCATTAATTTTGGCATCTTGATGACTTGGATTCTTCCTTTGACTTAAATTTTTCTTTCGACTTGGGTTGCAAGTAATTAAATTTCAATAAGGGACTTCTATTTTTATATTCTTGTTTTTCTATAGGCTTTAATATTTTTGCAAATTGGTTGGACCGAATCACGGATTGCCTACGTATCCGCCTTAAATAGATTTAATTTGGAATCAGGTCTTGCGTAGTTCTTAGCCTAGAAAATGGTTTCATAGAATGCCGATTTTAAACAAGTATGTTCTGAGGTGGAAACATATTATTTGAAACGGTAGAATAAGTGAAGTTTATTATTATTTAAATCTGCCGCTTTGCCGTAAGTCAAAAATTTGTTTTATAATTTTTTGAGTACATGTGTTTTTTTGGTGGTACGTATATCTGAATTCGTGTCGTACCCCTCCAAGTGTTCGTTATTTTTCCGTGCATGTGCGGATAAAATGACGAGCACTTCTGGACAAAATTTGGCAAGCAGAGAGATTCAGCGCCCAGGCTGGGGCGTTAAAGATTTCGGCGCCCATCTGTGGGCGCTTAAAATTATTTCTGGGCGGATCTTTTTTGGTGCGCTAAATGCTCCTTTTTCTTTTTAGACTAACTTTAGAGGCGCTTTGCAAAGTTCCTTTTTTATTATTTATTACTTTTTTGTACTTTTCATTTGTCTTCTTTTTTACTCGTGACTCAAGACGGTTTGAAAGATGGGTTGAATGAGATATGGCAGTTTGTATGGGTATTGGTCAAGCATGAGGATTATATCCGCTTGGACTCACAATTCCCAACCTCAAGCTAGTGTCATGAGTTTATATCAACCAAGGCCGATGAGCATCATGGGGACGGCTCAAGGGTATATCAATAGGATGTATCCACACAAGTTATATGGTCATTATGCTAATGGTGGTGTAAGAACATGTTTGGGCTTTGGAAAAAAAATGGGTATGACGCACGTGTCAATGGCCGTGCGTGGTTTGCGTTTGACAACAAGTTCAAGAACAGGGGTCGAGGTAATGGTTTCTTGGGTTATGGCAATGAGAACATGGATGGGTTAAATGAGCTGAACAGGGGCCCTAGAGCGAAGGTGTCTAAGAACATAAGGACTGGAGAGGGTAGACATCGTATAATTTTATGATTTGGATTGGTTGACTCAATTCTTTTCCTTCGTTTACTTGGGTAGCTTTCGTACTTTGGGAGGTACGGGCTAAGTATTTCATGGCTCGCTCTTTTCGCTCTCCCTTTTCTCTTTCTATTTTTTCCTTTTTTGCATGGGATTTCTCCCTAACATAAATCCTTCAAAATTTTTATTTGGGCTAAAAGGTAGATGGTTGTGGTTTTTGAGTCACGAGGCGAGACTGAGTGAGCCTCGTTTGGTAGGCCTATAGTGGACCTTTAATTTTAGCGGGCCTAGGGTGGACCTTTAGCTTTAGTAGGCCTAGGGTGGACTTTTAAATTGTCTTACTTTGCAAGCGTATTTAGTCGTTTCTTAAAATGTGCAAATAGCGTAGATTCAAAATGTTGTTTTTACCTTATTGAAATTTAACGAAAGAATTACATCGAAAATAATTTTTTGTTTCTTTTCAGATTCCAGTTTTACGGGATTTAATTGGAAGTTGTGATTTAGACTCAAACTTTCATTAATCTTTCTGATTATAACCCGGGTATGAATACAAGGAGGTGGCCTAGACTCAAAATAATGACATGGCGTAAGCCTATAATACTTGACCAAGCGACTCTCAGACTTAGGCTAATTGGACCATAACTTTCGTTGGTTGACACTTTAGATTTTAACCCTTGGGTGTTCATTTGTCATGCGCCATTTTGCTTAATGTTGGCAAGGTAGTTAATTGGGGAGATCGAATTTTTATTTTTGCAAGACTAGAATCATTAGTGCGGCTTCTCTCTTAGTGTGTATTGCTTTACTCCAATGGTAGCCTTATGGCATGCCGATTTGGGTATTTTCATGGTTGGTCATGTTGCATTCATGGAAAATCTTTTAGTCCGTACTTAGTAGTATTTCCAGGAGCGAGTGACTCGAGAAGACTATGATAGTCGTGACCCAATGTGATTATAAGCCTTGAGGCCATTAATTTTTTTCTTTGCCAGTGGTATTGACACCTTAGGTTCACTTTGGGAGTTGTGCGACTATGGGGGAATGATTTTCAAAATGTGACCGTTTCCATTTTGCAAATACATAACATATTCTTTTTATGGGTGAGAAAGAGTATTGAGGCCGTAGACTCTTAGCAAGGGATGACAATTACATATGGGTGCTTATTGATTTAAATGTTAGGAAGGGAGACTCAATATGTTTTAACCTTTTGACTTGCAGAACGACACCAAGCATTAGGACCGATTCTATGGATAAGACAACTAAGACTTAGGATTTAGATTGTACCTTGGCATAGCCTAGTCTAGACTCGGATTTACTTTTTATTCGAACATTATTTTTCCTTAAAAACTTCATTTGAACATTATTTTTGAATTACTTTGCCCATGTGACTTTCATAATTATTAGCATGTTCGGTTTTGATGCCGAGCATTGTCGTCGTAGGAGGCCTAACAACGACACAAAGAGTTATTTATTTTTTATATAAGTCGCTTTTAGAATCGAGTGTTATTTCATACGCCCTCGTAGCAAAAAAAAAATTCACGAAAAGTTTTTTTTTTGCTACGTATTTTCTTCATGCGTGGGCACCGAGGCTGTTGTGCCTGACCAAAAGGCCAGGCAGCAACTTCAGCGCCCAGCTATGGGCGTGAGAAATTTCAGCGCCCAGCCAAGGGCGTTGAAAATGCGTCCCTGGGTGGTTCTCGTTTTCTGTTTGCGTCTACTTTTTGTTTATGCGACTTTGATTTTGCGTGCTTGCCTAATAACGTCCTTTACGCGTTGTGCAGCGTTTGTGGGATTCGTTACAGGCCATCCCGAGCGTCGCTTATTTTTGTGGCGATCATTCGGATTTGCGGAACACGTATTTCGGTATAACTCTTTGGCAAATTGGTTTATGAATGTTTGGCCAATTTTTAAGGTCGTTGGTTTTTCTAGGATAGTTTGTCACACACAATCATATATTTCGCTACACATAACTAACATTCCATCATGAGGCAATAATAATATGTCATGTAGTTTATGATAGGCTTCTATGGGTAGTTATTTGCGCCTGGCTTGGTACCGCTTCTATCGTAGATCCAACACATGCCCCGGTCGAGGTAGTGTCTTCAACAGACGAATTTCGCCCAAGAGGCCAACCCGCAAGTGCAAGCCAAGGGGGAATGCAGGCGAGAGGGACCTAGTGGGCGAGCGATTGGGTTTGGGACGGGTGTACTACCTGCACAAGTACCGAGTGGGCAACATGTGCGGCGTATGCACCCCCCTATTGGCAAAAAAGGTATCCTTAGTCCAAACTCCCTGAGGGAGCCAAGATTCATTATGCGGTTCTGCCCGTTCACATTAATATGCTGATTTTCAGGTCGTCCCAACTTGATTGGGAAATAAACGCGGGGTAGGATCGTTTCACCCTTCGGCTATTTTGATTACCTACAAGCACGAGTATTTCCTTCACTATCCCCAGTGGAGTCGCCACTGTGAGGGGGCCGAAAAAGCACGAGGCTAATGCGTGACCTCGTCCCTCGTGGGTGTGACGATTCTTTTTATTCAATCAAGTGTAATTGGATTTCCTGTGAGTTTACACCCAATTGACTAGTAATATAGGAGTCGCCATTCAGTTTTTTACGACAATGAGAAAAACTGACAAAATCCGGTTATCGTGACAAAAAGGGAGTGCAATTATGTTTGACCACGACGGCCGTAGGTTCCCTTGTGATCCCTGGTGTGGGGATCTCTCAACATACACCCGCAAGGTAGAGATTGAGGGTTCGGGGGATTGTAACTACCGAGAGGAGTACTCGCTCGTCGATAACTCCAGAGGCAGGATATCCTTACTAGCTCAGCATAAATAATTGAAGGGACATGCGTTAACTATTAAACTAATCTGAGTTGATTTTAGCAACATGCAACATATAATACTAGATCGATCGCGATTATCTGATTTAAATAGCATTAAGGGACCTAGCATGATAATCCAATTTCCCAAAAGTATTATATTTGTTAGGCGTGGTAGAACAATCAGATTTAGTTAGTTTAACAGTTCATAAAAAGGGCGAGGAAAGCAATTAAATCATAGAAAAGGGGCACATTACGACGCACCCTTGAGAGGTGCGTCACGGTTCTCAGAAAACTAACCACTTTGACTTTGCTATTTCTCCTTTTTATTTAACGAATCTCAAATTATGGGACAGGATACGTTCTGTTCGATTTATGGATCGATTGCGACAGAACGCGTGAACAATTTCGCAGCGTGAGGCTTAGGCTAGGGGTTGGAGTCAATACTCAGAATATGAATTATGTGTTGTGATTTCACGCCGAACTTGGGCTATATTTATAGAAAAGAGTTTATGGAAAGATAGAATTGTAGAACTCTAATCCACGAAGAATTAGGAAAGAACACGTCCCAGGTATTTTCAGCGCCCAGGTCCGGGCGTCAAAGATTTTGGCGCCCAGCTCTGGGCGTTGAAAATAGGACCCAGGCAATTTCAGCGCCCAGGGCTGGGCGTTGAATTTGCTGTTTGGGCCTGTTTCTTTGTCAGATTCGGACTCTTAGAATCCGGAGCGTATGAGACTTCATCGAATCTTTTAGTGCGTATTAATTTTATGACGGAATGCGTCTGGGCCCGTTACGAACTCTAGGCTCGTTAAGATTTTAATTAATACGTAACTCTTACTTTCGAATCGTATTAGGAATAGGATTCTCTCGCAATTTCTATCTCATTTAGGATTTATGTTGGAGTGCAACACCTAATTCTGACAGGTTTCTATCTTTTATGACTTGCCACTTTTAACAACTACCCATTATGGCAGTTACTATTTTTAGCAGGTTTCCATAAATAGCAGGTTTCTGTAAATAGCAGGTTTCGGGTGAAATGAAAAGGGGAATTGAGATTCGTTATTTTATAGGAGATGCGTTGTCAAGTGGAGATTTATGTTTTCATCATCGAACCTTCCCTTTCGGGAATGGGGACAAAAGTAGGTGTCTACACCATCATTAAACAAACCCCTAAAATTTCATAAAGCCCCTTTTTGATTTCTTGCCCAACACTCCTCTCTCTCTCTCCTCTTTGGTTCGGTTCGCCCGCACGCACAACACGAGCACGGTCGTGCCTCGTGTGCTGCTCGTGTGTTGCTCGCCCCTTGTTGCTCGCCCCTTGTTGCTCGCACCTCCCTCTTGCTCGAGCCCAGCCAGCGCACCCTCGCGTGCTGCTGTGCTGTTGTTGTTGCTGCTGTGTGCGTTGCTCGCGCCAGCCACGCCCACACTCTCCCTCTCTCGCCCTCGCGGGCCAGCACCCACACTCACCTTCTCTCGCTCTCTCCTCGCGCACAGCGCGCGCCTGCAGCCCTCGCGCCCAGCCCCTGCTCGTCGCCCCTCTCGCCCGCGCGCGCGCACACACGACGTGTGTGTGTGTGTGTGTGTGTTGTTGTTCGTGTTCGTTTTCCAATCTCTTTTCGCCCAATCACCCTAATTCGTGATTGTTCCGTGCTATAGGCCGGATTGGTATAATTCTCTTCTTCCTTACCTATTCTATTTAAATTCCGAATTTTAAATTATTATATTAATATTGTTTGAGTAATTAAAATGCTGGGAACCGGTTATGAATACCGTGGTTTGAGGATTTGTGTGTTGTGATTCATTAGGTTTGTTTTAATTATTAAAGGATGAATTTTCAGATTTGTTTATTTAATAAAGCATGGATTTTTATGATATTAAACTAGTGTTATTGGGATTTTAAAGTTAGGGTTTTAACCTAGACCTAATGAGTCAATTGATTAGCATAATTAGGTGATGATTTTAATTATGATAATCAATTATATTTTCAGATTTGAATAAAGGTGTAAAGTGTTGATTTTTATTGATTTTAAATGCGGAATAAGTATGTTTTTGTACTTGGGATTGATTTTGCAAATTGAGACGACTTTATTATTGAAAAATGATTGAATTCTAAAGTCTAAAGGAAGTTTTAATTTTTATAAAGGTGCTGGAAATTTAATGAACATGGAAATAATTTAAGTTTCATTATTTTGATGATAGGAGGTGATTTCTAGTTGAGTGCTCGTTATTGCAAAGTGGCCCCTACGCTTAGGTATTCAAGGTACGTACAAGTCTAGGGCGACCACACCTTTTGTCAACGACATTACATGATTGTTGATGATGTGAATTACATTATGTGAAATCATGTTTATTTTGGTGAACGAGCATGTGTTTTGTGATGTTGGATTTATTGAATTAATTGTTGAACAAGCATGTTGAAATTATTATGAGTATGGATTTCATTGTCAATCATGTTGTTCAATATTTATGCATGTATGGTTCAATTCACATGCAAGGGATGGATTAATTATTTGTATGCTATTGTACGGGATGTCTAGCATACTTTGAGCCATTTATTTGTACCTCGTTGTACTATTTATTTTACCACATGTGAAGGGTTAGCTCACGTAAGCCACCGCACATGTAGGGTTCAGTTGGGAATATTATGTATGAAATGAATTAGGAATTGTCGTGCAAGGGCACAACCCTCATGTTAATATGCATGATGTGGAGTCTCACTTAGGTGAGGAGGAACATGGTAGTAATATCACAAATGTCTTGCTTGGTTGATCACAAGTCTTAAAGCATTAAAATAAGATGGTTTTGGTTGTCGTTTATTAATTGTATGTATGCATGTTGTCGAGTCTTGAGTTCGCCTTTATTAAAATATTAATAAACGTAAAGTGCAACCGGAACAAGCTTCAAAACTCTTGGAACGTATATACCTTGAGTATGAACAATGGGGGGAGTCTTGCCGGAAAGCTCGTACTCCTACTAATGATACAAGACGTTGTTTCATTTATATTATGCGCAGAAATTCCGTCGGTATGGCCCGACACTCGGTATGGCCCGATTTTATGATTATTATATTTGGTGTTTGGTTGGCTCCCATCACCTTTTTCCTTTGTGGATTATTCTTTTGGCCCGTTCGAAGCTTATTCTAATTAAATTGTGAGTCAAGAGTCGAGTCAAGAGTCGAGTCTTGTATCTCATTACTGTTTGATTTGTTAGTATATGGCTTTTGCATGTTGATTAGTATTTAGTGAGTGATGCATGCTTTAGTTTCATTACTCTATGCTTGTAAGTACTCAGCTTTTGTTGACTACGTGCTTTGTGTGTTTCCGGTCATGGCCTTTGCCTTAATGGCCCTATGATGATCCATCATTTGCACTTGCATTGTTGGGGAGTAGAATAATATAGCAGGTTGGTAGATCAAGTACGATGGAAATCATGTGGCTTGGGAGGATTGAGAGAGTTGCATGTTTTCGTCCTTTGAAACTATTTTATTTAATATTTTAATTATGTTTGAAATGTTTGGATTATTTATATTTTGGGTTTTGGGCCATTATGGTTCCAAATTGTAGGAGGCCTCGATATTTCATTAATTATGGTTTTTAAAAGTTAGTTGACATTTAATTCCGCTGCGTAATTCTGGTAATAGCCTTAGCCGTTATCACGGTGGCGGTAATACTTTAGTAATTCCTTTATTTTAAGTTGGAAAATGGTTTTATAAAAGCAAGGAATTATTAGGGTGTTACAATATTGATGCAGACTTGGAAGGTGATCTTGATAATAGAAAGTCTACCTCAGGTTATGTTTACATTTTCAGGGGGAGCCATCTCATGGCAATCCAAGGTACAAAATTGTGTATCTTTGTCCACAACTGAGGCAAAGTATATTGCAGCAGTGGAAGCAAGCAAGGAGATACTTTGGCTTAAGAGGTTCCTTCAAGAGTTGGGTATGAAACAAGGTGAGTATGTAGTATTCTGTGATAGTCAGAGTGCTATGGATTTGAGCAAGAATTCAATTTATCATGCTCGCACCAAACACATTGACATTAGATATCATTGGTTGCAAGATGTGATTGAAGAAAAGAGAATGAAACTGAAGAAAGTCCACACCAACAAGAATGGTGCAGATATGTTGACAAAGGTAGTTCCCGGAAGCAAGGTTGAGCTTTGTAATAAGCTTGCCGGGGTGAGGTTCAAGTGATCATTGTATGATCGTGTCTTCCTCGTGATGGGCTGGAGGAGGAGATTGTTGTGGGTCCAGCCCACTTTTGTGCATAAGTTATGTTAATACTTGTGCTTGTATTTAAGTGGAAGCCCAATTTTCACTTATTGTTGTGGCCCAATGTTGGGTTATGTGGAATCTTCTTTGAAAATTTAGGATAACCTTTGACTGACTTGAGAGGAAGCAAAGGAGTGTGAGAAAATCAGAAAAAACACACACAAAAAAGAAGAGATAAAGAGAAGAGTGGTGTTCGTATCTTTCAGGGCAGTCATCAGAAAACTGTCGTTTGCCAGAGATTCAATGATTAGATCGTGCTGATTTTTTATCAGATTGTTGAGAATACATAGGGCCTCATTTTGAACAGTTGGATCGTCGTTTTGAGCTATGGTTTGTCTATGGTCGTTGCTGGACAGAACCTACGTTTTTGGGTGATATTCTTCATCTCCTGTCCCTTAATTGTTCATCTCTTATATATGGAATTATTGGTGGGTTGTTAACCTTTGTATGTCTGATTTTGGTTCTTTTTCCCTCAAGTTTTTAATAATAAGAGAAGATGACAAGGGTGGACTCCTCACAAGTCCCGTTATTTTTACACTTCACATCGAAGGGATTTTCCACGTATAATTCATGTGTGTTGATTGTTTTTGTTCTTCTGCATTTGATTGTTTCTTGCTGTCCATTATTGTTTGATTTATAGGTTATTTGTTTGGTGGATTATTTGTGGTGTAATTGAGTTATATTGTTTGGTTGATTGTCTTAGAAGTGATTCTTGTGGGTAGTTGATATTCTACTAGGGTCCTATCAGTTGGTATCAGAGAGGAGTTTTAATTTGATCATTGTTATGGAGTCTACTAGTAGTAGCGGAGGTAGTTCAATGGTTAAATTGACATCAACCAATTATTTTAAATGGAGACAAATGATGGAGGATTTTCTATATTGCAAAGATTTGTATGATCCAATTGAACAACCACAAAAGCCGATAGCACCATTTCTAAACCTGAATAACCAGAAAAAGATTGGGGAAAGTTAAAGAGGAAAACTTGGGGAACTATCAGATAGTGGATTGATATTAGCATTTTCAACCATGTGTCTAAGGAGTCCGACCCATATGATTTGTGGAAGAAATTGAAAGGTCTTTATGAAAGGACGACAACACATAACAAAGCTTCATTAATCAAGAGACTTGTTAATTTGAAATTGAAAGGTGGAAAGTTTGTTTCTGGGCATTTGAGTAACTTTCGTGATATTATTAACAGGCTAACTACTATGAATATTGTTCTTGATGATGAATTGCAGGTTTTGTTCTTGTTGAGTTCGTTGCCAGATAGTTGGAAAACCTTGGTTGTGACTATTAGTAACTCTGCTCCAGAAGGTGTTCTATCTTTGGATGTGATCAAAGAAAGAATGTTCAATGAACAGATTAGAAGAAATGAGATGGGAGTTGACAATTCACATGCTCTTATTGTTGAGAATCGTGGAAGACGCAAGAGTAAGGGTCCCAAAGGTCATGATAACTCAAAAGGGAGGTCCAAACATAGAGACAAAGAAACTAGGACATGTCATTACTGCAACAAGTTTGGCCGGCCATATCAAAAAGTTTTACTACCGTTGGAAGAAAGAACAAGGTAAGAAACAAGACTCACAAAAGTAGGGAGATGATAAAAATACTGCAACAAACGCTTCTAATAGTGATGATGAGGTCGCTTTAATTTGTGCAACTAGTGAGTGTCATCATGTGGATAGTTTAGACACAGAGTGGCTTGTAGATTCAGGTGCTTCATATCATTGTGTTCCCAAAAGGGAGTATTTCACAAACTATCAATCTGGTGATTTTGGTAGTGTGAAGATGGGGAACAAGAGCTCAGCTAGCATTGTTTGGTTTGGTTATATTCATGTGAAGACAAGTGTTGGGTGCATGCTTACATTGAAGAATGTGCACCATATCCCTGATTTATGCCTTAACGTGTTGTCTGCAAATGTCCTTGATCTAGAAAGGTTCCGACATACCTTAGGTGATGGTAAGTGAAAATTGTCTTAGGGCTCGATGAAAGTTGCTCGTGGCGAGTTGTGTTGCTCTTTGTATAATACATACTTGAGTGTATGTTCTGCTGAGATGAATGCAGTTGAAGAAAAGAATTCTCCAAATTTGTGGCATTCAGGGAATATGAGTGACAAGGGGATCAAACTGTTAGCATGTAAATCTCTTATTCCTGTTGATAAATCAGTTTCTCTTGACCCTTGTGATCATTGTTTGGCATGTAAGAAGCATAGAGCTTCCTTTTCTAGGAATTCCACCAGAAGGCAAGAAAAGTTGGAGTTATTTCACTCCGATGTCTGTGGTCCTATTGAGGTGGAGTCTCTTGGTGGCAATGGATATTTTATCACTTTCATTAGTGATGCTACTCGTAGAACTTGGGTGTATATGTTGAAGACAAAAAGCCAAGTGTTCGAGATTTTCAGAAAGTTTTATGGAATGGTAGAAAGAGAGAATGAAAGAAAGTTGAAGTGTCTTCTATCTGACAATGGTGGTGAGAATACTCGAATGAGTTCAAGTATAATTTCTCACAACATGGCATTAGGCACGAGAAGATAGAGCCCAGCACACCACAACCAATGGAGTTGCTGAGAGGATGAACAAAATCATTGTAAAGAAGGTGAGGTGCATGCTTAGAATGTCTGATCTTTCTAAGACATTCTGGGCCGAAACAACGCAATGTGCCATGTATTTGATTAATCGATCTCCATCGATAGCTCTTGGTCTTGACATTCCAGAGAGAGTATGGAAGGGACGTGATCCTAATTATTCGCATTTGAGAGTCTTTGGCAGCAAAGCATACATGCATGTTCCTAAAGAGCTGAGGTAAAATCTTGATTCAAAATCTAATCCATGTGTATTTGTTGGGTATGGGGATGAAGAGTATGGTTTTAGACTCTACGATCCAGAAAAGAAGAAGGTAATGAGAAGCAGAGATGTAGTATTCTTTGAGTACGAGAAGGGTGCAGATCTTTAAGTACAAGGTATACTTCTACTTCATATTTGTCTTTTGATACTACTAATGGTTCTACTTCTACTCCACCTGTTATTCAGCCAGCAAATGAGAATGTTGATTATGTACTTGATGAAATACATGATGATTTTGGTGAGGTACAACCTGATGATAATGTACCAGATCATGTAGATGATGATGATCATCTTGATGAGTCTTGATCTGATGATGAAATCCAATGAAGAATTGGTTAATGATGAGGTTCATGAGCAGAGGGAAACCTACCCCTCAAGTGGAGGATACATATGTTCGAAGGTCCACTAGAGAGCGTAAACCTTCAATAAAGCATCCAAGCTCAGAGTCCATTCTAGTTAGTGAAGATGGAGAGCCAGAAAACTATCAAGAGGTGTTATCTCATGATGAGAAAAATCAGTGGCTCGATGCAATGAAAGAGGAGATGGATTCCTTGGAAAAGAATGACACCTATAAGCTAGTGAAGCCTCCCAAGGACAAGAAAGTCTTGAGAAACAGATGGTTTTTCAAGAACAAGAAAGATGGTGAGTAGATAGTGAAGAGAAAAGCCAGATTGGTGGTAAAGGGATACAACCAGAAAAGGGCATTGACTTTGATGAGATCTTCTCTCCGGTGGTCAAAATGACATCTATCAGAACTGTGTTGGGTTTGGTAGCAAGTCTTGATCTTGAGTTGGAGCAACTTGATGTAAAAACTGCATTTTTACAAGGTGACTTGCTGAAGAGATCTACATGGAGAAACCTGAAGGTTTTGAACAAAAAGGGAAAGATAAACTTGTTTTCAAGTTGAAGAACAGTCTTTACAGGCTCAAACAGGCACCAAGGCAGTGGTACCGAAAATTTGATTTGTTTATGACAAGGAATGGTTATAAACGAACTACGTACAACCGATCCTTGAGTGTATTTCAGGAAGTTTCATGGAGGTAATTTCATCATCCTTCTTTTATATCTAGATGATATGCTGATAGTTGGACAAAATGCAGATATGGTTCAAAGTTTGAAGAAAGCCTTTTCCAAGTCATTTGACATGAAAGATTTGGGTCCTGCAAAGAAAATCTTAGGCAAGGAGATTGCTCGTGACAGGAAAGCTGGAAAATTGTGGTTATCCCAGGAGAAGTATAGTGAACGGGTGCTTGAAAGGTTCAATATGAAGCATGCTAAGACTGTTAGTACACCACTAGTTACTCACATCAAGCTAAGTAAGAGAGCTTGTCCTACAACAGAGAAGGAGAAAGAAGCTATGTCATCCATTCCTTACTCTTTTATTGGTGGTTCATTGATGTATGTTATGGTGTGTACTAGACCTGATATTGCACATGCGGTCGATTTGGTGAGCCGTTTCTTACCTAATCCTGGTAAGGCTCACTTGGAAGTAGTGAAGTGGATCTTCAGATACTTGCGGGGCACCTCCAAATTGAGTCTATATTATGGAGGTTTCAAACCTATACTTGAAGGTTATCTTAATGCAGACGTGGAAGGTGATCTTGATAATATAAAGTCTACATCAGGTTATGTGTTTACATTTTCCGGGGGAACCATCTCATGGAAATCCAAGGTACAAAAATGTGTATCTTTGTCCACAACTGAGGCAGAGTATATTGCAGCAGTGGAAGCAAGCAAGGATATGCTTTGGATTAAGAGGTTCCTTCAAGAGTTGGGTTTGAATCAAGGTGAGTATGTAGTATTCTTTGATAGTCAGAGTGTTATGGATTTGAGCAAGAATTCAATTTATCATTCTCGCTCCAAACACATTGACATTAGATATCATTGGTTGCAAGATGTGATTGAATAAAAGAGAATGAAATTGAAGAAAGTCCACACCGACAAGAATGGTGCAGATATGTTGAAAAAGGTAGTTCCCGGAAGCAAGGTTGAGAATTGTAGTAAGCTTGCCGGGATGAGGTTCAAGTGATCATTGTATGATCGTGTCTTCCCCGTGATGGGCTGGAGGGAAAGATTGTTGTGGGTCCAGCCCACTTTTGTGCATAAGTTATGTTAATACTTGTGCTTGTATTTTAAGTGGAAGCCCAATTTTCACTTATCGTTGTAGCCCAATGTTGGGTTATATGAAGGAAATAATGCCCTTGGTCCAAGTATGCATTCAATGTTAAGTCTAATAAATGCGGTTCAGTATTAATTAACAAGTTAATAATTCAGTGAGATCAAGTGAGCTGAATGCCTAGCTAGAGACCGCTTCAGTTCAAGTGGAATTAATGATATTAATCCACAGCTTACTCTTGACTGGACCCGTAGGGTCACACAAATAGTACGTAAACGGATCAAGTATTTAATGGCATTAAATACTCCATCTATGGATATTCGGAATCGACGGATCTTGGTTTCAGTGGGAGCTGAGATCGTCACAGGCAAGAAATGAATACTCCGGAAACGATGATATTGCCGGAAACGGAAATATGGATCGTATCGGAAATATAAATATTATCCAAGTCGTAGATGTTGCCGGAAACGGAAACATGGTACGTATCGGAAAATATTATCGGAAATGGAAATATTGCCGGAATCGGAAATATTGCCGGAAACGGAAATATTTTCAGAAACGGAAATATTATCGGAATCGGAAAATAATTCCGGAAACGGAAATATTAAATATTTGTTCGAAACGGAAATTAATTCCGGAATCAGAAATATTAAATATTGTTCGTATCGGAAATAAATTCCGGAATCGGGAATTTAATCGAAAGCGTATCGTACGAATTAGCATCGGACGAGGCTCGCTAGACGAAGGCCCAGCACGAAGCCAGGCCATCGCCCAGCAAGCCACACGCATCACCAACACACGCCAAAGCCTCGACCAGGCCCAGCGCAAGCCAGGCCCAGCCGAAGCCATGGGCGCGCGCGGATAGTAGCATGGGCCGAGCGCTGTGCGCTCAGCGTGGGCCGCAAGGCCTGCGCGGGTGTACGGTGCTCGTGCGATGCTCGTGTGCGAATCCTAAAGCTATCGGGATTCAATAAAAGATTAAATCCTAAACCTATTAGATAAAGTTTATTTAAATAGAGTCCTAGCAGGATTCTAATTAAATAAATTAGTATCCTAATAGGATTCCAATTCTCTTTCCATACCTCTATAAATAAGGGCCTAGGGTCATTGTTTATACATAAGTTTTCAAGTATTCAAAGCTAGGATTTTTAAGCACAAAATCAGCCATAACTCTTGCCCATTTAGCCGAAAATAAGTAGAACCTTAAGGGCGATTCTAGCTGGTCAATCTTAAGGCGGATCCGGACGTGCTGTGGACTATCTACGGAGGGACGACACTTGGAGTCCTAAAGACTTGTTCTTGTTCGGTTCGGGCGCAGCTAGGGAAGGCACGCAACAAAGAGTATGCATCTAAACTATGCTAAATGATTATGTGTAAATAATATGTTTTCCTGGCTTTATGGTTTTTCCGCATGATTTATGAATTGTCATATGTATCATAACCTAACAGTGGTATCACGAGCCTCTTATTATTTTCATAATCTAAATTGCAGGAACATGGTTAAATATTACAAATTTGCATGAATTAAAAGGGGTGATTAATTTTCGTAATTGTTAATTAATTGTAAATTGCGTTTATTTAATTATACGTACGCAGTTTTTCGGCAGTTTCTTCGTTACTCATCCAAATCGAGTGAT
The DNA here is from genome assembly GCF_020520425.1 of Spinacia oleracea. Taxonomy (NCBI): domain Eukaryota; kingdom Viridiplantae; phylum Streptophyta; class Magnoliopsida; order Caryophyllales; family Amaranthaceae; genus Spinacia; species Spinacia oleracea. The sequence continues at coordinate 72,338,330 of NC_079488.1, forward strand.
TTTTGTGTCAATTCCGCATGTAAAAGGCATTCTAAAATTTTGACAAAAATAGTATCTTTCGCCCGAACCCAGAATTCTCAAATTCGAAGCCTAACTATGACTTTTCGGAGGTTTTAGTTTTTCGAATGCAAAATTTCGTAAATTTAAGATGTTAAATTAAATATTTGCGATTCTTGTTGATAAATCTTGAATTTTTGATTGACCTACTGTATATGTTTAACAAGTTTGAATGCCTAGCCTTGTTAATTATGCAATCTAATTTGTAATTATGATTAATTTGTTGAAAATTGGAATAATTTAGAATTAATTTGATTTTCATAATTAGTTATAATTTAATTAGATACCTATGATTAAAAACCACCATAAAAATTGTAAATTTATGTTTAATTTTAAATTTTTATGACCTAGACTTGAATCCATGTTAATCGGAAATCAATTGAATAATAAATTTTCGATTTTTCGCCCTGAAATTATGAAATTAATATTATTTATTAATTTGTCATTAATTTTGAATATAAATTTTAAATTTTTATGCGATTCGCTCATATAACTTGCACGCACAAAGCAATGGACGCTACGTGTTACCCTTAAGGGGTGTTGTATAGTGCGGGCATGAGACGAAGAGCAAGGGAGCTCGTCGCCCATGCGGCACGAAAGCAATGAGCAAGGCCATGGTGCACGAGCACAAGGCAGCAGCCCTGCCTTGTGTCGTGGGCTGTGTGCGATGGGCGAATGGGCGAGGGCGAGGGCAAGGCACGAGCAGTCGCGTGTGGGCAGCAAGCGAGCTGCGCCAGAGCGCGCACTGCCTCGCGCACGCGTGCGGAGCCTCGCGCGCAGCGAGTGTAAGCTCGCGTGCCTTGAGTGCTGCGCCAAGCATCAATCGCTCGCGCGCAGCGAGCGCTGTTGTGCGTACGACGAGCGCTGCACCCAGCGATGGCGTGCGAGCGCTATTGTGCGTGCGACGAGCGCTGCGCCCAGCGATGGCGTGCGAGCGCTTGTTGTGCGTGCGACGAGCGCTGCGCCCAGCGATTGCGTGCGGGTGCGTGTTGCGACGTGCGACGAGCGCTGCGCCCAACGATGGGCTGCGGCAGCATGCTCATGCGTCGAGCGCTGGCGCGTGCAGCGAGCACCATGCGTGAAGCCTTGTGATGGTGAGCAACAGCGATGCAAGGCAGCGCATGGGCTGCGCGCACATGGCCAGCGATGGCTGTGTGCGTGTGGCCCATGGGCGTGCGATGCGTGAGGTTGTTGCGTTGCGATTAGATCGTTTTGAAATTTTAATTTGAAATTTTCAGTTTACGTAATTTTAATTAATTTTAAAATTAATAATTTAAATTATTTTCTTGGATTTTAATTTTGAATATTGTAATTATAATAAATTTTATTTATTCTAATTATTTTACTAAAATTAAAATCATGAATTAATTTAAATACGACTGAAATTAAATTAAACTTTATGGATTCAATTATAAATTTATATGAGCTTTAAATTTTAATTAAATTTGTATGTTTCCGGTTAGACTAGAAATACATTTTTATGTTTAAAATTAGTAAACCATATGAATTTATTGGTTTAAGTGGGAGCCCTTTTTAGTCATAAACTCTTGATTAGGTCTACAAATCCTTAAGGTTAAAACAACTTGATTAGAATTAATAAGGACTGAATAATTGGTAGATTGTTGGTGCCCTTGATTAATTGCTGCAAATGTTTACGTGATGCATAATGTGTTTTACTAACCAGCTATGTGGGCCATTCATGATAATAAATGGGTGAATGGTATATATTGTATATGTACTGTTTTGCAGGTTATGAAGTGACTAGTATGGCCCAAATAGGATAGAAAATATGGTCTGCGTACCATTAATTTGAATGTAATTAGTCTAATGTACCAAAGTTGTTTTTCAATTCAAATATGGTCTGCGTACCATCAAATAGTTGTAATTAGTTTTAATTATAGCTTATTCTATTTGAAGAAAATGGTGCCTCCCACGGAGATTTTCAAGACGGACTTTGAAGTTAAGGCTTCAAGATGAAGTCGGGCCATACTAGATCACATTTATCTTATGCATGTTTTAAGTTATTTATTGCCTTTAAATATGTCTTAAAATGCATGAGATCAAAAGCTTGATTATGTTGCATGATTAAGGATTTTAGTTCACTTAAAATCTAACCAACATAGTAAGAGCCTTAAGTTCCAAACTTAAAAATTGAGTTATAAGGTGCCATGCCAAAATATACACTTGCTTGGATATCCTTTACATCAATCTAGTAATAGTTTTCGCTCAGCGAGGTATTACTTATTGGTCCTAAAGGGGCAAGGTACACAAATAATTGTGAGTACATGTTAGTTTTGGTGAAACTCAACGATATAAGTAAGGAGTCCTTTTATGTCGTGGCAAAATCGATAGATTTACCTAATAAGTTCTTAGACGTACCTATCAACCAAGAATAGTTTCTAGACTATTAGCAAAAGGCTTTTGCTTACCTAAGATGTTTTAGGATTAAGTCGACAAACTGTGCTTAGTTCTTCAATGATTTTAGGATCTTGGAATCATTTTATTCACACCTGCCGGAACACATAACTTGAATAAAATGCTTAATGAACATTGAATTATGCATGTATGCTAGAATTTAAGTTTATTAAGAGAAACTGTGAATGGTTATTTATTTGTTTATTCTTTTCAATTGTAGTTTTAAATATGGCAAACAACAATTCATTCAACATTCGATCAATTCTCGAAAAGGAGAAGTTGAACGGGAAAAACTTCCTTGACTGGCAAAGGAACTTGCAAATAGTTCTTATGCAGGAAGAAAAGGAGTATGTCCTAGAAGAGGCGATGCCCGAAGCCGCAGGCGACGGGGTCACTCAGGCAGCCCTCAATCGTTGGATTGATGCCAACAAGGATGTGAAATGTCTAATGCTCGCCACCATGAGTGCAGATCTGCAGAAAACGTTCATCAACTCAGATGCTTTCACAATCATCAGTGAGTTGAAGAACATGTTCCAAGATCTGGCTCGAGTCGAAAGATTCGAGACTCATAGGCAAATTCTTGAGACCAAGCTTAAGAAAGGCGAGCCCGTAAGTCCACATGTTCTCAAAATGATTGGACTCATTGAGAATATGAGTCGGCTGGATCAGCAATTTTCTCAGGAAATGGCTATAGACACCATCCTCCATTCTCTTCATAGCGGGTATGATCAGTTCAAACTGAACTACAGTATGAATAGTCTGGACAAAACGCTCACTGAGCTTCACGGTATGCTGAAGACCGCTGAAAAGACGCTCAAAAGTGATAAGCAGGATGTGCTTATGGTGCGTGGGGGCAAGTTCAAGAAATCTGGAAAGAAGAGGAATGCTAAGAAAGGTGGCAACAAGGCCAGCCCAACTAAGCAAACTGGCGCCAAATCTGTAAAGGGGAAGGTCAGTCAACCCACTTCTGAATCCGAATGCTTCTACTGCAAGAAGAAGGGGCATTGGAAGAGAGATTGCTTGAAGCTAAAGGAAGATCAGAAGAACGGAACAGTCGTTCCATCTTCAGGTATTTTCGTTATAGACTATATACTTGCTAATTCAACTTCTTGGGTATTAGATACAGGTTGTGGCTCACACTTATGTTCCAATCCACAGGGACTAAGAAGAAGTAGAAAGTTAAGCAAGGGTGAAGTCGACCTACGAGTGGGAAATGGAGCACGGATTGCTGCATTAGCTGTAGGAACTTACTATTTGTCGTTGCCCTCCGGGCTAGTTTTGGAACTGGAAGAGTGTTTCCATGTTCCAAGTCTTACTAAAAACATCATTTCAGTTTCTTGCTTAGATGCAAAGGGATTTTCTTTTTTAATAAAAGACAATAGTTGTTCGTTTTATTTTAAAGAGATGTTTTATGGATCTGCTAGATTAGTCAATGGACTTTATTTATTAGATCACGACAAACAAGTATATAACATAAATACCAAAAGGGCCAAAAAGGATGATTCAGATCTCACCTATCTGTGGCATTGTCGATTAGGCCATATAAACTTGAAACGCTTAGAAAGACTTCAAAAGGAAGGAATTCTAGAACCATTTGACTTAGAGGATTATGGTAAATGCGAATCATGTTTACTTGGCAAAATGACAAAGCAACCTTTCTCTAAAGTTGGAGAAAGAGCAAATGAACTATTGGGTTTAATCCATACAGATGTATGTGGACCAATGAGTATAAATGCTAGAGGTGGTTTCAGCTACTTTATCACTTTCACTGATGACTTCAGTAGATATGGTTATGTCTACCTAATGAAGCATAAGTCTGAATCCTTTGACAAATTCAAGGAATTTCAGAGTGAAGTAGAGAATCAATTAGGCAAGAAGATTAAGGCATTGTGGTCTGATAGAGGCGGTGAATATCTGAGCTATGAATTTGATGACCATCTGAAAGAATGTGGAATTCTATCAGAATTGACTCCTCCTGGAACACCACAATGGAACGGTGTGTCGGAACGGAGGAACAGAACCTTGCTAGACATGGTCAGGTCAATGATGGGTCAGGCCAAACTTCCATTAGAATTTTGGGGACATGCACTAAATACAGCTGCACTCACTATAAATAGAGCTCCGTCTAAAGCTGTCGAAAAGACTCCATACGAATTATGGTTTGGAAAGCCTCCAAATGTGTCTTTTCTTAAGATTTGGGGATGTGAAGTATACGTCAAACGATTAATTTCAGACAAACTTCATCCAAAATCTGACAAATGTATCCTTGTGGGCTATCCAAAGGAAACAAAGGGGTATTACTTCTACAATACATCTGAGAACAAAATGTTTGTTGCTCGAGATGGTGTCTTTTTGGAGAAAGATCACATTTCCAAAATGGCAAGTGGGAGAAAAGTAGACCTCGAAGAAATTCGAGTCGAACAACAAACTCTAGAGAATGCTCAAGATGACATTCAGGATGAAACTCAGAGATCTTTAGAAGAATCTGGTGAGAATCATGGTCAATCTAGAAATGTTACCCCGCGTAGATCGCAAAGATATAGATCTCAACCGGAAAGGTACTTAGGTATTTTGACGAACGAGAGCTATGACGTTCTATTACTTGAAAGTGATGAACCTGCGACTTACAAACAAGCTATGACGAGCCCTAGCTCCAAGCAATGGCAAGAAGCCATGCAATCTGAATTAGACTCCATGTCTGAAAACCAAGTATGGGATTTGGTCGATTTGCCAGATGGCTACCAAGCCATTGGAAGCAAATGGGTTTTCAAACTGAAAAAGGACAAGGATGGGAAACTTGAAGTTTTCAAAGCTAGATTGGTTGCAAAAGGTTACAGGCAAGTCCACAGTGTGGATTATGATGAAACCTTTTCACCAGTTGCAATGCTAAAGTCTATTCGGATAATGTTTGCAATCGCTGCATATTACGATTACGAAATATGGCAGATGGATGTCAAAACTGCTTTCTTAAACGGCGTTTTAACAGAAACTGTGTTTATGACACAGCCTGAAGGTTTTGAGGATCCACAGAATGCTAAAAAGGTATGCAAGCTAAAGAAGTCAATCTACGGATTGAAGCAGGCATCCAGGAGCTGGAATATACGTTTTGATGAAGCAGTCAGTGACTTTGGTTTCATCAAAAACGCAGACGAATCTTGTGTATACAAGAAGGTCAGTGGGAGCAAAATTGCTTTCCTAGTATTATATATCGACGACATATTACTTATCGGAAATGACATTCCTATGTTGAACTCTGTCAAGATTTGGCTTGGGAAATGTTTTTCGATGAAGGATCTAGGAGAAGCACAGTACATATTGGGCATCAAGATTTACAGAGATAGATCTAAAAAGATGATTGGACTTAGTCAAAGCACTTATATCAATAAGGTGCTTGATAGGTTCAAGATGGCAGACTCCAAGCGAGGCTACCTACCCATGTCTCATGGAATAACTCTAAGCAAGACTTAGTGCCCAAAAACACTTGATGAGCGTAGACGAATGAATGGGATTCCATATGCATCATTGATTGGTTCAATAATGTATGCTATGATATGTACACGCCCGGATGTTGCGTACGCATTCAGTGCTACGAGCAGATACCAGTCAGACCCAGGAGAGGCACATTGGACTGCTGCCAAGAATATTCTGAAGTACCTGAAAAGGCACAAAGATGACTTCCTGGTCTATGGTGGAGATGATGAATTAATTGTTAAAGGCTATACGGACGCAAGTTTCCAAACCGACAAAGATGATTTCAGATCACAGTCTGGGTTTGTCTTCTGCCTCAACGGGGGTGCAGTAAGCTGGAAAAGTGCTAAGCAAAGCACCATTGCGGATTCTACAACTGAAGCGGAGTACATTGCTGCACATTAAGCAGCAAAGGAAGCTATATGGCTAAGGAAGTTCATAGGTGAACTTGGTGTAGTCCCCTCCATTAAAGGACCAATAGCCCTGTATTGTGATAATAACGGAGCTATTGCATAGGCAAAGGAGCCTAGACACCACCAGAGAGTCAAGCATGTACTTCGTAGATTTCACCTTCTACGAGAGTTTGTTGAAAGAAAAGAAGTCGAGATAAACAAGATTGGAACTGATGACAACATATCAGATCCATTAACTAAACCTCTGCCGCAGGCGAAGCACAACTCGCACACTGCAGCTATGGGAATCAAGCATATTGGAGAATGGCTTTGATATTCCTGTTTAATGTTTTAAAGCTTTAGAGTTTAAATCTTTGTAAAACATTATTGGTTAATCATTCACAATAAATGAAAAGAATTCATTTTTCCATTTAATTTGTGGTTTATTAAATGATGAGTCCCTTCAATTTGACAATATATTCAAGATAGACTGTCAGGACCAGTCCTGTGACTAAGAAATGTATATCAAGTGAACTTGAATGTCAAAAGTTGAAAATGGTCCCTAGTCGGAGTTTTCTATAAAATTGGACGCATAGAAAACGTTAGACGATTAGAATGCAAAATGACTAGTAGTTCTGTTTCTTGAACTATGTGGACATGGCAATGTCATAATCATTTGCATAGATACTTACTTTGGGAAGACTAGTATCGGACAAGACCTATGAAACTTTACTGTAAGAGATGAGAATCTGTCATAAGTAAATTTCATTAAAATTATTAGACACTAAATCCTCAATACCTGAGTGATTTGAGATTACTTGTTTGAGAACTGGTTGCTTTGACGTTGACCAACCGTCGCACCGTAAAAGGAGGCTATAGAGGCAACGCTCAGGTAATCACCTATCAAACGAAGTCTAATCTCAAGATCGCAAGATTGGGATTGTCCTCCCATGAATCGGGATGAGATGCTTAAAAGTTGTACAAGGCCACTCGGAGAGCTAGAAACTGTGAAATGCATGGCCGTGCTCGGATGAATCATAGGCTATGATTATCTGTTTATTTGATCAGTTGAACTCTGAAACCGAGGAACACCTCTGGACATAATAAGGATGACAACTCTTACCTTATGTTCAAGAGCAAGCATCGAGCGACAAAGGAATTAGGAAATGCACACTTGTCCCTAAGGACAAGTGGGAGACTGAAGGAAATAATGCCCTTGGTCCAAGTATGCATTCAATGTTAAGTCTAATAAATGCGGTTCAGTATTAATTAACAAGTTAATAATTCAGTGAGATCAAGTGAGCTGAATGCCTAGCTAGAGGCCGCTTCAGTTCAAGTGGAATTAATGATATTAATCCACAGCTTACTCTTGACTGAACCCGTAGGGTCACACAAATAGTACGTAAACGGATCAAGTATTTAATGGAATTAAATACTCCATCTATGGATATTCGGAATCGACGGATCTTGGTTTCAGTGGGAGCTGAGATCGTCACAGGCAAGAAATGAATACTCCGGAAACGATGATATTGCCGGAAACGGAAATATGGATCGTATCGGAAATATAAATATTATCCAAGTCGTAGATGTTGCCGGAAACGGAAACATGGTACGTATCGGAAAATATTATCGGAAATGGAAATATTGCCGGAATCGGAAATATTGCCGGAAACGGAAATATTGTCAGAAACGGAAATATTATCAGAATCGGAAAATAATTCCGGAAACGGAAATATTAAATATTTGTTCGAAACGGAAATTAATTCCGGAATCGGAAATATTAAATATTGTTCGTATCGGAAATAAATTCCGGAATCGGGAATTTAATCGAAAGCGTATCGTACGAATTAGCATCGGACGAGGCTCGCTAGACGAAGGCCCAGCACGAAGCCAGGCCATCGCCCAGCAAGCCACACGCATCACCAACACACGCCAAACCTTGACCAGGCCCAGCGCAAGCCAGGCCCAGCCGAAGCCATGGGCGCGCGCGGATAGTAGCATGGGCTGAGCGCTGTGCGCTCAGCGTGGGCCGCAAGGCCTGCGCGGGTGTACGGTGCTCGTGCGATGCTCGTGTGCGAATCCTAAAGCTATCGGGATTCAATAAAAGATTAAATCCTAAACCTATTAGATAAAGTTTATTTAAATAGAGTCCTAGCAGGATTCTAATTAAATAAATTGGTATCCTAATAGGATTCCAATTCTCTTTCCATACCTCTATAAATAAGGGCCTAGGGTCATTGTTTATACATAAGTTTTCAAGTATTCAAAGCTAGGATTTTTAAGCACAAAATCAGCCATAACTCTTGCCCATTTAGCCGAAAATAAGTAGAACCTTAAGGGCGATTCTAGCTGGTCAATCTTAAGGCGGATCCGGACGTGCTGTGGACTATCTACGGAGGGACGACACTTGGAGTCCTAAAGACTTGTTCTTGTTCGGTTCGGGCGCAGCTAGGGAAGGCACGCAACAAAGAGTATGCATCTAAACTATGCTAAATGATTATGTGTAAATAATATGTTTTCCTGGCTTTATGGTTTTTCCGCATGATTTATGAATTGTCATATGTATCATAACCTAACATTATATTGAAGCTTCATTGTGAAGTTTAGGATAACCTTTGCCTGACTCGAGAGGCAGCAACGGAGTGTGAGAAAATCAGAAAAACACACAAAAAAGGAGAGAAGAGAAAGAGAAGAGAGGTGTTTGTAGCTTTCAAGGCAGTCATCAGGAAACTGCCGTTTGCCGAAGATTCAACTATCGGATCGTTCTGATTTTTGGTCAGCTTGTTGAGGATACATAGGGCCTCAGTTTGACAGTTGGATCGTCGTTTTGAGCTCTGGTTTGTCCGTGGTCGCTGCTGGACATAACCTACGTTTTTTAGTGATATTCTTCATCTCTTGTCTCTTAATTGTTCATCTGTTATGTATGAAAGTGTTGGTGGGTTGTTAAGCTTTGTATGTCTGATTTAATTTGGGTTCTTTTGCCATCAATTTTTTCATAATAAGAGAAGGCGACAAGGGTTGACTCCTCACAAGTCCCGTGGTTTTTACTCTTCACATCAAAGGGGTTTTTCACGTATAATTCGTGTGTGTTGATTGTTTTTGTTCTTTCGCATTTGATTGTTTCTTGTTGTCCATTATTGTTTGATTTATAGGTTATTTGTTTGGTGGATTATTTGTGGTGTATTGGAGTTATATTGTTTGGTTGATTGTCTTGGAAGTGATCCTTGTGGGTAGTTGATATACTACTAGGGTCCTATCAGCATGGGCTTAATTGGTGCGCTTTCATTAAGGGCTCACTCATGTACTCTTCTAGGGATGTATAAGTTGTGCTGTAATTAGACTAGTATTTTATGCACGCGATGCGTGCGTGAATTTTAGAAACTTTATTGTGCCTATTATTTCATGCACGCGATGCTTGCGAAATTTTACAAATTTTAGACACTAATAATCATTCGCAAAGTCCATATTTTGCGACATTGAGGTCATACAATACTCGTAGCCTTACATGACGAATTTAAAGCTATTAAAAAAAATTAACATTATTTTGATACAACTAACATATCCTATTGAAAAATCAAAATTGAAGTACATACAAAATAGTAAATATCATTTTCTTTTTTTGCTCGCAATATATTTGTTTAACCACATGCACTCCTCCGCCCAATCGACATGCAACACATATCCAACCGTATACGAATGTTCAGGATTAAAATCTCCAATTGGTGGATGTAGCACCCATGAAAAAGCTCTGTTTCCGAAACATGCAAATACTTTTTCCATCACTCGATTACGTCCATTAGGCTGCATGAACGTTAAAAAATATATTCAAATGTAAAATCAACATGAGCTAATATTTTTAAAACAATTATGTTGTTAGAGTATTAGATTGAAACCTGTTGAAGTACTGATTTTATTTCAGTAGCTAAACAACCTAAAAGGTGTTGTGCAAGATCGTGTAATATTGTGACTTTCAAATTACCACTTTTATCAAATATGGTAAGTCGAAGAAGCAACCTATAAAACGAAATTAAATCAATTTATTAATATAGATATTTACCAATATATAATGTGTGTTTAAGTATAAAAAAAATTTAGATAGTTACCTTGGGATAGTTACAGTGTTGGTGAGATTGCAAGATTGACATTTTTGTAGTCCTTGAAAAATGACAACCTTTTTTAGGCAACGATTGCATGCCTCATATATGATGTTATCAACACTATCAACGCGACATGCATATGCAACAACTCGACAGTATTGAACCTACCAAAAAAAAGACGCAAAGTCCGACAATTAAGTACATAATACCGTATTTAATTTGTTGACAACACTCAAACTTCAAGGTTAAAAACGATACCTTTCTCACGCTGGGAAATTGAGATAATCGGATACGGGGAGTGTTAGAAATATCAATCGACGACTTTAACGAAAAAGTCGGCGAACGAAACCAATCTCTCCTTATCTTTGCCAATTTTCCGATTTATACCTATACGTGAAAAAATTTGTGAGCATAATACTTAAGGTTATGTTGTACATGTATTTGGCGAGATTGTGCGTACCATGTAGATAAGGATGTTGTTTTTTCATTAACCGGGTTAACATAAACCCTAGTGTGGTATCCCGTGGAAAGATATGTACCTGTTTGTATTTATCAATTAGAAATATTATCACAGCTGTATATTATACTTTAAACTACATATTAAAAAGACAGCATTTACTATATAATTTAATTTGGATGATGTACCATAGAAGCTCTTGACATGCAGACCACATGCTACAATGATTGGTGCCACGTCAACATGATTAAGATTTTCATCAAGAACGTGCACAAAATCATTCCAAAGTGTTAATTTAATAACAGTCCAGCTGCAAGTAGAAATTAAAACAATATTAAGACAAATTTACCGAAATAAAGGTAAATTCGATTTGTAATTAACATTTTAATAATTTAGAGGACTTACGTTGTATCCATTATTGCCACGTCTCGCTTAAATGAATCCACACCAATATTCTCAACCGGTGAAACGTATAGGACCAATCCCATTGCATCTAAAACATCATCAATGTTTCAATTAATAAACGACATATGCATGATAACTAAATATTGAAAAAAGGCAAACAAAAGTACCATAAACTCTATCAGTACAGTCGATGTGACAACTTAATCGGTTCAACTGAACCAAATTGTAGTGGAATGAAGGTATGGAAATGTCATCCTCCTCTTCACGTATCACATTTGTTTCTTCTTTGATGATCATCTGTTTCCAATTGGGGACAATTTTGTTTTTCCCTTCAGCAAATATCACTTGTACAGCAAGGAGTATATAAATGAATCCCTCTTGAAACCGTCCTATAAACTTTTCAATCGCGGGGCCGAAAATATTGCACTGTATGGCCTGACCCTACAAAAGGAAACACATGAAAAAGTTATGATATAGTTCAGATTCAATGAAAATTTGAATGAAGCGTAAGGTCATTTACCTCAACATCGACAAAAATCATTTTCCATGTTTGCTTGGTTGTTCCTTTATGGTTATAGTTGAAAATATCATAATTGCGAATCAGTCGGGCTCGTACATCATATCGTTGTACCCCGCTAGGATATAAATGCTCAAAAGTTGGATAATGGTACTCTGTCATCCTGTAAAGTTAGTTCAGAATAAAATTAGAATTACATAAACCGAAATTCACAACGTATGAATAGGTATATCACATGAAAAGAAAGTTATGTACATGAAAACATTTAATTACTCCGATATATAAAATTCACATCTCTCAATTCGCCCGTAGCTATATGGTAAATCAATTATTATTACAAAAACTACTCAATGTCAAGAATACAATAACGTTTATTACAAAATTGGGAAATAAAAAATAATACTTTAATTCCGTATCTCTAATCATAAGACAACAAAACTTCTTTGTACACAATATTTTTAGTGAATATGCCTTCACAACCTTGAACCTTTCCCTTTTCTACCACGATCATTGTCGTGTTCTCTGAAATTCCTCGTGATAATGCCACATATAGCTGGCCGTGGCTAAATACATGATCAGGGAGGAATATCCCAACATGTGGAATAGTTTGTCCCTGAGACTTGTTGATAGTCAAGGCAAAACTCAACTTCACAGGAAATTGCTTTCTGACCATCTCGAATGGCAATTTAATATCTTCAGCAGTTTTCAAGGGAATTCTTGGCAAAAACACTCTGTTCCCCCTAGAATGTCCGGTTAAAATCTCAGCATCAATGAAATTGTCCTTTAATGAATGGCAAAGCAACCGTGTTCCATTGCAAAGACCATGTTTAGGATCAATATTTCTCAAAAGCATTAAGGGTACCCCAGGTTTCAGGGTGAGAGCATGGGGAGGCAATCCCGACGCAGAAATCGAATTCAAAAACTCTTGTTGATACAAATTTCTCTTATCTTCATGAACAGAATCAAACGAATAATACGTTTTTCCTTCTCCGAGAAACTTTTCGACAACCTTATTATTTATTCTATCAGCGTCTTCGTTCAGGGGTGTGATGATCGCCCTTTCAACTATAAAATTTCCATCACCAACGTGCTCACTTAAATTTGGAAAGACCTGGTCGATCAAAGCCTCGATAGAACTATCTGCCACTGTTGGTATAATCATGGCAGTGGGTAACCTTATCATCTGATCTGAAACAGTAGGTTCATTACCATTCCCAACAGAGAGTAAGAAATTAGCAAAGCCGTTATCATCAATTGATCTCATATTTTCTCTCAAACGCAAAATACGAATGTGTCTCCACATAGGGGACCTGACAAAAGATGCGTCAATCATTTGAGCTCTAGTTCCATTTCGAACCACCGGTAAAACCTGTCTGAAATCACCACCGAACACAATAATTTTCCCCCCAAACGGCAAGTCATTCCCCATTAAATCCTTGAGTGATCGATCAACAGCTTCAAATTGATATCTGTGTGTCATTGGGGCCTCATCCCATACGATAATAGCAGAATTTTTTAGGAGAATTGCAGTTTTAGAACGTTTGGTAAATGAGCAAGTTGATGAGCTGTCTGGATTAAGTGGGAGCTGAAAAGTCGAATGTGATGTTCTTCCCTGGTGCAACAACGTTGCTGCAATTCCAGATGTTGCAGTGGGGATAGCTATTTCGCCTCTACTTTTTACAGTAGCAAGAAGGGCTTTGTATAAAAATGTTTTTCCGGTGCCCCCAGGACCATCGACGAAGAAAGAACAGCCAGCCTTTGAAATGACAGCATTCATTATTGTGTCGTATGCAACTTGTTGGTCACTATTGAGAGTGCCAACGCATGCCAAATCCTCATCTGGAACCGGAACAGAAAAGTACTCTTCCATGATAGAAGGAAGTTCGTCAATATCATCAGTACATTCGGGTAAGCTTGGCAACTCTGTGTAGTCAGAAATCCTTTTTCTAAGTGGTCTTAATAACCTATCTATGTCTTGCAAAAGTTTGTTAGTGAGGAAAACATAATTACTTGTTGTGTTTGAGGCTGGATAATCCTCAACCATGTAAGGGAAAAACTCATCCCAGAGTGCTCGTAATCCAGTTGGTTGACAATATACCAATATGGTTGCAAATAACCGACGTAATGCAGATGGCATTCGTACTGAACATGCTTCTAAAAGACATTGACGAATGCTTTCGTCATTCTCGATTAGACCGAGGGCTTCAGCTGCAGCCCTGAATGTAGGGTGTGTAACGCCATTGATCGTTCTTAAATGTTCGAACGATGTACGCTCCCTCACATGATTGAGTAACATTCTCAAATAAAATCGTTCTCCTTCCAATGGTGAAGCTACATACAATCGACCCATAACTCGTTGTGTACTTTTTCTCTTCTGCCATTCACGTGAACTCGTTAACCATCTGTAATGCTCAGGAAATTCTCGATAAAGATATTTCCTTGCATTTGGATCGACTGAATTCATCTTGAAAAATTCAGTGAGCATCGTCTGAGTTTCTTGGGTTCGCTAACACGCTTGAGATTTGCTGGTTCCCTTCGAACCTCACTTGATGCATGTTTGGCAAATGAACCTGCAAACGATCTACGGCAGGACATATTCTAGTCATGGGGAATTTGTAAAGTTTCCACATAGCTTCGGGTGCACAAATCCACCGTGCATCAACATATTGTGCAATCTCATCTCCGTTATGAACTTCCATTGAAACTCTATCTGAACCCTTATGGATGTACTTATACAGATATTTGACACACTTGATGCTGCTGCATATCTCAATATTGATGTGACAATCGTACTTTAAGAGCAAAAAAGGATTATATGGGACTACCCACCGATTATCTACACGAACTCGTGAATTCTCACGCAACGGTACTGCTGGACGATCTTGTGGACGACGGTAAAGAGGATATGAGTCATTGCCTTGCTTTGTATCATTAGAGAATTCCTTAGGGAATCCTTTCTTACAACTTCCTTGTTTCATACACGGGGATTTGTGGTTGAGAACACCACATGGGCCATGAATCATGTGTTTAAGAACTGCCTTATACAATTTTGGTTCTTGTTGTTCATCAGGAATCACTGCTCTCACAATCTTATCAAAGTCATCCGGAGTGGTTAGCTTGTCATTTTGATCAAGAATTAATAACATATGAACATGTGGAAGACCCCTCTTTTGGAATTCAATCACATATACATAAGCAACAACCGTTCCGAGGACGCCCCTTTCGAGAACATCCTTTTTCAACTCTTCAAGTTTAGCATGAAAAACTCGTGTCAGCAGATCTGGACGATCGTTTGGAACTTGTCCGGCCAACAATTCTGATTGTATCTCTGGCCAAGATGGATTGCATGTCATTGTAAGAAATATATCGGGCTTGCCGAACTTATGAACCAATGCCATGGCATCTTGATACCTCTGGTGCATATCTCTTGGACTTCCAACGAATGAAGATGGTAGTATGGTCCATCGTCCAACATTTTCTGCAAATAGACATTATATGAATTATGTGAAACAATGTATGAATTATTGAGTGTAATATAATTGATTAACTTAAATCAATATGGACCTGTGTTATGCTCTCCAGCATGTAAAGAATCCTCTAAACCCTTGTACAAATCAGCACGTATCTTATCTTGGTTGAGTGCAATCCACCTCAAGTTATTGGCTTGCATTTTGACACAGTTATCGACAATAAATTGTTGCAGTAGACGACCGCCTCTTAAGATTAGAGAATCAAGATGTTGTCGCATCTATAACACAAAATACTTGTTTTGGTCATAAAGGTCTAAGTATATGATTTTTAGGATAAGGCTTAAAAAAGAGTTATTAGAAATATGCACCTGAAACATGTATGCATAGAATTCCCGGCATGTCAACTTCTTACCAGTGGAACTTCGACTGTTTAAATCCCAGCCGTAAGAACCATAAGGGAACAATAGAGGATACTGCAGTGGGTCATAATAACCGGCAGTGTCTTTGATATAACTTAGTTGCCCAGTTACTGACTCTACCATGATGTCCCTATCCTTCAAGTTGGAAATGTCATCACCTCCAACGACAACTGCTGCTACTTGCGAAGCTGTCGGCATCGAGTATTGATGTTTATTTGTAGGTTGCTCTTTGATGACAAATTTGCAATCACTTAAGTCACTACGCTGAGCAAGATGACAGAGATTGTGGACAAAAGGATTGTGAGCATTCAAAATATTCTTGATTCTGTCGATGACATCGAGGCGTAATGATGAATTCTCTGCTGCACGATTTTCATTTTCATGCTCAGTATCATAAATGTAGAGTTGAAGAAATCGAGGACGATCTCCTTCGTTCAAAGGTAAAAAACCTCCAATACGATGGTAAATTGAACCTTGTGCACGGAATGTGTAAACGCCTTGACGTGCATTTGCTAGTTCGTCATCTAAATGAACTCCCATTGAAGTGAATGAAAAGACATGGTTGTACTTACGAATGTTTTGCCTAAAATGAGCCCCATATTCCGATTGATCAGAATATAAATCAAGCATATCAGAGGATAATGGAAAATCAGGTAAGTTGACCTTCCCACTTAAGCAACATAGTTCAGGAGATTCACAATGGAAAAGTCGTGCTTGGCAATGCGGACATGTTTTCATGGGTGGCAAACTGAATATAGGAACTCCTTGACTCTCTTGGTAATTTCTTGCACAATTTCTATAACCAGTTCTCCCTACTTTCCAGACCCTTATATCATCAGAAATGGGGTTTGATATGTTGTTGGTGTCGATTGCACGACTTTCACCGACATTGAATAATATGCCAGGCATGCGTATTTCATTTTCCGCCTCAACAAAACGCGGCAATTCCACATCGTCTGAAGTAGGGTATGTTATACGTGCATTGGTTGTACTGCTCTCGCCAACACAAAAGAATCTATTGGGCATGCCGCTTCAGTTTGATGTTGGGTCTGGGATGGTCACGGTGGGTGCACTACTTTCACAGACACTAAAAAACCGATTTTCTAGATTTGCCCGAGTATCGAGTAAACGAAGTTCATCAATAGGTTGCACTGCATTATCAAATCATGTTTTTGATTGGTTAGGTAAGTTGTCATGTTTACATACTTAAAATGAATTGATTATGTTCAGATTTCTTACGTTCACGCCTTTCACATCCAGTCGTGACATTGTGGGCACGATTTGTGATGTCTGCCATAGCCCTTCTAACTCCCAAAGTGTTGGGAGTATTGGTAACAATCACAGGCCCTTCCGAACATGGAGTTTGAGGTTGGCTTTCAGGAGTAGCTATAACATCTGATTGGTTTTCACATGCATAGCTGAGTCGTCTTTTTGCATTTTGACGATCTCTTTGTTCTGGAGTGAGTGATTTTCTCTGTTGTCTTTTTTTATCCCTCCATATCGACCTTTGATCTTGCATACATTGATCTCCATTCTCGTCCATTATGAAACTCTAAAACTACACATTAATTTGGTTACTATAAGTTGTTTGCATTGTAATTTTGTTGCAATATATAAACGGATAAATGAAAATATTCATTTTGATGCATTTTTTTCCTTTTTTGCTAAAACGAACGTATAATTTTAAAATAAATTAAATATTTTATGTTGTTTCCTTTCGCTTTTCTGTTTTACTTAAACGAAAGTTTATATTTAAATTAAATTCAATATTGTATTTGAATGTTTTTTTTTATATGCTTTTTTACTAAAAGGAAAGTCAAACATAACTTGTGTTTTTTTTTTAAATTTTCGTATTAGTATTCGAACTTTAGATGATACTCCGTATTTGGTTCCGTTTATTTTATAAACCACCATAATAGAGGTACAAATTTTCGTTTTAGTACAGTTTAAAACAGAGGCCCATTTTGTTCTCAAAGCCCAATCCTTTCCATACTTAACAACAGAAACCCTATCTGATGTTGTTGTTGTTATCCGCCGTTCCTCTCCCAAGTCAAACTTATTTTCATTTGTTGCCTCCCTTCTCTCTCATCGTTTATCAGATCTCCATCTTTTCTCTCCTTCATCTTTTCTCTCCTTCATCGTTTATCAAACCCATATACATAGATGATTTAGAAGAAGAGCTGAACGTAGGCTTGGATTCTTTCAATACAACTGCGGATGACGGCAGCATCGAGGAGGTTAGTGCTTCATTTAGTTTCTCACCTTCTCCAAGTTACATGCTGAATTTCCATGTTGAATTGAATTTAAATTCTTAAGATTTTGTATCCGAAATAATGGGTTTATTCCAATTTAGACTTTTGTTTCTGATTTGTTGTGTATAGGTGGCAGTGCAATTGATGGTTATATATGTATGAAGAGTGTTTGGAAGGAAACTATCAATCAATCCAGAAGTTGAAGCAAATGAAATCACCGCCTATTCCTCTCCCAACTCAGATTAAGGCTTTTATGTAAGATGTTGGGCCAAAAATCGCTAATTTAACTAATTCAACTCAGATTAAGGGTATTTTGTAAAATAGGCGCAAGTTTTTTCTGATTGGAATGGGTATTTAGGATTTAATTTAGCGATTAATTGTTGAGTAACTAACTGATTTTTTTTTTTGGTTTGCATGTCGTATCAATGTGGAGGGTAAGGTCGTTGGCTGGGCGAGGCGATGGCGAGGCGCTGGGCGAGGCGCTGGGCGAGGCGCTGGGCGAGGCGATGGCGAGGCGTTGGGCGATTGCGAGGCGATGGGCGATGTTGGGTAATGACCCTACCTAGCTTATGTTTTACATGCTCTGTTAAATTGCGTGCCTAATTTAAGTTTGTTTTAATTTGGTGAGATTTTTTGATACTATTCTTGGTTTGTCAATTATTTGTATGTTTCTTGAATTTAACGTTAATTTAACCATTATTGGGGTTCATCAAATTTTTTTATCTGTTAATTTGAGAATTTGTTAGGTTTTGAGAATTTAACCATTATTGGGATTTCGTCTGTTAAAGTTGATATTTTGAGAATTTGACCATTATTGGGGTTTTGTCTAATTTGTTGTTACTATTATCGATGTCTAGTTGTTTGTATCTGTTAAATTTGAGAATTTTACTTTATCACGATCTTCTCGTGATTTGTAGTGGAGGAATATTTGAGATTTCCGGCTTGATTTGCAATTGTAATTGAGTACTCAGTATATTTGCAATTGTAATTGAGTACTCAGTATATTTGTAATTGACAATAAACTTACAAATTGGTAGATTTGAACTGAATGTCGTTTTAGAAATATTTGATGAATTGTGAATTATTTGTTGATGTTTTATTTGTTCATTTGATTTTGCTTTTTCTGAGACTATTGGGTGTTGTCTATTCCGTATGGGACACTAAAACTGCAATTACTAAATTGAATTTGTTTGACAATTATGATAAAATTGGTAGATTTGAACTGAATTTCATTTTAGCGATATTTGATGAATTGTGAATTTTCTGAACATTGATTGTGGAATAGTGATCTGTTTTTTGATGTTTTAATTTGGTGAGGTTAAGTGTTGGGATTATATTCTGAGTTGTGGAATTGGGATTTGTGAATTGGGATTTGTGAATTGTGATTTGTGAATTGTGGAACAGTGATCGAATACTTGAGTGCATAGGATATGCATACCTTAAGTAATTTTTTCCCCTAAGACTATTTATAAGTTATAGCTAGATGTAATAATCAATTTCTAATTTTATAGAACACATGTTTAACCGATTTACATGATAATTAAGAAGGGTATTTTAAAATCAACTAACAACTTATTCAAAAAAAAGCATGAAAAGTAATGTGTAATAATTATTTAAAATCAATAAAAAGTATGCATATTAATATTTTGTTAAGAGTTTGGTGGGCCTACCTTATGCCGTTGTTTATAGTATGCCTTGATGAACTTAACACCCAACTTGGAATTTAACTTAAAACCGAAATTATAACCTGCAAAACAATAATTTATTTCAGATTTTTTGATTTACATAATTGAATTAAAAAATGCAAACCCATCTGGCAAGAGTACTATAAATTTAACAAAAGAAATGCAAAAAATCTGAGATTTGACTTGGGAAAGCAAAGATCTGAAAGATGAGGAGTTTAGTTTTCCTTCCAGATTTTAAACATTAAGAATTAACCGTATGTCTTTGGTTGTTGTACCTCGTTATGAACTTCAAACCCCAATTAAATTCTAATGTGATTGCAATTTAAAATTTAAAAAATTATGATATTATTTAACCAAATGCATAAATTGAAATATAAAATCATTAAAAAGCAAGAATGCATATTAATATTTTGTTAAGAGTTTGGTGGGCCTACCTTATGCCGTTGTTTATAGTATGCCTTGATGAACTTAACACCCAACTTGGAATTTAACTTAAAACCGAAATTATAACATGCAAAACAATAATTTATTTCAGATTTTTTGATTTACATAATTGAATTAAAAAATGCAAACCCATCTGGCAAGAGTACTATAAATTTAACAAAAGAAATGCAAAAAATCTGAGATTTGACTTGGGAAAGCAAAGATCTGAAAGATGAGGAGTTTAGTTTTCCTTCCAGATTTTAAACATTAAGAATTAACCGTATGTCTTTGGTTGTTGTACCTCGTTATGAACTTCAAACCCCAATTAAATTCTAATGTGATTGCAATTTAAAATTTAAAAAATTATGATATTATTTAACCAAATGCATAAATTGAAATATAAAATCATTAAAAAGCAAGAATATTACCTACCTTATACGTTGAAATCTGCAAAATAAATTAATGCAACAATATTAGAAAAGAACATTGGTTTTATGCATAAAATCACAAATTTAATTACGATTTTATTTTTTATATAGCCTTGTATACATAAAAATTATAATGTTATGCGTACAATATTACACTGTATTTGTATGCATACACAGATTTGTGATTTTATTTTTTGAAAGTGTTTAATTTCTGTTTCTGATTGTATTTGTTTTGCAAGGATTCATACGAAAAAGTGTACTTACGTGTGGGCGACTTCAAGAAGGCAGAACAGTGATGCGGCAGTAGATTTCTGGAATTTTTTCGCCTCTTCTGGTTTACAATGGAGTTTTTTTGGATGTTTTTGGTTTCTGCAATTAAGTTAAAAAAATTTAAATTGTTTAGCTGTATTGTTCTTGTTTTGTCTTGTAATAATTTTCGTTTCATTTAGAAACTGTAATAATTGTCTTGTTTTTGGTTTTCGTTTCATTTAGAAACTGTAATAATTGTAATATTTTATTTTCCCTTTTTTCATTCCTTTCCTGATTTAATCCATCAATCAACACTAACTTTGGTAACTGAGTTAAAGGGGATTTTATTCTGTGGTAATGGGCCCATATTCTTCATTTTGGGCGTTAAATTCTTTCAGTCAATAAAGGTCTGTAGGGCAAACAAACTGTAGAACTCTGGGGGGGTATTTTTGACTTTTAATTGGGGGACACGAAAAGTGACATTACCAAAATGTCCCTCGGCTGTTCCTTTATAGAATAGAGATTGATTAGTTTCTACTGCTTGCCCTTCAGGAGTCATGGAAAAACTCCAAAAATAAATATACGAAGTAAGAAAATTTAAAATATAAATTAGGTAATACCTTATTTTCATAGATTTCCATATTAACAACAATAAAATAAAAATTTACTTTTATAATCCCATATCAAGATTGTTTAAGTTTTCCTTTTTGTTTGTTTGTACGGGAATATTGAATCCTAATGATGTATTTGTTACTTGTTAGTAAGATTACTTCCATACTTGCTTGTTGTCCCAAAGGATTAATGCTCCTCCAAAAGTGAGTACTTGTGCGGTGTTTTTGTATTCCTTCTGGTCGATTTGCCAAAGATGTAATCTGATTTTGATGCAATTGTTGGTTGCCCTTATGCTGCAAATTTCTGGGAGCATGGAGGGTGGGGCTGAAGTGGTATTTTGGTAGTGCTGCAAAGTGGATGAATTGGTGTATGAAAAGCTTAAGTGGGGAGGAGTTATGAAGGTGAACGTATGTTGCTGTGACTGCGCTCTATGGCAGCAGTGCCAGGCTCCCAGCAGAGGTTGCTGCTGCTGATGTCACCAGCATAAACAAGTATGAGATGCGACATGTGAATGTTATGGAGACGAAATCAGTTGTTCTTGGGCTTTGAGATTTGGGCTTTGGGCTTTGGGCTTTGGATTACTCTTCTAGGGTGTGGGTGGAAGGGTGTCCGAAGTCCATTTCTAATGGTGTAATTTGCTTGGCTAATTAATAAAATCTAATGGTGTCCATTTTTGATTGAGTCAAAGATTTATTTGTTCTTTTGGCAGTGGAGATGTAATGGACTAAATCAAAAAACCTATTTGCTTCCTTTCCAACAAGTAGAAGATGTTCGTCCCGTTGTCGTCCCATTTGAGTCAATTGAAAACAACCTCTCTACAATTACAGGGGTGAGGTTGCATACATCCAACCCCCCTTCCCTACCCCGCTTCGCCTCTTTAAGGCAATGGGATAATGATTCACCTTAAAATCGATATCAATATTAGCTTGAATGAATGAATGAAAACACTAAAACCGAACTTTTTTTTATTAATTAAATTTTAAGCACAATAATTAAATAATACACCATCTATTATTCAAATTTTCAAATTTATATAAACAAATTACACGACCATAAAAAAACACACACAAATGACAAGAATCACATGAATCTAGTACCAAGTCCTCATCAAGTCACAAAGAATTGGTATATCCTTCAACAAATTTGTTTGCTTAGTTCTAAATTTTTGGATAATTATCACTTAGCATCCTAAGGTTGGACCATTTCGCATCTGGAAATTGTGGTAAATGACTACCGCTACATGCCATCCTAAATTTTGGTTGCTTCTTGTTGCATACGCAGTACTATTTTATTTAGTTTATTTTATTTTTA
The DNA here is from genome assembly GCF_020520425.1 of Spinacia oleracea. NCBI lineage: Eukaryota > Viridiplantae > Streptophyta > Magnoliopsida > Caryophyllales > Amaranthaceae > Spinacia > Spinacia oleracea. The sequence goes on from NC_079488.1 coordinate 72,360,987, forward strand.
TTTTATTTTGAGTAATTAGCTAGTTCATCCGGTTTTTATAATCGCAACATATTCCCTTGATATGTTAGAGATCAAAGAAGTTAAAATGTAAATAGACACCAATAACTCAACCCTTCCTTCATACCAGCGTTTAAGTTACTTTAATTAATTTGTTTGTTTTAACAAAAGGTTTTGTTGTGCCTCAAGTGGTACACTGGGATCACTTTTAATAAAAAAATATTACGGAGTAATTAACTTTTAACCGGTTTTGATTAACTTTATATATAACTCGCAGATGAATGCTTATATTATTATGGAGTACGTTTTTACATTACAGGCGACTTTTAAGGGCTCAATTTTTTAGTTTGTCACTAAAAGATAAATGTGATTTACATTATATTGGGTAGCTTTATTCATTTTGAAGTAATTTTACCTAGGGTTATATGGAATTATTTTAGGAAAAATTGATTCTAAAAATACAACATTTAAGCGATCTACTTAAAAAGGGATGACTCTATGTTTATCTAAGAATAACACAACCTTTTGGACCTATCTTTTTTAAAAGGCTCCCCTCTATAATAACTTGCTAAAATAGGTAATATGCTACAATATTTTTTAATCTTCTTGTTCATTATATAAAGAAAAAAACATTTAATTTGTGAGGATGGTTTTCATATTACCAAGTCATTTATGAGGGGAGCCCTTTAAAAGAAGGCATGTTTAAAAGGTTGTGTTATTCTTAATTAAACGAAAAATCTGCCCTTTTTAAGCAGATCGCTTAAATGTTGTATTTTTAGAATCAAGTTTTCCATTATTTTATGTATTGAGTGACTTTTCAAGTTGTAATTTTTAAAAATTGAAGTTTAAGGTTATACCAGCAAAATGATACATTTTCACAGTTGTATTTCACATATTTTTTATATAAAAAAAACCTAGGAAAAATTCAAATTTATTTTATTTTTATTTGGGAGGATGTTTGTGATTTGGTTGCCAAGACAACTTCATTTCTGACAATTAGAGCTGTTAAAAATTGACCCGACCCGAAAAACCGACCTGAACCGACCTATTTTTTTAAGGACCGGGACCCGACCCGAGACCCGAAATTTGTTAAAATAGAAAATCCGTAACTCGACCGTATCCAACCCGTTAAAACCGACGACCGATTTCGACCCGTTAATGCATGACCCGGACCCGAACCTGACACCCGACCGAAATATAACCGATAACAAAACTAAGTCAGCTTACCCGACCGAAAAATGACCCGAACCCGATTCAACACCCGACCCGATGTCAACCGGAAACCAATTATAACCCGATAAAACTTGTTATTGACTCAATTCCTGACAAGCCGTTACCTGAATTTACGTGACCTGTTGACAACCCGATTTGCCATTGACCTAACTAAATAATAACTTAAATCAAGTTAATATTTTTATTTTTAATAATTACCTAATCTAGAACAAGTGAAAATCTTTAAACCAAATTTAACCAAATTTATAAAAGTTAATTACTCCTGATAACTATCGTACCCGGTCTTAACCCGTGTCCGATAGTAAACCCGACCTGAATATTAACAGACTGGTAATTTTTCGATCCTAACTTGATTCGACTCGTTATGACCCGAACCCGTAATTTTACCCGACTAGAAAAAGACCCGACTCGAATCCGAACCGAACCCGACTTATACCGAAATGGAAAAATAACCCGACATGACCCGACAAACTTTCAACCTCACCGAACCCGACCTGAACCCGACCTGCACCCGATGATAAAATGACCTGACACGACCTGACTAAATCATGACCCGAGATGACCAGACCCGGACCCGACTCGAGTAACCGTTTTGACAGCTCTACTGACAATAGAGGCTAAGGACAAAAGGCCTAGTTGGTTGTGCTTTGTCTTATGTATTCTAGATCATATTGTATTTGCTACCACACTTGAGTTCATTTCTCGATAAAATTATTTAGCACTAATTGATGCTTGAAAGTTGAAACAAGTAAAGAAGATTCATTAGTACTTCATTGTCTCCTATTCTAAATTCATCTATTGTCCTCAATGTTAGATCTCCAGTTTTAGGTAGTTTATTATTAGATCTCTATTATATAAGTGAAGAGGTGGAGTTATTTTATTAATTCCACTTTTGATGTTTTCCTTGGATTACTAAAATACCCTAAACACTTATAGAATAGAGAATATAATGACAACCTACCTAATAGGAAAAGTCCAAAGAAGAATTTTATTCAATCTAACTCCTTAAATAAATTCTTACCATTATAATCTATCTGTTTATATGTTTCCTATATTCGCACGCATCGCATTTATATTATATATTTTACATGTTATTTAAGATTTAAATGTAATAACACAAATTTGTTTCTTATATTCGCACGCATCGCGTGCATAGAAGACTAGTACTCCGTAATCCATAAGTGAAGCTATAAAGTATGTAGCATTGCCTATAAAGATGATTAATTCGAAACCCTTAATACAGAATTAACGAAAAATGAGTTGAATAAGAATAAACTTCACATTTCAAGTCTTGTAATGATAAGAAATTGGGTAGGGAGGCGGAAGGGGTGTAGAACATATAAGGTGCACCCTTTTATAGTTTACTCTTATATGTGAGAAGAAAATACTGTAAGGAATTACCTATAGGTATAAAAAATAACCTTGTATACGTTATATTCCCGGGTGTAAGTGTAACTAATAATTTTCGGATGTTACGTGTTGTGGATTGTGATTAGTGTCAAGCTTTAATAATCGAAAGGGAGGGATTGAGAAAATTTATAAACTTTTGGTCCAATCCACTTACATTACAAACATATAATATGGGATTTCGATGATGTTTACAAATTTTGATTTAATAATTAATTTCTTTTTAATCTCCTCTCACAAAGGCCTAGTACAACCTAATTACAAAGGCCCCTTCATCTCCCTGATAAGTTTGGAGTGGAGGTAGCTATTAATTGGGTCACCGTCACTCCCGAAACTTACATCTGTATGGTTTTAGGTCCCGTTTAGTTCACCTTATTTCATGACTTTATTACTTATTTTAGATTTAATCAGATCAGATTAGACAAGATCAGATCAGAAAAATAAGTTCAGATCAGATCAGACCAGACCAGTTCAGATCAGACCAGACCAGTTCATATCAGATCAGATCAGATTATTATTATTATTATTATTATTATTATTATTATTATTATTATGAGAAAACACCAAAACGTTACAAGCTTAACAAGCTACAAAGATCAAATGAACTACAAGAAGTTGGAGGGGAGCCGAGATACAATCTGGGCCCCCACTCCTCTAGCTATGGCGAACCCGATCCTGCTGAAAATGTGGGCAGCTGCCCGTGCCCCAATGTCTTGAGCCCTAGAGTACGTCTGGACCCGATTCAGCAAAGAAACAGCCCCTTTCTCTAATTCCCCAAAAGAAGAGAAGAAAAAAGGAAAGAAACCGTAACCCAAAGCCCTACAACGTGCCGCATACTTATACAGCTTCCGGTGCGCTGCAACCGCCACAACCCGACCCGGAACGAAGCCTGACAACCCCGATTGCGTCATAGGGGAAGACCCAGTCAAGTCAACACACACATCTAGACCGCCATCCCATGAATAAAGCAATATATCTGCAGGACGAAGAGCTCCATCACCCTCACTAGTCAGCCCAACATCAACCTCCTTGCGAGCAGAAATCCCCGACCGATAGCAAATATCCAAAAGGGTATCACGAACAACATTATGTCGATGTTTGATACCCACAATCCAAGCACAAGACACGGCATGATCCCCATAAATGTCCCCATCAAAAATCAGAGAGCAAGCAGAACACGGCGTCGAATCAGAGAACAACGGAATACCCAACCGATAGCAAAGAACCGAACGATAAGTCTTACCGTTCATAGTCTGGCCTAAACCTGAGATGGGGACTGCCCGCAACCAAGCTGAGGAGTGATCCCCCTGCTGTGATTTCCATAAGGCAACATGACGTGAAGATAAGAAGTAGGCGGATACCGCATCAGCAGTAACCTTCGTGAAAAATATGTCTGCCAATTTCTTCATGAGTGTGGGGGCAGCGATCTCACTAGGGCTACTCATAAGGTCGGTATCCACGGTCCTATTGAAAAGACCAAGAGAATCATTAAAGGCCGATCCCCGACCATCAACACCTGAAAGCCGAAGAAGCGAATCCTGCAAACCAGAAGACTGCAAACGGGATGCAAGAAAAGCATAATGCCGAACATCACCAGCTGAATAAACACCCAATCCTCCATAAGAATAAGGCAAGGTGGCAAGACGCCATTGCCAGTCACCGAACCCAGGTCCCGAAGCAGTCACGATACGCTCTAAAGAAGCCCGAAGAGCCACATCAAAGGATAATTGGGCCGCTTCGAAAAGATGAGGCGGACAAGTGCGCATAGCAAAGTAGAGTTTAGAGACTCCAGTACACGCACGAAGAAGCAACAACTCACACTGGGGATCATTAAGCTTAGCTACAGCATCCATCAACACAACAGTCTTCGACACACGTTGCGAAACCAACTCCTTACAAAAAGAGGAATCCGTACTGGGGATCATTATTATTATTATTATTATTATTATTATTATTATTATTATTATTATTATTATTATTATTATTATTATTATATATTTATATCATTGTTATTAGGAATCCTGAAAAGCTAAGAGACTTTCTCCCCAAGTTTTCTCTCGGTGCATGTTAGCCTAACGTGCACCGTAGCCATGGCAAGGAAATCTGACTCGAAATCTCAAAGCAGCAAGCATGGAAATGGAAAAGGAAAGCCACGAGGACCATCATCCGATTCTCAAGCTTTGAAAAAACGCAGTATTGAAGAGGTAGTGGGGGTAGAAGCTCTGGATTTTGGAGTCGAAAATGAGATTTTTACGCCAAAATCAGGGTTATAGCACCTTTAAATGCATTCTGAAATGCGACATTCATTTAATGAGTTCATGGAAGTGATTCATGGATCAGCAAACCAGATGAAACAAGGTATGACTCGATCTAATATGGCGGTGGGAACGATTTCAATTCCTATTTTGCAGCAATTTGATGAAGTTGCTAATACTGACAATGAACCTATTGCTGAATCAAATAGTGCGACTGAATCAATTTTGAACCCAGAACATACTGACCTAGATAATATTGATGATAATGAAGTTCATAATGCTGATAAAAGCCCCGTTGAAATTGATTTTGATGATATCCAAGAGGAGGTTGATTTTTGGACGTCAACTGTGGTGTGTTACATTGTGGGGGCTAATCCTCCTATTAATGTCATGGAGGGTTTCATTAGGAGGATATGGAAGCATTTGAATGTAGACAAGGTTGTAATGGTGAGAAAGGGGGTTTTTCTTGTGAGATTTCTTACTATGGATTCGAGAGATAAGGTGATGACATGACACTATTTTTTTTACAGTAAGCCTCGTATTCTGAAACCATGGGATCCTGCTATGGATATGGATAAAGAAGATCTTCAATCTGTACCAATATGGGTTCAATTGAAGTTAAACTTCAAATATTGGGGTGAGAAGGCATTGTATAAGATTGTGGCACAATTAGGGAAGCCAATCAGGAGAAATCAGGCTACAGTTTGTAGAGACAAACTGCAATTTGCTAGAGTAATGGTGGAGATGTGCCATTATCACAAGATTTACCTGACTAGATATCTTTTAGAGATGAGAATGGAGTAATGGTGAGAGTTGATCTATTCTATGAATAGAGGCCAACAATGTGCATGTAACACCCTAATAATTCCTTGCTTTTATAAAACAATTTTCCAACTTAAAATAAAGGAATTACTAAAGCATTACCGCCACCGTGATAACGGTTAAGGCTATTACCAGAATTACGCAGCGGAATTAAATGTCAACTAACTTTTAAAAACATAATAAATGAAGGATTGAGGCCTCCTACAATTTGGAACCATAATGGCCCAAAGCCCAAAACATAAATAGTTTCAAACATAATTAAAGTAAAGTTAAATAGTTCAAAGTACGAAAACATGCAACTCTCTCGATCATCCCAAGCCACATGATTTCCGATCTACCAACCTGCTATTTTATTCTACTCCCCATCAATGCAAGTGCAAATGACGGATCATCATAGGGTCATTAAGGCAAAGGCGGCCATGACCAGAACACACAAAGCATGTAGTCAGCAAAAGCTGAGTACTTACAAGCATAGAGTGAATGGAACTAAAACATGCATCACTCACTAAGTGCTAATCAACATGCAAAAGCCATATAATAATTAACAATCAATCATGAATACAAGACTCGACGCTTGACTCGACTCTTGACTCACAATTTAATTAGAATAAGCTTCGAACGGGCCAAAAGAAAGTTCCATAAAGGAAAAGTGATGGGAGCCAACCATACACCAAAGAATAAATAATAAAATCGGGCCATACCTAGTGTCGGGCTATACCGACGGAATTCCTGCGCATAATATAAATGAAACAACGTCTTGTATCATTAGTAGGAGTACGAGCTTTCCGGCAAGACTCCCCCCATTGTTCATACTCAAGGTATATACGTTCCAAGAGTTTTGAAGCTTGTTCCGGTTGCACTTTACGTTTATTAATATTTTAATAAAGGCGAACTCAAGACTCGACAATGTACACTCATGCAATTAATAAACAACAACCAAAACAATCTTATTTTAATGCTTTAAGACTTGTGATCAACCAAGCAAGACACTTGTGATATTACTACCATGTTCCTCCTCACTAAAGTGAGACTCCACATCATGCACATTAACATGAGGGTTGTGCGCTTGCACGACAAATCCTAATTCATTTCATACAAAATATTCCCAACTAAACCCTACATGTGCGGTGGCTTACGTGAGCTAACCCTTCACATGTGGTAAAATAAATAGTACAACGAAGTACGAATAATTGGCTCAAAGTATGCTAGACATCCCGTACAATAGTATACAAATAAATAATCCATCCCTTGCATGTGAAATAAACCATACATGCATAAATATTGAACAACATGATTGACAATGGAATCCATACTCATAATGATTTCAACATGCTTGTTCAACCAACAATTCAATAATTCCAATAATATTAATCCACATGATCGTTCACCAAAACATATGTGAATCCACATAATATAATCCACATCATCAACAATCATGTAATGTCATTGACAAAAGGTGTGGTCGCCCTAGACTTGTACGTACCTTGAATACCTAAGCGTAGGGGCCACTTTGCAATAACGAGCACTCAACTAGAAATCACCTCTTATCATCAAAATAATGAAACTTAAATTATTTCCATGTTCATTAAATTTCCAGCAACTTTATAAAATTTAAAACCTCCTTTAAACTTTAGAATTCAATCGTTTTTCAATAATGCAATCGTCTCAATTTGCAAAATCAATCCCAAGTACAAAAACATACTTTTTCCGCCTTAAAAATCAATAAAAATCAACACTTTAAACCTTTATTCAAATCTGAAAATATAATTGATTATCATAATTAAAATCATCACCTAATTATGCTAATCAATTGACTCATTAGGTCTAGGTTAAAACCCTAACTTGAAAATCCCAATAAAACTAGTTTATTATCATAAAAATCAATGCTTTATTTAATAAACAAATCTGAAAATTCCTCCTTTAATAATTAAAACCAACCTAATGAATCACAACACACAAATCCTCAAACCACGGTATTCATAACCGGTTCCCAGCATTTTAATTACTCAAAACAATATTAATATAATAATTTAAAATACGGAATTTAAATAGAATAGGTAAGGAAGAAGAGAATTATACCAATCCGGCCTATAGCACGGAACAACCACGAATTAATGTGATTGGGCGAAAAAGAAATCGAATTACGAGCACGAACAACACACACACACGCGTGTGTGCGCGCAGGGGCGAAGGGCGCAGCAGCGCTTGCGCGCGGGACAGGGCACACAACACGAGAAGGGGCGAGGGCTAGGGCGTGCGCTGAGCACGCGAGCAACAACGAGGCACAGCAGCAACGCAGGCACGAGGGCACGCTGCGGCTGCGGGCGAGGGGCAAGAGGGACAGCGCGCGCTGGCGCGAGAGAGAGCGAGCGAGCGAGTGTGGGCGCTGGCGCGCGAGGGCGAGAGAGGGAGTGAATGAGTGCTGGGCGCCGGGCCGCGACAACACACGAGGGTACAAGGCAGCGCGCTGGGCGTGAGGCCGAGCAGCACGAGGGAACGAGCACGGATGCGTGCGTGCGGACGAGAGAAGAGAGGGAGAGAGGAGTGTTGGGCGAGCAAGGCAAAAATAGGGTTTATGAATTTTAGGGGATCATTTAATGATGGAGGAGTCCTATTTATAGGCTCCCTAATCCCTTGATGGGCTAGGCTTAAGAAATTAGAATTGGGCTTAGGGATTAAATGAATTGGGCTAGCTTAGGATTTAATTTAAACTCTTTGGATTGGGCTCGATTAATAAAACGAATTGGACTTTTTATTTAAAACCCGAAGCTTTAAAAATAATTTGCAACTCATTTAATTTCCCGACTCAAGAATTAAATTTGTTTCGTAATTAATTAAAATAATAAATATTCTAATTAATTAAAATACATTAAATAAAATACATTTAAATATTATTTAAATGTTAATAAATCGTAAAATGCTTTATAAATATAATAAAATATACTTATAAATATTATAAAAATACGAGGTATTACAGTCTACCCTCCTTAAAAGAAGTTTCGTCCCGAAACTTGGGTTCGGAAATCAAAATTCAACTCAAAACTTGAGACTTTCTGAGACTTTCAATACGTTCATTTACAACAAATTTAAGTTGATGTACTCTTCACATGATTAAACAGGACAATAATAAGTGCAAATTCAATAGATAGCACTAAATTGAGCATAAAATAGGGGAAACAAGGTAAAAAGCGCGAAATTCTACCGCACTTTACCCCCCTTAAAACACACGAGTTACGACCCCATAACTCAACTAACCTCGGGAAACAGCTCGGGATATTTCTTTCTCATTTCGTCCTCCGCTTCCCAAGTGGCTTCCTCGGATTCTTGATTAGACCACAACACTTTGACAATTTTCACATTTTTAGTACGCGTACTACGCACTTTGCTATCAAGGATTTTGACAGGTCTTTCCTCAAAGGTTAGACTTTGGTCTAATTCTATGGTCTCCGGTTGCAACACATGCGATTTATCCGGGATATATTTCCTTAACTGAGATATGTGGAACACATTATGCACTCTATGCAAGTCCATAGGCAAGGCTAGTCTATAGGCTACCTTTCCGATTCTTTCTAAGATCTCATATGGGCCTATGTACTTAGGGCTTAACTTCCCTTTCTTTCCAAATCTCATGACACCTTTCATTGGTGACACTTTGAGCAACACTTTATCACCTATGTTGAACTCTTCATCCCTACGTTTCAAGTCTGCATAACTCTTTTGGCGATCCTGCGCCGCTTGAATCTTTGATTGGATTGTTCGGATTTGGTTCATGGTGTCCTCTATCATTTGAGGTCACAACACTACGGTTTCACTAATATCGTTCCAGCAAAGTGGACTTCTACACTTTCGTCCATATAAAGCCTCAAATGGTGCCATTCCAATGCTAGCATGATAGCTATTGTTATATGAAAACTCAATCAGATCTAGGCTATCTTCCCAACTTCCTTGGAAATCAATGACGCATGCCCGAAGCATGTCCTCCAGGGTTTGGATAGTTCTTTCAGTTTGTCCATCCGTGGTTGGGTGGAAGGCTGTACTCATTTTTAATGTCGTACCAAAGCTCTTCTACACACTTTTCCAGAAATTCGAAAGAAACCTTGAATCCCTATCTGATAGGATATCCTTAGGAACTCCATGTAACCTCACAACATTCTTAATGTAGGCTTTAGCAAGTTGTTCCATTTTCCAGGTTTCCTTCATTGGTATAAACACTGCTGACTTAGTCAACTTATCTACCACAACCCAAATTGTATCATTCCCAGTCTTTGACTTTGGTAAACAAGTGACGAAGTCCATAGAAATACAGTCCCATTTCCAGATTGGAATCTCTAAAGGTTGGACCTTCCCTTGAGGTCTCCTATGCTCAATTTTTACCTTATGACAAGTCAGACATCTAGCCACAAATTCATCCACTTCGTTCTTCATCCTTGGCCACCAATAGACCTTTTTCAAGTCCTTATACAACTTGTCACCACCTGGGTGCACAGAATATGGCGTATTATGCCCTTCTTTCATCAATTTCTCTTTCAATTCTCCACACTTTTGAGGCACGCACCACCTGCCTTTGTACCTCAAACTTCCATCATCATGGATTCGGAAATCTAACTCCTTACCTTGCGAAATCTTTTCCTTGATTCGCTCTAACTTCACATCACCAGCTTGATTCTCTCTAATCTCATCAAATATTGACGGCTGGATGGTTAAGGCATTCATCATTCCCTCAAGGCTTTCACCACTCACTATTTCAAGGTTCAAACGCTGCATGTCCTTACACAGCTCGTTAGCAACTACTAATGCATTAACACTATGACTTGATTTCCTACTCAAGGCATCCGCAACTACATTGGCTTTTCCTTCATGGTACTGGATATCCAAATCATAGTCCTTAATCAGCTCCAACCACCTTCGTTGGCGCATATTCAAATCCTTCTGTGTGAAGATGTATTTTAAACTCTTGTGATCCGTAAATATCCTACACTTCACACCATACAGATAATGTCTCCATATTTTCAATGCAAATACTATAGCCGCTAGCTCTAAATCATGGGTAGGGTAATTGGATTCATATGGCTTCAATTGCCTTGACGCATACGCAATAACCTTCCCGTTCTGCATCAATACACACCTTAAACCATTCTTAGAGGCATCACTATACACATCGTATGCACCACTCTCATCTGGTAAGGTTAATACTGGCGCGGTTGTCAATCGCGTCTTTATGGCTTGGAATGCTTCCTCACACTGGTCACTCCATTCAAACTTGGTTTCCTTCTTCATCAAGGTAGTCATGGGCTTGGCTATCCTAGAGAAGTCTTGCACAAAGCGTCTATAGTAGCCAGCCAATCCCAGAAAACTACGAATGTCAGTCACACTCTTGGGTGAAGGCCATTCACTAACAGCTTTGATCTTAGCAGGGTCAACTTCCACTCCTTCTTTTGACACAAAATGTCCCAAAAATGCAACTCTTTCCAACCAAAACTCACACTTTGAGAACTTGGCATACAACTGGTTATCTCTCAAGGTACTCAACACCGATCTCAAGTGTTCCGCGTGATCCTCTTCACTCTTCGAGTACACTAGGATGTCATTTATGAAAACCACTACAAACTTGTCCAAATAGGCATGGAATACACGTTTCATTAAGTCCATAAATATTGCAGGGGCATTGGTTAACCCAAAAGGCATAACAGTGAACTCATAATGTCCGTATCTAGTCCTGAATGCGGTCTTTGGTATGTCATGGTCAGCGATTCTCAATTGATGATAACCCGAACGCAAATCGATCTTTGAAAAGATTCCTGCTCCTTTTAGTTGGTCAAATAGGTCTTCTATCCTAGGTAATGGATATTTGTTCTTGATTGTGACCTTATTGAGCTCCCTGTAGTCTATACAGAGCCTCATACTTCCATCCTTTTTCTTCACAAACAACACTGGTGCTCCCCAAGGCGATGCACTTGGCCTAATATAACCTTTCTCCAATAGATCCTCTAGTTGGCCTTTTAACTCATTCATTTCTGCTGGAACCATTGGATAAGGTGCTTTTGAAATAGGGGCGGTTCCAGGCACTAAATCTATGGTAAAGTCAATAGGTCAATTGGGAGGCATCCCCGGGATCTCTTCTGGAAATACATCAAGGAATTCGTTGACTACTGCAATATCCTCAGGCTGATCCTTGATCACATGCTCTAGGTTCCTCACATTACATAAGAAGGTTGGGTTCCCTTTATTGACTAGCTTCACGAGTTCTATTGCCGTGATGATTCCTATGTTCTTAGGCTTACCAAAACGACGATATGACACTACTTTGCCCAGGCTAGACCTCAAGTGAACCTTCTACTTCTCACAATCTATTTTGGCTTTGAACTTGGCCAACCAATCCATCTCTAGAATTACATCTAGCTCTCCTAACTCAAATTCGATTAGGTTAGATAAGAATATGGTCTTGGCTATGGTCAAAGGCACATCTTTATGAATTTTGGTACACTTCACTATACTACCATTAGGTATGACTATAGGTACCTCAATTGGTTCAGGCTCCTTCAACCCTAGTTTCACCAAAGCATCTACTGATATAAAAGAATAAGTCGCACCAGAATCATATAGAACTTTAACTAAAACGGAATTAATAGAAAAAGTACCCGCTATTACGTCAGAGGAAGTCTCCGCTTCTTGCCTAGATATCACATTCAACTTTCCTTGGGCAACTCCTTTGTTATAGCCACCTCCATTGGTGTTCCCATTGTTGTTTCGGTTCTCATTCTGCTGTTGGTTCCCTCCAGGCTTTCCATGGTTCTGGTGATTGCCATTGCTATTGCCATTGTTACCACCTTGGTAGTTCCTTTGGTTTCCACCTCCATTTCCTCCATTCCGGTTCTGATTTTTCCGGTTATTGCCTTGGTGATTACCTTGGTTAGGCTTTCCATTCTTAGAATAGAATTCATACTCCCTATGGCCTAACTTCTGACAGAACCTACAAGTCACCAAGTTTCCATCACAATCCTTTCCAGGGTGATTCATGTTACAGCGCCTACATTCGTAGGTCTGTACTCCATTCCTTCCAGACTGATTTCCACCACCTTGGTGGTTGCGATTACCACCATTGTTAGCCCTAAACTGGAAATTCCCATTTCCTTTGTGCTTCTTAAAATTCCCCTGATTCTGATGGTTATTCCCTTGATTCGAGCTTCCACCATCCTTTCTCTTTTCAGCACTACCATTCTTCCTTTGTTGTAACCCATACAGGTGAGCAGCTTTCCCGTACAGGGTGTCTAATGAGGTAAATGTCTCTCCAGACAACAACAGCTGTAAGTCCATAGTCAAACCATTCTCAAATCTTTGAGCCCTGAGCTCTTCCGTTGCCACCACTTCAGGTGCAAACCTAGACAGCTCTATAAACTTAGAATAGTATTCCGTCACTGACAGACCTCCCATTTTGAGTTCAATGAACTCCTGCGCCTTTTGCTTCTTCAGGTAAGGTGGGTAAAACTTGTTCCTTAGTGTAGTTTTGAATGCTTCCCATCCAAAGTTAGGTGTGGCTCTAAGGGTGTTTTCACATCGTTGCCACCATAAATCAGCTTCACCTCTCAGGTAGTACACAGCACTATTCACCCTAAGGTTTTCGGGGGTAATTCACAGCTACAATGAGTTTATCAAACTCTCTCAACCAGTTCTCAAGCACACTGGGTTCAATCTCTCCGCTATAGAGTGGAGGCTTGTTTTGAGCTATTTTCTTAAACATTTCCCCAGCCGGATCATGCATTGGGTTGGCTCTAGTTTGAGCTAGGTCTCGAACTACCTCAGCTAGTTGTCTAACCACTTCAGAAATCTCTTGGTTAGCCATATCCCTTCTCCTGAATAAATAAAAAGGCTAACTTTAATATTGGTTGGACATGACATCACTAAGGCACTAGTTCGACAACGAACCTACTCACAACAAGAACACATTTAAGCGCAACCTAGGGGAAGAGTTGGCGCCATTCTTGGGCCTTCTCACCCCACTATTCGATGCAAGTAAATTTAGATGGTTGCTACTAAACCACCTTGCACATAAAATTTCATTGAAGAAATAAAAAATAATCCCTTTGCGATACCCACAAGACTTAGAATTGAGAATTAAACTTAAAGGATAACGAAAAGGAAATTCTATTCTTTTATTAAAACTCCAATGAATAAGTCTTACATCCACTAATGCCATAGCATTTATCTCCAACTATAAAAACTAAAATCATAAATAGTAGCTTTGCCACTTTATTAATCAACGAAAAATAAAACTAAGGATTACATTTCTCTAGAGACTAACGTCATCACGACGATCATTTCTTTCCTTGTATTGCTCTGGAGTAAAGTCTTGATCATTAGGATCATTCAAATCTTCTTCCGGATCCGAGTCTTCATCCATAGCCTCATCATTTTGCTGTGGCTCACTATCAACCACATTATTCTCTTCAAACTCATCTTCAGATCCACTGGATATCTCAATAGTTGGTTCAGGAACTATAGGGTTAGGATTTTCAATCTCTACCACATCATCATCACTATCCTCCTCAACCTCACTAGTGTGCTCATCATGGATCATGCCATCCTCACCATCACTTTCTATTCCTCCATAGCCCATACCTAGACCTGCAGAATACTTTCCATCCTCATAGCTATTTTCCGCAACCTCTAAGATAGTAGCAAGAACCTCAGAGTCATACTTCCACCTACCATCACTAGTCCCATATTTGTACCAATTAGGGGTACCATCACCAAAATGCATGTCACTGAACTTGTTCTTGAGGTCTATGTAAGGGTTCTTATGTGGTAAACAATGTATAACCATACTAGCCATCATATCTTTGTGCCTAAGGTGGGGCATATTCTTGGTCGAGGCCAAATAGTCACAAGTAAACACGATCTTCTGAACATACGTGCGAGGAGTCTCATTATCCATCTTCTCTAAGTATCCTAGACTGGTGAACTTAGAAGGTAGCATCCTTAATTCCTGAAAATTCACAACTCAAAAGTCTTACTAACGCGTTTCCATAGAAATTCCAACCCCAAAAGGATACAATAAATAGTTCGTGGAGCCATACAATTTCAATGCACAAATATATGCTCAACATGAAACATGATGCAATTAATCACATAAAGCAAGATAAAACATGATTAGAACATATGCATGGCAATTAATAATCCACATAATCACATAAAATGCATACTTAAATTAATATGCCCTTTCTTAATCTACCCATTTCTCACTTGAAAATAATATTAATTTTCGAAATTAATTAAGAAATAACTCCTAACCTTGTTGAAATTATTTAAATTAAAATCGAAAATTAATAAGAATTATTAATTTATTTAAATAAATAAATTTCGGATAAATAAAAAAAGAAATCCGGAAAATTTAAACGTAAATTCGAAATAATATTCGAATAAAATTAAATAAATAAATAAATTATTAAAATAATTCGGATAATTAAATAAAATAATTTTCGAAAATAATAAAATAATTTGAAATTAATTCGAAAAATTTCGGAAAATTTCGGAAAAATAAAAAAAATTCAAAAAAAATAAAATTTAATTAATATTAAATAATAATCCGACTTTTCCACTAATTTCAAACGACCCAAAATAATTGATATTTGACCTTTAAAATATTGAGTACTCAAAATAATACGTTTTGACTTTAGGAAAATAACTAGTACAATACCCGTGCGATGCACGATTTATTATCCAAGCTAATAAAAATGTATATGAAATCTGAACTATAGTGAAAGACAGTTATTATCAAAATAGAGCTTATAGATATTTTCAAAATTAAAATTAATGATAAATAAATTAGTTATTGCCCCATTTAATTAGTGTCTTATTTATTAAAGACATAAATCAAATAAGGGTACATAGATAAAATTATTTTCATCCCATTGATCACATCTAGACCTGTCAAATGGGTCGGTCGGGTCGGGTTCTAAAATTTTGTTTTCGGGTTAGGGTTAATTCGGGTCCGTCACTTTCGGTTTCGGGTTTACAAATGTTTGTTCAAGACCCAGAATTTTCGGGTTTGGGTCGACCCAACGGGTTGAGAGATTTTAAAACGCGTATTATATTTTCCTTAATTTAGATAACAAAATACAAAATTTGGTCACAAATTCATAGATTTTCCTACACAAGTTTATATTTTAGTCAAATTCATCCGTAAAATGACATATAATTCAAATTAAAATCATATTACACCCAAAAATTGTAACAACACTGTGTTTACTATGGTTAAAATTTCTAGTAATCTCATTTATTATTATAAATTTAATGATTTTCAATCGGTCGGGTCAGAAACGGTTTCGGTCGGGTTTTGACCCATTACTTTTCGGGTTGTTCGGGTTCGGATAAAATCGGGTTACAGGTCACAAAATATTGTTCAAGACCCAATATTTTCGGTTCGGGTTCGGGTCGGTTTTCGAGTAAGGTCGATTTTTGACAGGTCTTATTCACATGTGTCAAGCATAAAGTTAATCTCATCCATTCTTCAATTCACTTCAATACTCATAGTCATGTAATACTCGTTTTGTCTAACTCATTAATTACTCAATCACTTAACACCTATCCCTACCATTTACTTTATTTAGCTAAAGATGAATTTGAGGAGGGTTTGTGTCTCCATACCATACCCGCTAAATTTCTCATCCCCAACCCCATCCCCACCACCCACAATAGGAACAGTACCCACTCCTTTCAATCCCCGTCTCAAGGGGTAAAAAATAAATTTTATATCCGCTCCATCACTCACCCGTGTATCTACACCCGCTAGCTCAAACCCACTCCTAGACTCAATTTTTATTTTGGTAAATTTTGAATTTTAAAACTATATTCTATAGTCTTTACAACTTGGTTGTCTTATTAGAGTAATTGAGTAAATACAAAATCAATTAGATAAAGGATAAGCGAGGTGGGCATAAAATTCAGGCCCGGCCATAGGGAGGTCTGGCCGAATCTATGGCACAGGGCCCAAAAATATGTAAACTGATGGATAAAGTTTTAAAAAAAAATCAAACCCTTCTTCTTTCTTTGCTTCCCTGTGACTCTGATTCTCTGTAGCATCCAAAAGCAAATCCCAAAACATAAAACTCTTCCAATTCTCTCTCCTTCCCATGATTCAATTTCCAAAAGAATTAATTCTCATATATAAGTCATTTATTTATTTATTTCTCCCTTTTATGCAATTACGAAAAGTCATTGCAGAAAATCTCAATTTTTTTTCATGAAGATTTTTCATTTTTTTTCAATCCATTTAGTTCATTTTCTCAAAAAATCACCTAAAATTAAGATTTTCGACAGATATATTTTCATATATTTATATATGGTCATATGGATCAAGATCTCTCAAGTATCAATATCCACACTTTAAAAAAAAGTTCAATTCAAAGAGGGGGAAATCGTTATTGGGAGCATTCAAGTTTTTTTGTTTGACAGCATTCAATGAAGATCCTGCACTTATCTTACTTTTTTTTATGAACGATTTTTGTTTGATATTTTAGGGGCAGGGAAGCGTATGTACCTGATTTTGGTTTTATGAATGATTGTTGTTTGATATTTTAGGGGCCTCATATAAACTTTAGATATAAAGTTAGCACAGGGCCATCAAATTGCCGGAGACGGCCCTGATAAAATCCATACATGCGGCAAATGCATTTTTTAACCCCATCACCCATGCACCAAACTTTCCTCCATCTCGCCACTTGGGGCGGATATGAGCGCGGATCTTTCTTTGTAGGTTAAAGATAAAAATATACGAAATATATCAAATTATATTATTATAGGTTAATTATTTATATTACTCCCTCTGTTCCATAATGATGCTCTAATTTCTATTTTTCACGTTTTCTAACGTACATTTGTATCACAATTTGCCTCTCTTTTAGGCTGCGTTCTATTCACGTCATTTTTACATATTTTTTCAGAACTTATATTATCTGAACTTATCTGAATTTATTAAAATTTATTTAAAATTATTTTACTTATAAATTGTACTTAGGCTCCGTTCTATTGAAATTATTTTTCTAAACTTACACTACTGGACTTAACTGAACCTATCTTAACTTATCTAAACTTATCTTAACTTATTTTATCTGAGAAAAACTTTTTTTTCCTGAAATAAACTTATTTGTGTGAGAAAATGTATAGAAATTTTTTTTTTTTTTTTTCTGAATTTATATTATCTGAACTTATCTGAACTTAACTGAAATTATCTGAACGTATATGAACTTAACTAAACTTATCTATTCACGTCATTTTCACATATTTTTTCAGAACTTATATTATCTGAACTTATCTGAATTTATAAAATTTATTTAAAATTATTTTACTTATAAATTGTACTTGGGCTCCGTTCTATTGAAATTATTTTTCTAAACTTATACTACTGGACTTAACTGAACCTATCTTAACTTATCTTAACTTATCTAAACTTATCTTAACTTATTTTATTTGAGAAAAACTTATTTTCCTGAAATAAACTTATTTGTGTGAGAAAATGTATAGAAAAAACTTTTTTTTTTTTCTGAATTTATATTATCTGAACTTAACTGAAATTATCTGAACGTATATGAACTTAACTAAACTTATCTATTATTTTGTCTTAAATAAATGAAAAGAGTTGAAAAGAACAGAGCCTTGGTCAACCATTATTTTTCCTAAACTTGTCTGAACTTATCTGAATTTAACTCAATTGAACTTACTTTTCCTTAAGTAAGTGAAAATAAGGTAAATAACACAAAGCCTTAGTGTATATGTCAAAATATTTTATACTCTATACTACTTTAATTTTCGAACACTTCTTTGTTACTCAAATATTTTATAAAAAGTGATCAAAATAATTTTATACTATCTATGCGTTACAGACCCTAATCTAATATATTAAGATCTATGTATAAAAATAATACAATTCCACGGGTTATTCGCGATATTAAATATCATCCATATTTAAATATGAACTAGTGTGTAGCCCGGGCGTTGCCCTGGGTTTTGACTTTTATTCGGGTCTTTTTTTTAATTATGTGCACGTAGAGATGGTGTCAACATCAAATTATGATGGTGACATAAGATTAGTGGCCGATCAACAACCTCCCAGATCTAAAACTCACAACCAAAAATCTAAACATAGCCGGATTTTTTTCTTCAAAGTAATAACTGTACATTTATAAATTAAATAATCATTCCCTTTTTTGCATTCACTTTTATTCAATGTATTGTTTATTGTAAAAATAATATATTTGCTTGTATATAAAGATATTACACAAGTTGTAGTTGGTTAAGATGGTAAGAAGTGTAACTTTTAACAAAGAGGTCTTGTGTTCGATCCTTGTTAGATGTTTTTTGGTTGTAATAAAATGTCATGATGCTAATTAGTGGTGACGTGGCGTAATAAGGAGAGATCTACGTGACACGTATACGTTATTCAAAACGCCTTTTAATATATTAGTATAGATGTTATACGTAGTAGGTGATATGGATGTTGTATATTTCACATACATATTTAAACAGTGTGATGCACCATTATTTATTAAGACATATATTTGTAAATCATATCATACATATATATATATATATATAAAATAAGAAAGATAATCGTCATATACAGAGTATAACATATTCATAAACCATATCATCTACATATATCTTAAAAATAAGAAGGATAATTGTCATATATAATATCATCACCATGTTGACTAATGTTGATATACGCAAGTATGGACTATAATATACTTAAAGAAAGACAAATCAGAGAGTGATATTTGTCAGCTTCACATTGATTTCCTCTCTTTTAGTATATTGCGGAGTAGATTTTAAACTTGTTTTTCTAAAAAAGCCGACAAACGATTGGACGGTAAAATTACCTAAAAAATATAACATGGTTTTTTCTCAAATTAGTAATGGAAAATATGGGTCAGTTTATGCGTTATACATGGTGATAATTTTTTGGAAGTTGGAACATATTTGACGTGATATTAGTGGAATTTGTATTATTTTGTTGGTAATTTTTTTTTAAAACATAATTATTTATATTAAAAGAGAGGCCAGTCAATGAGTGATATTTGTCATCACCACATTGATTTCCTCTCTTTTAGTATATTATATCGATAGATTTTCGAAAATCCTAAAGTTCCGCAATCGTAGTTTAAGGATTTACCACTTTGCACTATTAATTAATGCAAGGCAGCTCTCAAACTAGAGCTCTGCAAATACCACTTTGTAACACCCTAATAATTCCTTGCTTTTATAAAACCATTTTCCAACTTAAAATAAAGGAATTACTAAAGCATTACCGCCACCGTGATAACGGTTAAGGCTATTACCCGAATTACGCAGCGGAATTAAATGTCAACTAACTTTTAAAAACATAATAAATGAAGTATTGAGGCCTCCTACAATTTGGAACCATAACGACCCAAAGCCCAAAACATAAATAGTTTCAAACATAATTAAAGTAAAGTTAAATAGTTCAAAGTACGAAAATATGCAACTCTCTCGATCATCCCAAGCCACATGATTTCCGATCTACCAACCTGCTATTTTATTCTACTCCCCATCAATGCAAGTGCAAATGACGGATCATCATAGGGTCATTAAGGCAAAGGCGGCCATGACCAGAACACACAAAGCATGTAGTCAGCAAAAGCTGAGTACTTACAAGCATAGAGTGAATGGAACTAAAACATGCATCACTCACTAAGTGCTAATCAACATGCAAAAGCCATATAATAATTAACAATCAATCATGAATACAAGACTCGACGCTTGACTCGACTCTTGACTCACAATTTAATTAGAATAAGCTTCGAACGGGCCAAAAGAAAGTTCCATAAAGGAAAAGTGATGGGAGCCAACCATACACCAAAGAATAAATAATAAAATCGGGCCATACCTAGTGTCGGGCTATACCGACGGAATTCCTGCGCATAATATAAATGAAACAACGTCTTGTATCATTAGTAGGAGTACGAGCTTTCCGGCAAGACTCCCCCCATTGTTCATACTCAAGGTATATACGTTCCAAGAGTTTTGAAGCTTGTTCCGGTTGCACTTTAAGTTTATTAATATTTTAATAAAGGCGAACTCAAGACTCGACAATGTACACTCATGCAATTAATAAACAACAACCAAAACAATCTTATTTTAATGCTTTAAGACTTGTGATCAATCAAGCAAGACACTTGTGATATTACTACCATGTTCCTCCTCACCAAAGTGAGACTCCACATCATGCACATTAACATGAGGGTTGTGCCCTTGCACGACAAATCCTAATTCATTTCATACAAAATATTCCCAACTGAACCCTACATGTGCGGTGGCTTGCGTGAGCTAACCCTTCACATGTGGTAAAATAAATAGTACAACGAAGTACGAATAATTGGCTCAAAGTATGCTAGACATCCCGTACAATAGCATACAAATAAATAATCCATCCCTTGCATGTGAAATAAACCATACATGCATAAATATTGAACAACATGATTGACAATGGAATCCATACTCATAATGATTTCAACATGCTTGTTCAACCAACAATTCAATAATCCCAATAATATTAATCCACATGATCGTTCACCAAAACATATGTGAATCCACATAATATAATCCACATCATCAACAATCATGTAATGTCATTGACAAAAGGTGTGGTCGCCCTAGACTTGTACGTACCTTGAATACCTAAGCGTAGGGGCCATTTTGCAATAACGAGCACTCAACTAGAAATCACCTCCTATCATCAAAATAATGAAACTTAAATTATTTCCATGTTCATTAAATTTCCAGCAACTTTATAAAATTTAAAACCTCCTTTAAACTTTAGAATTCAATCATTTTTCAATAATGCAATCGTCTCAATTTGCAAAATCAATCCCAAGTACAAAAACATACTTTTTCCGCCTTAAAAATCAATAAAAATCAACACTTTAAACCTTTATTCAAATCTGAAAATATAATTGATTATCATAATTAAATCATCACCTAATTATGCTAATCAATTGACTCATTAGGTCTAGGTTAAAACCCTAACTTGAAAATCCCAATAAAACTAGTTTATTATCATAAAAATCAATGCTTTATTTAATAAACAAATCTGAAAATTCCTCCTTTAATAATTAAAATCAACCTAATGAATCACAACACACAAATCCTCAAACCACGGTATTCATAACCGGTTCCTAGCATTTTAATTACTCAAAACAATATTAATATAATAATTTAAAATACGGAATTTAAATAGAATAGGTAAGGAAGAAGAGAATTATACCAATCCGGCCTATAGCACGGAACAACCACGAATTAATGTGATTGGGCGAAAAAGAAATCGAATTACGAGCACGAACAACACACACACACGCGTGTGTGCGCGCAGGGGCGAAGGGCGCAGCAGGGCTTGCGCGCGGGACAGGGCACAAGGCACGCTGGGGCGCGCGCGCGAGAGAAGAGGCGAGGGCTAGGGCGTGCGCTGAGCATGCGAGCAACAACGAGGCACAACAGCAACGCAGGCACGAGGGCACGATGCGGCTGCGGGCGAGGGGCGAGAGGGACAGCGCGCGCTGGCGCGAGAGAGAGCGAGCGAGCGAGTGTGGGCGCTGGTGCGCGAGGGCGAGAGAGGGAGTGAGGGAGTGCTGGGCGCTGGGGCGCGACAACACACGAGGGCACAAGGCAGCGCGCTGGGCGTGAGGCCGAGCAGCACGAGGGCACGAGCACGGATGCGTGCGTGCGGACGAGAGAAGAGAGGGAGAGAGGAGTGTTGGGCAAGCAAGGCAAAAATAGGGTTTATGAATTTTAGGGGCTCATTTAATGATGGGGGAGTCCTATTTATAGGCTCCCTAATCCCTTGATGGGCTAGGCTTAAGAAATTAGAATTGGGCTTAGGGATTAAATGAATTGGGCTAGCTTAGGATTTAATTTAAACTCTTTGGATTGGGCTCGATTAATAAAACGAATTGGACTTTTTATTTAAAACCCGAAGCTTTAAAAATCATTTGCAACTCATTTAATTTCCCGACTCAAGAATTAAATTCGTTTCGTAATTAATTAAAATAATAAATATTCTAATTAATTAAAATACAATAAATAAAATACATTTAAATATTATTTAAATGTTAATAAATCGTAAAATGCTTTATAAATATAATAAAATATACTTATAAATATTATAAAAATACGAGGTATTACAGTGCACATAGTGCAAGATGTTTGGTCACTTACAGTCTGATTGTAGACAGGGTAAGAAGAGAATTGTTAGGTTATGATACATATGACACTACATAGATCATGCGGAAACAACCATTAACCCAGGACAACATATTATTTACACATAATCATATAGCATAATTTAGATGCATACTCTTTGTTGCGTGCCCTCCCTAGCTGCGCCCGAACCGAACAAGAACAAGTCTTTTAGGACTCCAAGTGTCGTCCCTCCGTAGATAGTCCACAGCACGTCCGGATCCGCCTTAAGATTGACCAACTAGAATCGCCCTTAAGGTACTAGAAAATTTCGGCACTTTTGAGCAAGATGTGTGTTTTAATTTTCTCTCAAAAAACTCACTTTTGAATACTTTGAAACTTGTGTATAAATTATGACCCCTAGGCCTTTATTTATAGAGTTATGGAAAAGGAATCGTAATCCTAGTAGGATGCGAATTAATTGGAATTAGAATCCTACATGAATTCTATTTAATTAATTTATCCAATTAGGAATAGAAATTTAATCATACACTGACTCTTGTAGATTCAGGAATCACGCATGAGCACAAACTCACACACACACGGCAGCCACAAGGGCTGCCCATGCGCGTGCGAGCAGCAGCCCGCGCAGCACGGCCCACGCAGCCGTGGCCCTTGGCGCGCGCTGGGCCTGCCTTGCGGTAGGCCTGGCCGCTGCCTTGGCTGGGCTTGTGGCGCGCATGCTTGCTGGGCGATGGCCCCGGTTTCGTGCTGGGCCTTCGTCCGGCAAGCCTCGTCCGATGCTAATTCGTACGATACGCTTCCGATTAAATTTCCATTTCCGGAATCTATTTCCGATACGAACAATATTTAACATTTCCGATTCCGGAATTAATTTCCGTTTCGAACAAATATTTAATATTTCCGTTTCCGGAATTATTTTCCGATTCCGGCAATATTTCCGATTCTGACAATATTTCCGTTTCCGGTAATATTTCCGATTCTGGTAATATTTCCATTTCCAATAATATTTTCCGATACGTACCATGTTTCCGTTTCCGGCAACATCTACGACTTGGATAATATTCATATTTCCGATACGATCCATATTTCCATTTCCGGCAATATCATCGTTTCCGGAGTATTCATTTCTTGCCTGTGACGATCTTAGCTCCCACTGAAACCAAGATCCGTCGGTTCCGAATATTCATAGATGGAGTATTTAATGCCATTAAATACTTGATCCGTTTACGTACTATTTGTGTGACCCTACGGGTTCAGTCAAGAGTAAGCTGTGGATTAATATCATTAATTCCACTTGAACTGAAGCGGCCTCTAGCTAGGCATTCAGCTCACTTGATCTCACTGAATTATTAACTTGTTAATTAATACTGAACCGCATTTATTAGACTTAACATAGAATGCATACTTGGACCAAGGGCATTATTTCCTTCAGTCTCCCACTTGTCCTTAGGGACAAGTGTGCATTTCCTAATTCCTTTGTCGCTCGATGCTTGCTCTTGAACATAAGGTAAGAGTTGTCATCCTTATTATGTCCAGAGGTGTTCCTCGGTTTCAGAGTTCAACTGATCAAATAAACAGATAATCATAGCCTATGATTCATCCGAGCACGGCCATGCATTTCACAGTTTCTAGCTCTCCGAGTGGCCTTGTACAACTTTTAAGCATCTCATCCCGATTTATGGGAGGACAATCCCAATCTTGCGATCTTGAGATTAGACTTCGTTTGATAGGTGATTACCTGAGCGTTGCCTTTATAGCCTCCTTTTACGGTGCGACGGTTGGTCAACGTCAAAGCAACCAGTTCTCAAACAAGTAATCTCAAATCACTCAGGTATTGAGGATTTAGTGTCTAATAATTTAATGAAATTTACTTATGACAGACTTTCATCTCTTACAGTAAAGTTTCATAGGTCTTGTCCGATACTAGTCTTCCCAAAGTAAGTATCTATGCAAATGATTATGACATTGCCATGTCCACATAGTTCAAGAAACAGAACTACTAGTCATCTTGCATTCTAATCGTCTAACGTTTTCTATGCGTCCAATTTTATAGAAAACTCCGATTAGGGACCATTTTCAACCTTTGACATTCAAGTTCACTTGATAGACATTTCTTAGTCACAGGACTGGTCCTGACAGTCTATCTTGAATATATCGTCAAATTGAAGGGACTCATCATTTAATAAACCACAAATTAAATGGAAAAATGAATTTCTTTCATTTATTGTGAATGATTAACCAATAATGTTTTACAAAGATTTAAACTCTAAAACTTTAAAACATTAAACAGAGACATCAAAGCCATTCTCCAATATGCTTGATTCCCATAGCTGCAGTGTGCGAGTTGTGCTTCGCTTGCGGCAGAGGTTTAGTTAATGGATCTGATATGTTGTCATCAGTTCCAATTTTGCTTATCTCGACTTCTTTTCTTTCAACGAACTCTCGTAGAAGGTGAAATCTACGAAGTACATGCTTGACTCTCTGGTGGTGTCTAGGCTCTTTTGCCTGTGCAATAGCTCCGTTATTATCACAATACAGGGCTATTGGTCCTTTAATGGAGGGGACTACACCAAGTTCTCCTATGAACTTCCTTAGCCATATAGCTTCCTTTGCTGCTTCATGTGCAGCAATGTACTCCGCTTCAGTTGTAGAATCCGCAATGGTGCTTTGCTTAGCACTTTTCCAGCTTACTGCTCCTCCGTTGAGGCAGAAGACAAACCCAGACTGTGATCTGAAATCATCTTTGTCGGTTTGGAAACTTGCGTCCGTATAGCCTTTAACAATTAATTCATCATCTCCACCATAGACCAGGAAGTCATCTTTGTGCCTTTTCAGGTACTTCAGAATGTTCTTGGCAGCAGTCCAATGCGCCTCTCCTGGGTCTGACTGGTATCTGCTCGTAGCACTGAGTGCGTACGCAACATCCGGGCGTGTACATGTCATAGCATACATTATTGAACCAATCAATGATGCATATGGAATCCCACTCATTCGTCTACGCTCATCAAGTGTTTTTGGGCACTGAGTCTTGCTTAGAGTCATTCCATGAGACATGGGTAGGTAGCCTCGCTTGGAGTCCGCCATCTTGAACCTATCAAGCACCTTATTGATATAAGTGCTTTGACTAAGTCCAATCATCTTTTTAGATCTATCTCTGTAAATCTTGATGCCCAATATGTACTGTGCTTCTCCTAGATCCTTCATCGAAAAACATTTCCCAAGCCAAATCTTGACAGAGTTCAACATAGGAATGTCATTTCCGATAAGCAATATGTCGTCGACATATAATACTAGGAAAGCAATTTTGCTCCCACTGACCTTCTTGTATACACAAGATTCGTCCGCGTTCTTGATGAAACCAAAGTCACTGACTGCTTCATCAAAACGTATATTCCAGCTCCTGGATGCCTGCTTCAATCCGTAGATTGACTTCTTTAGCTTGCATACCTTTTTAGCATTCTTTGGATCCTCAAAACCTTCAGGCTGTGTCATAAACACAGTTTCTGTTAAAACGCCGTTTAAGAAAGCAGTTTTGACATCCATCTGCCATATTTCGTAATCGTAATATGCAGCGATTGCTAACATTATTCGAATAGACTTTAGCATTGCAACTGGTGAAAAGGTTTCATCGTAATCCACACCGTGGACTTGCCTGTAACCTTTTGCAACCAATCTAGCTTTGAAAACTTCAAGTTTCCCATCCTTGTCCTTTTTCAGTTTGAAAACCCATTTGCTTCCAATGGCTTGGTAGCCATCTGGCAAATCGACCAAATCCCATACTTGGTTTTCAGACATGGAGTCTAATTCAGATTGCATGGCTTCTTGCCACTGCTTGGAGCTAGGGCTCGTCATAGCTTGCTTGTAAGTCGCAGGTTCATCACTTTCAAGTAATAGAACTTCATAGCTCTCGTTCGTCAAAATACCTAAGTACCTTTCCGGTTGAGATCTATATCTTTGCGATCTACGCGGGGTAACATTTCTAGATTGACCATGATTCTCACCAGATTCTTCTAAAGATCTCTGAGTTTCATCCTGAATGTCATCTTGAGCATTCTCTAGAGTTTGTTGTTCGACTCGAATTTCTTCGAGGTCTACTTTTCTCCCACTTGTCATTTTGGAAATGTGATCCTTCTCCAAAAAGACACCATCTCGAGCAACAAACACTTTGTTCTCAGATGTATTGTAGAAGTAATACCCCTTTGTTTCCTTTGGATAGCCCACAAGGATACATTTGTCAGATTTTGGATGAAGTTTGTCTGAAATTAATCGTTTGACGTATACTTCACATCCCCAAATCTTAAGAAAAGACACATTTGGAGGCTTTCCAAACCATAATTCGTATGGAGTCTTTTCGACAGCTTTAGACGGAGCTCTATTTATAGTGAGTGCAGCTGTATTTAGTGCATGTCCCCAAAATTCTAATGGAAGTTCGGCCTGACCCATCATTGACCTGACCATGTCTAGCAAGGTTCTGTTCCTCCGTTCTGACACACCGTTCCATTGTGGTGTTCCAGGAAGAGTCAATTCTGATAGAATTCCACATTCTTTCAGATGGTCATCAAATTCATAGCTCAGATATTCACCGCCTCTATCAGACCGCAGTGCCTTAATCTTCTTGCCTAATTGATTCTCTACTTCACTCTGAAATTCCTTGAATTTGTCAAAGGATTCAGACTTATGCTTCATTAGGTAGACATAACCATACCTACTGAAGTCATCAGTGAAAGTGATAAAGTAGCTGAAACCACCTCTAGCATTTGTACTCATTGGTCCACATACATCTGTATGGATTAAACCCAATAGTTCATTTGCTCTTTCTCCAACTTTAGAGAAAGGTTGATTTGTCATTTTGCCAAGTAAACATGATTCGCATTTACCATAATCCTCTAAGTCAAATGGTTCTAGAATTCCTTCCCTTTGAAGTCTTTCTAAGCGTTTCAAGTTTATATGGCCTAATCGACAATGCCACAGATAGGTGAGATCTGAATCATCCTTTTTGGCCTTTTTGGTATTTATGTTATATACTTGTTTGTCGTGATCTAATAAATAAAGTCCATTGACTAATCTAGCAGATCCATAAAACATCTCTTTAAAATAAAACGAACAACTATTGTCTTTTATTATAAAGGAAAATCCCTTAGCATCTAAGCAAGAAACTGAAATGATGTTTTTAGTAAGACTTGGAACATGGAAACATTCTTCCAGTTCCAAAACTAGCCCGGAGGGCAACGACAAATAGTAAGTTCCTACAGCTAATGCAGCAATCCGTGCTCCATTTCCCACTCGTAGGTCGACTTCACCCTTGCTTAACTTTCTACTTCTTCTTAGTCCCTGTGGATTGGAACATAAGTGTGAGCCACAACCTGTATCTAATACCCAAGAAGTTGAATTAGCAAGTATACAGTCTATAACGAAAATACCTGAAGATGGAACGACTGTTCCGTTCTTCTGATCTTCCTTTAGCTTCAAGCAATCTCTCTTCCAATGCCCCTTCTTCTTGCAGTAGAAGCATTCGGATTCAGAAGTGGGTTGACTGACCTTCCTCTTTGCAGATTTGGCGCCAGTTTGCTTAGTTGGGCTGGCCTTGTTGCCACCTTTCTTAGCATTCCTCTTCTTTCCAGATTTCTTGAACTTGCCCCTACGCACCATAAGCACATCCTGCTTATCACTTTTGAGCGTCTTTTCAGCGGTCTTCAGCATACCGTGAAGCTCAGTGAGCGTTTTGTCCAGACTATTCATACTGTAGTTCAGTTTGAACTGATCATACCCGCTATGAAGAGAATGGAGGATGGTGTCTATAGCCATTTCCTGAGAAAATTGCTGATCCAGCCGACTCATATTCTCAATGAGTCCAATCATTTTGAGAACATGTGGACTTACGGGCTCGCCTTTCTTAAGCTTGGTCTCAAGAATTTGCCTATGAGTCTCGAAATCTTTCGACTCGAGCCAGATCTTGGAACATGTTCTTCAACTCACTGATGATTGTGAAAGCATCTGAGTTGATGAACGTTTTCTGCAGATCCGCACTCATGGTGGCGAGCATTAGACATTTCACATCCTTGTTGGCATCAATCCAACGATTGAGGGCAGCCTGAGTGACTCCGTCGCCAGGAGCTTCGGGCATCGCCTCATCTAGGACATACTCCTTTTCTTCCTGCATAAGAACTATTTGCAAGTTCCTTTGCCAGTCAAGGAAGTTTTTCCCGTTCAACTTCTCCTTTTCGAGAATTGATCGAATGTTGAATGAATTGTTGTTTGCCATATTAAAAACTACAATTGAAAAGAATAAACAAATAAATAACCATTCACAGTTTCTCTTAATAAACTTAAATTCTAGCATACATGCATAATTCAATGTTTATTAAGCATTTTATTCAAGTTATGTGTTCCGGCAGGTGTGAATAAAATGATTCCAAGATCCTAAAATCATTGAAGAACTAAGCACAGTTTGTCGACTTAATCCTAGAACATCTTAGGTAAGCAAAAGCCTTTTGCTAATAGTCTAGAAACTATTCTTGGTTGATAGGTACGTCTAAGAACTTATTAGGTAAACCTATCGAATTTGCCACGACATAAAAGGACTCCTTACTTATATCGTTGAGTTTCACCAAAACTAACATGTACTCACAATTATTTGTGTACCTTGCCCCTTTAGGACCAATAAGTAACACCTCGCTGAGCGAAAACTATTACTAGATTGATGTAAAGGATATCCAAGCAAGTGTATATTTTGGCATGGCACCTTTTAACTCAATTTTTAAGTTTGGAACTTAAGGCTCTTACTATGTTGGTTAGATTTTAAGTGAACTAAAATCCTTAATCATGCAACATAATCAAGCTTTTGATCTCATGCATTTTAAGACATATTTAAAGCAATAAATAACTTAAAACATGCATAAGATATTTGTGATCTAGTATGGCCCGACTTCATCTTGAAGCTTTGACTTCAAAGTCCGTCTTGAAAATCTCCGTGGGAGGCACCATTTTCTTCAAATAGGATAATCTATAACTAATTACAACTATTTGATGGTACGCAGACCATTTTGAATTGAAAAATAACTTTGGTACTTTAGACCAATTACATTCAAATTAATGGTACGCAGACCATATTTTCTATCCTATTTGGGCCATACTAGTCACTTCATAACCTGCAAAACAGTACATATACAATATATACCATTCACCCATTCATTATCATGAATGGCCCACATAGCTGGTTAGTAAAACACATTATGCATCACGTAAACATTTGCAGCAATTAATCAAGGGCACCAATAATCTACCAATTATTCAGTCCTTATTAATTCTAATCGAGTTGTTTTAACCTTAAGGATTTGTAGACCTAATCAAGAGTTTATGACTAAAAAGCGCTCCCACTCAAACCAATAAATTCATATGCTTTACTAATTTTAAACATAAAATTGTATTTCTAGTCTAACCGGAAACATACAAATTTAATTAAAATTTAAAGCTCATATAAATTTATAATTGAATCCAAAAATTTAATTTAATTTCAGTCGTATTTAAATTAATTCATGATTTTAATTTTAGTAAAATAATTAGAATAAATTCCATTTATTATAATTATAATATTCAAAATTAAAATCCAAGAAATTAATTCAAATTATTAATTTTAAAATTAATTAAAATTACGTGAACTGAAATTTTCAAATTAAACATTCAAAACGATCTAATCGTAACGCAAACACCCTACGCGTTGCACGCCCATGGGCCGTACGCACACAGCCATTGCTGGCCATGTGCGCGCAGCCCATGCGCTCGTCGCATAGCTGCTGCTGTCCTGTCGCAAGCCTCCGCACAGCGCCCCATCGCACGCGAGCTATCGCTCGCAGTGCGCGCTGGCTCGCTCGCTGTGCGCGCGAGCCATCGCTCGCTGGGGCGCGACATCGCTCGCTGGGCGAGCGACATCGCGCGCTGCGCGCGCGAGCCATCGCTCGCTGGGGCGCGACATCGCTCGCTGGGCGAGCGACATCGCGCGCTGCGCGCGCGAGCCATCGCTCGCTGGGGCGCGACATCGCTCGCTGGGCGAGCGACATCGCGCGCTGCGCGCGCGAGCAGTGCTGGGCGCAGCGCTCGTGGCACGCGAGCTTGCGCTCGCTGCGCGCGAGGCTGCGCGCACTTGTGCGAGGCAGCGCGCGTTGTGGCGCAGCTCGCTTGCTGCCCACACGCGACTGCCTTGGCTCGCCCTTCGCCCATGCCCATTCGTTCATTGCTCGTGGCACACGACACAAGGCAGGGCTGCTGCCTTGTGCTCGTGCACTACGCCCTTGCTCATTGCATTCGTGCCGCACGGGCGACGAGCTCCCTTGCTCGTCGTCGCATGCCCGCATTATACAACACCCCTTAAGGGTAACACGAAGCGTCCATTGCTTCGTGCGTGCAAGTTATTTGAACGAATCGCATAAAAATTTAAAATTTATATTTAAAATTAATGACAAATTAATAAATATTATTAATTTCATAATTTTAGGGCGAAAAATCGAAAATTTATTATCCAATTGATTTCCGATTGATATGGATTCAAGTCTAGGTTGTAAAAATTTAAAATTTATCGTAAATTTACAATTTTTATGGTGGTTTTTAATCATAGGTTTCTAATTAAATTACAATTAATTATGAAAATCAAATTAATTCTAAATTATTCTAATTTTCAACAAATTAATCATAATTACAAATTAGATTGCATAATTAACAAGACTAGGCATTCAAACTTGTTAAACATATGCAGTAGGTCAATCAAAAATTCAAGATTTATCAACAAGAATCGCAAATATTTAATTTAACATCTTAAATTTACGAAATTTTGCATTCGAAAAACTAAAACCTTCGAAAAGTCATAGTTAGGCTTCGAATTTGAGAATTCTGGGTTCGGCAGAAAAATATTATTTTTGTCAAAATTTTAGAATGCCTTTTACATGCGGAATTGACACAAAAATCACTCAATTCGGATGAGTAATGAAGAAACTGCCGAAAAACTGCGTACATATAATTAAATAAACGCAATTTGCAATTAATTAACAATTACGAAAATTAATCACCCCTTTTAATTCTTGCAAATTTGTAATATTTAACCATGTTTATGCAATTTAGATTATGAAAATAATAAGGGGCTCGTGATACCACTGTTAGGTTATGATACATATGACACTACATAGATCATGCGGAAACAACCATTAACCCAGGACAACATATTATTTACACATAATCATATAGCATAATTTAGATGCATACTCTTTGTTGCGTGCCCTCCCTAGCTGCGCCCGAACCGAACAAGAACAAGTCTTTTAGGACTCCAAGTGTCGTCCCTCCGTAGATAGTCCACAGCACGTCCGGATCCGCCTTAAGATTGACCAACTAGAATCGCCCTTAAGGTACTAGAAAATTTCGGCACTTTTGAGCAAGATGTGTGTTTTAATTTTCTCTCAAAAAACTCACTTTTGAATACTTTGAAACTTGTGTATAAATTATGACCCCTAGGCCTTTATTTATAGAGTTATGGAAAAGGAATCGTAATCCTAGTAGGATGCGAATTAATTGGAATTAGAATCCTACATGAATTCTATTTAATTAATTTATCCAATTAGGAATAGAAATTTAATCATACACTGACTCTTGTAGATTCAGGAATCACGCATGAGCACAAACTCACACACACACGGCAGCCACAAGGGCTGCCCATGCGCGTGCGAGCAGCAGCCCGCGCAGCACGGCCCACGCAGCCGTGGCCCTTGGCGCGCGCTGGGCCTGCCTTGCGGTAGGCCTGGCCGCTGCCTTGGCTGGGCTTGTGGCGCGCATGCTTGCTGGGCGATGGCCCCGGTTTCGTGCTGGGCCTTCGTCCGGCAAGCCTCGTCCGATGCTAATTCGTACGATACGCTTCCGATTAAATTTCCATTTCCGGAATCTATTTCCGATACGAACAATATTTAACATTTCCGATTCCGGAATTAATTTCCGTTTCGAACAAATATTTAATATTTCCGTTTCCGGAATTATTTTCCGATTCCGGCAATATTTCCGATTCTGACAATATTTCCGTTTCCGGTAATATTTCCGATTCTGGTAATATTTCCATTTCCAATAATATTTTCCGATACGTACCATGTTTCCGTTTCCGGCAACATCTACGACTTGGATAATATTCATATTTCCGATACGATCCATATTTCCATTTCCGGCAATATCATCGTTTCCGGAGTATTCATTTCTTGCCTGTGACGATCTTAGCTCCCACTGAAACCAAGATCCGTCGGTTCCGAATATTCATAGATGGAGTATTTAATGCCATTAAATACTTGATCCGTTTACGTACTATTTGTGTGACCCTACGGGTTCAGTCAAGAGTAAGCTGTGGATTAATATCATTAATTCCACTTGAACTGAAGCGGCCTCTAGCTAGGCATTCAGCTCACTTGATCTCACTGAATTATTAACTTGTTAATTAATACTGAACCGCATTTATTAGACTTAACATAGAATGCATACTTGGACCAAGGGCATTATTTCCTTCAAGAATTTGGGTCAAAAAGAACACCAAAGCTCCACAATATGTTCCAGTTCCAGTCCAGCCAATCACTGGGCAGGTGACTAGTCCTGTTGTGGATCAAGAGGGATTCCAGAGATCTCTATGACCAATCAGGGTGAAAGTAGCACCAGAAGTTCTAGTTAGGATATCTAATGCTTTTCAGATGTTGGATGCTCCAATGAATGAAAATGCAGACTTGGTAGGAGGACAATATCATGGGGATGAACAAAGGAGTGTTTTAACTGGAAGAGGGGACTCTTCCACTCTAATGGATAGAGTTCTAGCTTGGAATGTCAGGGGTCTAAACTCAGTCCAGAAACAGAATGAGGTCAAGCACTTCATTAAGAAGTATGCAGTGGGTTTAGTTGGACTCCCGGAACACAAGGTGAAGCTCTCTAATCTAGGGAAGCTTTATCAAAAAGTTTTTACAAGTTGGTGTTTTACAAGAAATTCTAGTTACCATTCTGGTGGTAGAATTGGTGTAGCTTGGAAGGTTGGATGCTTTACAGTTAATATTGTAGCTGCTTCTAGTCAATTTGTGCATTGCCATGTTGCTCTTGTAAGTGGTAGGCTTAGTTTTTATTACACTTTCATTTATGCATTTAATGATGCTGATATGAGACCATAATTATGGAGGGATTTGCTGCTGCTTAATAATCAGGATCCCTGGATTTTGTGTGGGGATCTTAATTGTATTATGGTTGTAGATGAAAGAATTGGATCTCCAGTAAGACATAGTGACATAGTAGATGTTAGCAACTGTATGCATGCTTGTGGCATGGAGGACATCAAATGTGTGGGTAATCTGTTTACCTGGAATAATAAGCAGCAAGATAGTAAAAGAGTGTTTTCAAAAATAGATAGAATTATGGCCAATCATGCTTGGCAAGGTTGTTTTTCAGCTGCTAAAGTTTGTTTCATGCCTGAAGGCCATTTTGATCACTCTCCTGGGTTACTAACTGTGTATCTTAGGGTTGATGGAGGAGGAAACCTTTTAAATACTTCACAATGTGGAAGAGCTCGTCTTTGTTTTCAGACACTATTCAGAAGGCTTGGAATACTCAGATAGTTTTGAATAAATGTTCACTTTGGTTAATAAATTGAAGAGAGTAAAGCATGCTCTTAAAGATCTGAATAAGGTGGGATTTATTGATGTGCAAGCTACTGATTTAAGAGCATACCAGGTTATGGTTGCTGCTTAGAGTGCAATGCATAGTAATCCTACTGATCAAGGTGTTGCAGATGCAGAGTTGAAGGCTATTCAAGAATATAAAGAGAAGCATAAGGCTTATCTGGCTTTTCTATGTCAGAAAGCCAAAGTGGCATGGCTTAAAGATGGGGATGAGAATACTGCTCTTTTTCATCAGAGTATTAGGAGCAGAAAGGTGCAGAATCAACTCTACAATATCTATGATACGAAAGGGGAATGGAAAGATATAGCTGATGGGGTTTCATAAGCTTTTTTAGCTTATTACAAATTTCTCTTAGGAAGTACTCATGATCATAGAACTCCTGTTCTTAAGCAGGTAGTTCAGCAAGGCCCAGTTTGTTAGGATCATCACAAAACCATTTTAAATGCTCCTTATACAGCAGAAGAAGTGAAGAGTGCTCTTTTTTCTATTCCAGGTGTTAAAGCTCCTGGTCCAGATGGTTTTGGCTCCTATTTTTATAAAGATGCATGGCATATTGTTAGGGATGAAGTAATTGCAGCCATCCTTGATATGTTACAGTATGGTAAGCTCTTGAAAGAAGTGAATCATATAGTGATTACTCTCATCCTATGACTAAGTGTACAAAAGATGTGAGTGAATTCAGACCAATCTCCTGTTGTAACACAATCTATAAATGCATAACAAAAGTTCTGTTTGGGAGGCTAAGTCAAGTTCTGCCTGGTCTTATTGATATATGCGCAATAGTCTAGGCTTTAATGATTATTCTCGATTGTTTATCATCCTGGATTGTTGTTCATTGGTGAACCTATGCCCTAGACTTTTTAATATCTGAATTCTCTTGTTTAATTATTGTCGTAGTTTTAATATCCAAATCAACCAAACTCTTGTTCGCAATAGTCTAGGCTTTATTCTTAGTAATAGAAAGAACGTTGTTTCCCTGTGGATTCGATCCTGACTTCCCTTGCTATTTAGCTAGTGATTTTAGGTTTATCTTTGATTAGCTGATACGACTTAAGCCTGTCACTTATCCTGGAGAATCAAGGAGGTTCTGTTCATGGAAGGTACATAGTGCATAATATTATATATGGTGGTCCAGGACTTGGTCAAACATCATGGGAGGAAGGGAATTAAGCCTAGCTGCCTTATGAAGATTGACCTTCAAAAATCTTATGATACTGTTGACTGGCATTTTCTTCAAGAAATGTTAGAATATCTGGATTTTCCCAAACACTTTGTGGATATAGTCATGCAATGTGTTACTACTCCTATGTTTTCTTTGATGCTGAATGGGTCTATGCATGGCTTCTTTAAATCTCAGAGAGGTTTGAGGCAAGGAGATCCTATCTCTCCTCTCTTGTTTGTCATTTGTATGGAATATTTTGTCTAGGATCCTAAATATAATGAGTTATATGCCTCAATTTAAGTTTCATCCAAGGTGTAAAGGGATTAGGCTTACTCACCTATGCTTTGCAGATGATCTGATTCTATGCAGTAAGGGAGATTACCAATCTATCTATCTGCTTCTACAAGCTTTCAAGCTTTTTTTCTAATTCAGCCGGTTTAAAGGAAAATCAGCAGAATTTCTCTGTCTACTGTCATGGTATGCAGGAAGGTGATATCCAAAGATTAGTGGATGTTTCTGGTTTCTCTAGAAGTCTTCTTCCCTTTTACTTGGGTGTTCTTATCTACTCTAAGAAGATTTATGTGGCTCAATGTGGTCACTTGGTGAATAAAATGATAACCAAGATTAAGGTTTGGAGCTCTAGAAACTTATCATACACAGCTAGAATGCAACTAATCAATTCTGTCTTGCTTAGTTTGCACATGTACTAGGCTCAGATTTATGTTTTACCAAGGAGTGTTCTGCAGGATATTGTGAAGATATGCAGAGGTTTCCTATGGAGTAGGCAAGCTTTCAGTCATAATCCAAGCAATATTGCTTGGGAGAAGATCTGTAGTGACAAACAGACTGGAGGTTTGGGCTTTAGAGATATGCTTATGTGGAATACTGCTTTTATGGAAAAATATGTGTGGGCTTTAGTCACTAAGCAAGATAATGTCTGGATTAGATGGGTTACTTAGGAAATTTCCTAAGTTGTAATAGTTCAATCATTAATATTATTTCTCTCTTGCTTAGCAAAAAAAAATATATCATTGTTATTATTACTATTATTGCTTTAATAAAAAAGAATGTTGTATGCAGAGATCATGTCCATATCATAATTGATTTGTACAGATCATGTCCAAATCAGAACTGGTCTGTCCAGCTCATGACCAGATCAGAATTGATCTATACAGATCATGGCCAGATCAAAATGATCTATACAAATCATGTTCGGATCAGAATTGATCTGTATAGATCATGTCCAGATCAGAATTGATATACAAAGATCATGTCCAGATCAGAACCGATCTGTCCAGATCAAAATCCATACGTGTAGATCAGAACCCATATATTCGGACCGATCTATCTAGATCATGCCTAAATATGTAATGATTTTTCAAGATCAAGTCCATATCAAAACCCATATATCCAGATCATGTCCAAATTTGAATATCTATTTCGATCAAAACTGATATGTCCAGATCATATATCAGAACTTGTATGTACAAATCATGTCTAGATTATGTCCAGATCAAAACTTATATGTATAGATCATGTCCATGTCTATACTGATCATGTCGATATTAGAACTGATCTGTTCAGATCATATCCAGCTCAGAACCAAATTTTAAGTCAGAATCGATCTGTACAGATCATATTCTGATCAGAATTGATATGTCCAGATCATAACCGATCTATCTAATATAAGGAATAGTTGAATCATGAGCAAAGTCAAATAAATAATAGCAATATTATAAATTTGTGTAACATTTATTTTACACATAAGTCGTTTAATATTACTCCCTCTGTATTTATTTAAGAGATACACTTGGCCAGGCACGGGTATTATGAAAAATATTGAATGAAATAAAGTAATAACACAAGTGGGGTTGGGTAGATATTTTAATAAGTAAAATAAGTGGGGACCATGTCATTTTAGGGGGTGAGAGGTGGGGTGTAGTTATGAAATTATTTGTTTAATAGGGTGGTGGGACATAGGATATATTAGATAGATTATTTAATTAGATGTTGGGGTTGATAAGTTACTAAAAATGGCAAGTGTATCTCTTAAATAAATACGGAGGGAGTAATAAATATAGATTTGTGTTTAAACTTAATTCTGAAAAATCAGATCAGATCAGACTAGAAAAAATAAGTTCAGATCAGATCATATCAGAAAAAATAAGTTCAGATCATAACAGACCAGACCAGACCAGATCAGTTCTGATCAAGAGAAATAAGATGAACTAAACTGGGCCTTAGTAATACCTGCAATTTACATCCATACTCCTAATTGAAGTGTTACTCACGATTATACAGTTCTGGAAACAAATATGAGCCGATAATGATCAACAAACTTAATAATCTTTTCTACACCGTACTACTCTCATTTCTGATTAAATGTATCACATTGACTTTTTTCTATTTATGTGCTAACTTTTTTTTTTTTTTTACTAATATACTACCTCCGTTTCAAAATGATATTTACACTTTCTATTTTAGTCAATTTCATAAAGTTCTTTATACTTTGTTTTATTCTATTTTTGAACGTGAAAATTTACTACCTTATCCTTCTTACCCCACCATATTTATATTTTTCACTCACT
Source organism: Spinacia oleracea (assembly GCF_020520425.1). Lineage (NCBI taxonomy): Eukaryota > Viridiplantae > Streptophyta > Magnoliopsida > Caryophyllales > Amaranthaceae > Spinacia > Spinacia oleracea. Next base: position 72,399,338 of record NC_079488.1, read on the forward strand.
TTCCTTTACTTAATTCATTTTTTTCTTACACCCACCCACATTTTTACACATTTATATTACTTTATTCATATTTTATTATATTCAACAAACTTTTCTAATTTTATCTTAATCTTTGTGTAAATAGTAACTGTAAACTTCTTTATGAAACGGAGGTAGTAAGTATTAAAAAAATTATGTTGCCATATTTTATGTTGTTTGATTTGTAGGAAATTAGGAATATATATTTTCATAATAAAATATTTTATAACGTTTGCTACTCAGTGGCGGAGCTAGATAGGTGGACCCCCCAAAAAAAACTGGGAAAAAAAACTTACAGCTGAGAGCTAAGAGACCTGGTATTTTTGAGAACCGATCGCTTAGGTTTAAAAACACCCGTAAGGGAACAGTATACTATAGAGATAATCCTAAGGGAACAGTCTTTAGAAAAAACCGTTCTCTTAGAATTTTGAATAACTACAGGGGTATTATCTTAAGAGAGCAGTCTTTAGAAACAACTGGTCTCTTATATTTTTGAATTTAAATACCCTCTCTTTAATTAAGTTTTTCTTTTCAGTTTTCACCGCACACATGAAAACCGTAGAGAATAATTGTAATAATTTTGTACGATTGTAATATGAATATTGATTAATTTAAGGACGATACATTTTTTTTAATAATATATTGTGTGTTGTGGAGGATCACCCGACACAATACTCTAAAAATCCTGGGAACGTCACTGCCGACACCCAAAAAAAAAATTCCTGCCTCCGCCACTGTTGCTACTACAGTACTACGTAATAGACAGGTAGATAAGGAGAGAAATATTTTAGTTGAAGAAGGTCATGCTTGCACTAGAAGATTATGACATTCTCGATTCTCCAAAAGCAAAGGAAAATAAAAAAATGGAAAGTGAAAAAACAGTTGGATCCCAACCCCCCCAACCGTGAGTGAGCGAGCCAAGACGAGAGAGACAATGTGCCGTTGAACAAAGTGGGTCCTTTTATTACAAATAACCACACCCACTCTTTTTTCTTAATTTCATTTAATTTCAAAAAATTAAAAAAATATTTCTGTTGGATTTTGAAATTTATTGAGAGGGATGAAAAAAAGTGTTCTTTTTTGCAGTGATCCAACCCAAGCATTGAACACCCTCCTTTGACTGCTTACATTGCACACTTCTCTTTCTCTCTCTAAAATTACATTTCATTTTGAAAAATTAATTAATTATAAGTAATAAATAACCAAAAGGTGAAAAGGGTGTTCTTGTGGCTCATCTCCTCACCCTCTACCTTACCCAAAAACAGTTCTTTTCTTTCCTTTCACTCTTTTTAAACAAGAAAAGTTGTATAAAAATCAAACCTTTTTTTTTTGTTTTGGTTTATTTATAAAATGCATATTTGATGCTTCTTTAGTACTCAAACTTCTTGCCATTTCTCATATATATCGAACTACTGTTGTAACATTAGACAAAAAAATAAAAACAAAAACGAAAATGAGTGCTTCAAAGTTCATTAAATGTGTTACTGTTGGAGATGGGGCTGTTGGAAAAACATGTATGCTCATTTGTTACACTAGTAACAAGTTTCCTACTGTAAGTTTTTCTCATTTTTGTACCTAAAGATTCTTACTTTCTTGAATTTTTTGGTGTTTTTGGTTGACTTTGAGTTATTTTCTTGTCATTTATGCAAATGGGTATATGTATTTGAATGTTATTCTTGAGTCTTGACACTTTGTGTTGTAATAAGTTCAATGTATGTTTTAAGTTTTCAATATCTCATACACACATTTTATAAATAAAAAAATTCTTATTCCTGATTCTTTTTTGGTGTTCTGGTTGAATTTGAGCTGTGTTCTTGTCATTTACGTAAATGGATGTTTGAATTTGAAGGTTGTTCTTTACATTTTGTGTTGTAATAAGTTTAATCAATGTTTCAATTTCTCAAAAAACCAAAAAAAAAATTGATTACTTTATTGCATTTTGATTGTAAAATGATTATTATTGTTTGAGATTTTGAGGTAGAATATGAAATCATTTGATATGTTAGCTTAAAAGTCACTCTTTATAATATTTACTGATATTATACCTTTTCTGGCAGGATTACATTCCAACTGTGTTTGATAATTTTAGTGCTAATGTGTCTGTTGATGGAAGCATTGTCAACTTGGGACTCTGGGATACTGCTGGTAAATTATAAAGATACTCCCTTTGGTCCCAATTCGTTTGCTCCATTTGACTTTTCACGGACACGTCTTGTTTTTATTCATCAACACCATTACGAAATTATTAATGATTTACTGTTACTGTGTTAAAAAAAATGCTGTTATTTGGTTGAAAATTTTCAGGTCAGGAAGATTATAGCAGGTTAAGGCCGTTGAGTTATAGGGGTGCAGACATATTTGTGTTGGCTTTTTCTTTGATCAGCAGGGCAAGTTATGAGAATGTCCTTAAGAAGGTACTGATTGATTTTCTTATGTAATATTGTTGGCAAATTTTGTCATTTGGCAATATTTAGTGCATGATTAACATCACTAATTAACATCATGTTTAGCAAAAAGTTGGGATCTAATCTTTCTGACTTAAAGCTGAGCCTACAAACCCACTTTCCTGTCTGGTACTAATCATAACCTTAATGTTTATGGACCTTAGAATCATGATTGTAGGAATAATTGAAATTTAGGAATCATGATTGTTGTCCTTGTTAATAAATTTTAGCATAAAATTTGAAATCTTATGTGCATTTTTTTGAAATCTTTCAGTGGATGCCTGAACTTCGTCGGTTTGCACCCAATGTTCCAATTGTTCTTGTTGGAACTAAGCTAGGTAAAAATGTAGCCTTATTCACTTATTGAGACAATGAATTTGCAAGAAATGTAATGGTCTGATTTTGTTTATTTGTTGGAATATTGAAATTGTAGTTTGTCTTGTATTATCTTTCAGATCTTAGGGACGAAAGAGGGTATGCTGATCCTACTGGTTCAAATAACATAACTCCTGCTCAAGTATGTTATGTTCCTTTACACTACATACATGATACAACCTCCTTTTATAATCTATACTGCACGAGAAATATAGACATTTATATGATCGTACCAATCCAGGGAGAAGAATTGCGGAAGCAAATTGGTGCTGCAGCTTATATAGAGTGCAGTTCTAAAACTCAGCAGGTACTAATCTACCTATACTTGTGAGCTAACGAAAATTTTCAAAAGTATTGTGATTATATTAAATTTATGTTTTCTTGTTTAGAATGTCAAAGCTGTTTTTGATACTGCAATCAAAGTCGTTCTTCAGCCTCCAAGGAGAAAAGAAGCTCCTAGGAAGAAGAAATGCAGAAAGTCTGGTTGTTCATTTGTGTAAGTATTCAGCTCATTTAAGGAAAATTAAGTGCTGATTTGTGAGATTGATTCTGGATTGGGAGTTTCTTGCTCAATCTGTCTTACTTGGAATGTTGAGAGAGATAGAAACTGGTTACATATTGCTAACCCATTCAGCTTTGTTCTTTTTACCTTAAGAAAATAAATTTTGAGAACAATAAGTTTTGGTAAGATCTAATAAATCAATTGATGGGTTTTAGGTGTAAAGTACTTAGGCCCTGTTCTGTTCACCTTATTTTCACTTATTTCAGGAAAAATAAGTTCAGATAAGTTCAGTTAAGTTCAGCTAAGTTCAGATAAGATAAGTTCAGGAAAAACAAGGGTTGGCCAAATACAATTTATAACTAAAATAAGTTTTGATAAGTTCCAATAAGTTCAGGAAAAATAAGTGGAAATCAGGTGAATAGAACGCAGCCTAAGGCGCTGTTCTTTTGGACTTTATTTTAGCTCCATTCAATTCAGTTTAACCAAAGCTTAGAAGAGCAGGGCATATAACAAATTTGGGAGAACCATTGCCCTATGGAGGAAATATAGAACTACCCAAATGCTTGATGGACAGATGCAAAATACTAGTAGCATCTTTAATGAAGTTAAGATGTAGAAATTAGGTTGAGATGGAAATTTACCTTTAAAGAAGTTAGCTACTTAGCTAGAATGAGTTGAAGGTAGCAATCAAGTATTGTGAAAGAACATTACTATCAATCATCTGCAAGTCAAAAGTGCCATAAATTGCAATTGATATTTATTTATGTTGTATTTCTCAAAATGCAGGAGCATCATGTGTGGAGGGTGCTGCGTTGCCTAGTTGGCGTGTTTGGACTAGGATGAGAAGGAGACTCACCACTTACTTTATGTGGACAAGCAATGCCATTGTTGCTGAATTTCCCAAACTTAGGCAGCAGCTAGTGTATGCAATCTACTATGTGAGTTTGTGGATTGAGTTTGCGCGATCTGTTGTATGTATGTGTTATATTTTTCGGAATTAGAAGCTAACTGCAAAGTATTTTGAGGGAATTGTTCATTCTCTCTTAGCTTCTCGGCCCTATTTAGCTCATATTTAGCTTCTCAGTTATTATGTTAGAGCAACTTTGCAAGTTTCAGGGGATTTATAATGTATTATTTCTGACTTCATAAGCTTATTCCTCTCTTTGGTCTATTTTTGGAGATCTTTCCTCTGAATTGTCATCATTTTTCTAATGAAAAATTCTAAATTGTGCATCGCTTTTATTGTTCATAATTTACAAAAAGCCTGGAAAATCACAAAAGCAGAAAGTGTTGCTGACAGTGACTTGAACTCTTGAAGTATCAAATTTGGCAGGCTCATTATTGTTACAAGTCAAGGGTAGAGCTGTCAAAACAGGTCATCGGGTCGGGTTTGGGTCGGGTCATCTCGGGTCTCGGGTCATGATCAGGTCGGGTCGTGTCGGGTCAATATTTCATTCGGGTTGAGTTCGGGTTCGGTCGGGTCGATTTCAGGTCGGGTCATATCTGGTTTTTTCCTATCCCGGGTTCAGGTCGGGTTCGGGTCGGGTTACATTTCGGTCAGGTTTGATTTCGGGTTCAGGTCTTATCGGGTCGGGTTTAAGTCGGTTTATAGCAGATAATTTCGGGTTCGGGTCTTATCGAGTCGGGTTTAAGTCGGTTTGCAACACAGTTATTTTCGGGTTCGTGTCTTAGTTTGGATCGGATAATAATCAGATCAAATAGAATTCAGATCGGGTCACTCTCAAGGACGGGTCAAACTCGGGTGTGATAATTAACCTATACATTTTAATTATTTTATATTCTAAAAAATTTTGTTTAACTTATTTTAGAGTTAAATTTTTCAATATCTAACAATAAATAATTAAAATAGATTTATCAATGTAGTTAATATTTGGTCATGTCATTGATAACTCGGGTAAATCGGGTAGCGGGTTGTCACAAGTCGGGTCAATAGCAGGTTTCATCGAGTTACAATCGGTTTTGGGTTGACATCGGGTCGGGTATCGAATCGGGTTCGGGTCATTTTCGGTCGGGTCAGTTCGGTTATCGGTCATTTTCGGGTCGGGTGTCGGGTTCGGGTTCGGGTGTTACAAAATCGGGTTAAAATCGGTTATCGGTTTTTTCGGGTCGGGTACAGGTCGGGTTTCGGGTTACCTATTTTACCGTTATTTCGGGTCATGGTCGGTTACGGGTTCGGTCGGTTCAGGTCGGGTTTTCAGGTCGGGTCAGTTTTTGACAGCTCTAGTCAAGGGGAGGATCTCATGAAACAAAAACAAGCATCCTTCAATGATGCTCCAATGTCTCTTTTATTCATGTCAATGTGTAACATCTCTTTTTCAAAGCATTGGGAGGGCGAGGAAGTCTTTACGGCTAACCGTGATGTGTTAGCAAATGCATAACACCTTAAAATGACAAAAAGGTACACGACAAATAATGGAACAATGGTATTTTTTTCAAAGGAATGGTATGGTATTTTTATTTAATGACATTACTCTTTTTTGACGAAATTGTATATTTTTTTAACGAAATGGTACTTTTATCTTTTTTGTCTTTTCCTCCTACCACCCTTCCTTATTTTGTCATTTAGTGGATGTTATGCGTTTTGCCATACATCACCGTTAGCCGCTACACCAACCTCTTTATTTATGTCAATGTGTAACATCTCTTTTTCGAGGAACTATATTCAAATCTCATATATGTTTTGACAAAAACATATTAGACCAAAATATGTTCAAATATGGTACTCAAAAGTTTTCAAAATAATGATGAAATTACCGCCTAGTCCTCGGATACGTGTTTGGAAACACATCTCTAGATGGGCCTCTCCGAGAGCCGGGATTGTATTGGTGGGGCCAACGTGACAATTATACACTCGGATGAACCTATTTCTAGCTACACACTTATCGTTGCACTTAGTTTTAAGATATCTCATGTAAATGTGTGCCTTTAACTCTTTAAGGCTTTAAACTAAACCTTAATTCTGTATGACTTGTGAGTTTTGACCATTGTTAAAGATTTACTACATAGTTAGGTATGTACCTTATGCCTTAATTTAATGGGGACAATGTGGTCTTACCAAACTTGAGCATATTATTTCAATATGAAAATACATCAAGGCAAAGCCATAGATATTGCAGCCCATCTGATTGAGCATTCAATGCCCATATATGGTTGTCTGCTGACTGATAATAATAATATGCATACGGAGTATTTCATATGCTAATACTTCTTACCTGCATTATGTGACATTTACTACTAGCAGTGAGGAATGAGGATTACAAGTGTGATATAACAAGGTATAATGTACTCAAGACTTGTGAACAAATTTCAATTTTTTTCAAGATTGCCCTTGCGGCTCTTTCTAAAAGCACCATTAATGGTGGTAAAAATTTTGCTCATGAGGAAAAAGTACATATAAGGTGTATCCTGGTACACCTTGTACGATCTCACATTTTTCACCTTACACGTGAGGAGAAAATGTGAGACTTATTATCAGTGGATCTAAAAACACTCTTGGAAGCATAATATACCTGGATGCACCTAATAATTTTCAAGGAAAAAGTAGTGGGAAAAATGAAAAAAGGGTTGTTAATGGTGAGGAGATTTGCTCATGGGATGGGGAAAAATAAAATACTTATGGCACCAAGATCTTTTTGATTCAACAACTTTTATGTAAGACCGTCTTACCGAAAAGACCGTTTTCATTGTTTAACTAATTAGTTTCAGTGCTTAATAATTGGTTCTAGTGCTTAACTTATATGACACCAAGGTGGTATTTTGTGTAAGACCACTTCATACAAAAGTTTGTATTTTCGATTTTGGGTGCGAAAGTTTCAGCCAATCTCGGTGTACCACATGGCCTGAAATGAGCATCTTGTATTATTTTTCAAAGGTTATTTTTTTATATGTCTTACTCATAAAAAAAATAAATTTTTTTTATCATCGGTCATTAAATTTCGAGATCTATTGATGGACATCCATTTTGATATACTTTAATACAAAAAAGTAATTTTATTTCTGTCTCTAATTTTCTTATCTACAACTATGATTACCAAAAACTTAATTATGCATGGGCCACTCTGTATCGTATTTGTTTCCAGTTTGCTGTTTTTTACAAAACTAAATACCAAAATATGAAAGCCACAAAAAGTAGTTTCTAGTTTTTTGTTGTCAGTTTCCAAAATCAACATGATTACTATATGTAAGACTATTTTTTAGTTCATGATTCAATCTAAATGATAAGATGTAGAAAACCAAAAAAATAATCATTTTTATTTCTGTTTAATATTATTATTGTGAAAATGATAAAGGTCGCAACATGCGACCTTTAAGCCGTGTCACAATGATGACATGGCATGCTTATGTGTCATGATTTAATTGGAAACTAAAATATTTAACTTATATAATCTATTATACATGTTTCAAAAAATGTAGGAAAATCTTAATATTCTAATTTGTTTCCTTCTTTATATCGACTACCTTATTTACATATTTTCCTAGTAAAAATATTGAATTGATAGTAAAAATATTCTGACAACACATAGCGTACGTGGCGCCTATATGTACCAATTAAACTGCGACACGTAAGATTGTGACAACTAAATGTTGTCGCAACTTGCGACGTTTATCGTTTATTATTGTTGTTGTTGTTGTTAGAGAAAGAAGTAGGAGGGAGAAAGAGGGTGAGGAGTTTTTCTTTTCCTCATGGATAGTAGAGGGGTGAGAAATTTTGTGCTAATGGGAAAAATGAAAAAAGACGAGTGAAAAATTGGGTAGAGAAAGAGGAGATATGATATTTTTCGCTCATGATTAACAATTATTTAAACAAAAAAGTAAGTCATCTCGTACATTGAAATGAAATACTTCATATAAACAAAATTTGGTTTGTCAAAAAAGTAAAATCCAATACTCCATCTGTTCCACAATGATGTTCCAATTTTTTTCCATGTTTTTCAATGCACAGTTTATATCATATTTATCTTCAATTACACAATATTAAAAATAAATTTAATATTCTTAAAGCACTTACTAAGACGAATCAAACAAGTTACATGAATATATTTTTTCTTTTATATTCGAAAGAATTCAAAAGATTAGTTTTCAACTGTGTATCAAAAACCTGAAGTAGAACACATCGTGGAACAAATTGAGTATTCCCTCCGTATTTTAAAAAAGACACACTTTCCTTAAACGACCGTATTCAAAAAGAGATACACTTTCCTTTTTTGACATGTTTTGGTCTCCACTTTCCATTATATTAATATTTCTCTCTTTTTTTGTGATCCTCACACTTACTCACATCATCTTTTTATTATAATAAATAATTCACCCACTACCCAACTTTCATCTTATTTTAATAAATTGAACTCACTCTCCTAAAACAGCATGCCGGTCAAAGTGTATCTATTTTTAAAATACGGAGGGAGTATAATATAAGAGCTTATGTTTACTTTTATCATCTGAAAAAACACTGATTTTTTTTTTTACCACCTACTAAAATAAAAAGTTCAGCAAAAAGTAAGTAAAGTACGTTCACAAGAAAAACAATGTTACGGGGTTGTTTGCTTGACATCTACAAATGGGGAAGTGAAAATTCATGGGATTTTATAGATTGGGTAGTTGTTTGGTTGACATAAAAAAGTAAAAACAGGGGAAGTAGGAATTTGTGTGAAGTTAGAATTCCTACAAATGATGTTTGGTTGCACTTGGAAAGTTATATTTCCCTTGTATTAGTAATTCCCATGTATTAACTTCCTAGGAATTGATATTCTTTTTTAGTTGACCATAGGATATTAAAATCAAAAGCTTTTGTGTAAGACCGTCTAACGGTTAGACCATTTTTTCGGCACTAACTAAACTAGCACTAGAAGAAAAAAGCTCAAGTGCGGGCTCATTTTAAGGGGTTAAGTGCGGGCTTTTACATGTGCAGCACATGGCTTGCCCGCACTTGATGTTTCTCAAGTGCTGCCAAAATATTGGCAGCACTTGATACTTCAAGTGCTGCCAATTTTCAAAATGAGCCCGCACTTGACAAATTTGGTGCTGCCAATTTTGCAATATGAGCCCGCACTTGACAAAGTTTGTGCTGCCAATTTTGAATATGAACCCGCACTTGACAAATTTTGTGCTGCCAATTTTGGAAATTAGCCCGCACTTGACATAAAAATGGGCAGCACAAGCATAAAAAAGAGCCGCACTTGATATAAAAATGAGCCGCAATTGATCTAGAAATTTGTTATATAACTGATATCCCTGCTACATATATTATACAATTAGACCACGCCCACTAGTTAACCTCCATACATCACATAAAAAAAATATCCAATTATAATATAAAAATTGATTACATGACAATCCTATGAAAAACTAGCATCCATAATCTAAGATTCACTACAAGAAAATATCAAAGACAATAAATGGTAATGAACTTTGCCAACTTTTCTCGAACTTCATTTATCTACTCAGTGGTAAAAGGCTTCTCCCTCGGATTGTTGAATACCTAAAGAAGATCGATCATCGAGAAAAAAAATATGTTAGTTATATTATAATTATTATATGGTACAATGAAATAAGACATAATTTGCTCACAACAATGAAATAATGAACCTTATAATAATAAAAATGGCTTATTTCTCTCGAAACATTATAATATAATGAAATAATGAACCTTGTAATAATATACATCTTATCTACACAAAAAGAAAGGGTGTTATTGACTTGAAACATTTCAAAGAGACTAATAAGAAAGGGGGTTACTGACTTGAAACATTTCAGAAAAGTTCATGAATATTGTTCCATTTTAATCTTAAATTTAGACTCTCACCAATTACTCAATATCGTCTGCATTTGTCCTTCTTTGAGGCAGTTGCATGTTAACTATGTCTTCTCCAGGAATTTGTTGATCTTCATGCCTTGTTATTGCCAGGAGCTGGGTATTCTACCTGTTTTTACGGATCATAAGGTATGCAATTGCAGACAAATATATCAGTAGCACAGGATCAGCATATTCCACCAGGTCATATAGAATCCTTCCCCATTAAACTCGTAATTTCTTTTAAACAGTTAAGGTTCAAACAAACAAACATGGGACAAACTTATTTTCCTGTCCATCTTATACACTCAAATAATGGCCAATCCTCTTCCATCATCTTTTACACTTCAGTTAGCCAGGAATGTGAGGCACGAAATCCCCTGAAAAGGAGTTAACAAATGAACTAAAAAACTAAGCAATCTTGCTCTACTTGATATTTTATCCATCAGCAAAACCATCCTTGGCAAACAAAAAATAATAAGTTAAAAAAAACACCATCCAGTACAAAAGCAGGACTTCTTGAAGAAACCTTTTCATAATCCAGTGTTGATAAACATGCTGGCAAAATGAAAATGATCCAACTGATGATCATCAGCATGCATCAACAAGAAATTGACCAGGACGACGATCATGCAGTTAACCTACGTGCCTATGTGGCACTGTGGCAGTGCTTACTACAGCTCAGCAATAACATCAACAAACAGTAAAACTTAGTTCCAGAATTTCCTGATGTAAGAAGCTTCCAACTTCTTTTTCATACAGCTAATGATTCTTGTAATATTTGTGAACTTAGTATATAGTTTTACATCCTCATATTGTATTCTCGTTCATTACAATAAAAATGAACACTTTTTTTAGCAATAATACAATAATTACTTCCTCTGTAAAACTCTATGTTTTCTTTGTTCTTAAGAATGAAGTTCGGCAATTAGCTTTGATGAAGGTGTTATGCTGCTACTGAATTGTAAGACGATGATCTTCACTTCCTAAATTCTAGTATGCAATTGCAAATCTATTTATTGTTTAACACAAATCTACTTATTGTTAAAAAGTTTTTATTATTCTTGAAATCCAACTTTAAAAAAGAGTACTAACACGTAACATGTACAACTACAAATCAAGTCAGTTAAACTTCAAAAACTACTTGGGTCTTAATCATTGATGTGACAGCAGACCAGCCGAGACACCTAATGTACCTCTGTTCTGGTTGCTAAAAGCACTCTTATCATCTGATTTATCCATTTTGAAAAGATAATTACAAAAAATCGAGAAACAAAGTAAATAGTTGTGACCCTACCTCTTCCCAGGATTTTCCAGTGCCTTCAAGCAAAGCAGCATTGCACGTCTTCAATTCTATTACTGAACCAGTAAACATGGAGGCCGTTTCCTCCCTAAAATTCCCATTATAAGCTTCCCCAAGTATCCCAATACAGTGAAAGCCCAAGTGATCTCAGCCTGAATGAACCAGAAGGATACATTAGCAAGACGCATTGAGAAAGAAAGTAATACAATCATAAACAATATGAAGAAAGTTGAAGGATGAGGTAAATATCAGTTTTAAAAAAACTAACCTAAGACTGCAGTTTACAGATAAGGTACATCTTATGGTCAGCATTAGGTAGAGCATGAGGCTAACTATTGAAACACATACTGACACTTATGTGTTTCAGTTCCCAAACCAGATGTTGTCGTTCTCCCTCACCAGAAAACTTCCAAATATAACAATGAAAAATCAATCCAATAACAACTAATGGTGAGATGGTCTCGCAATAAGCTAACTATTGAAACACATACTGACACTTAACCGAAAATTTACTAGGAAAATTGATCACAGATTGTTCCTAAACCGCTAAACGGCATTGGTGGAATTAAGTTACAATGAGACGGACTCACTTAAGAGTTTGTGATCAATCAATTGAACTATAGTGACGAAACCAACAGAATATGAATTACCAAACAATTTCAACATTACAGCGTTTAAACATCATCTTTTTTGCACATCAATTCAACAAGCTCTACCACAATATCAAATAATTTACTACTCCGAAGTTCATAGCAGCTAATAATTGACAATAAATTCAATTAAAACACACAAATTTGATTGCATACAGATTCCGCGGCTGGCTCCAGTAATCCAAACAACAGAATATGGATATCAACAAACAATTTCCACATCACAGCGTTTAAACATCATATTTTTTTACTACATACGCACCAATTCAACAAGCTTTACAACAATATCAAAAAAATTACTATCTGAAGTTCACAGCAGCTAATAATTAACAATAGAAGCAATAAATTCAATCAAAACACAAAAATTGATCGCATACCGATTCCGCGGCTGGCTCCAGTGATCCAAACTACCTACAAAATATTTGCATAAAAATTAATAAATTAACGAAAAATGAGAGGTCCTCCAATGTCCATGAAATTGGAGTAAAGGAATTGATTAGGGCGGAGGATTGAAGAGGAAAATCGCCAAAAATAACCAGAAAAAAAATAGATGAATAAACCTGAATTAGTCTGATCTGGAAGAGGGTAGAGATCAACGGAGGTAGGGGAGATCGATCTCCAGCGGTGAAGAAGCGACGACGACGACAGAGGAGAGAGAAAATGAAGTGAAGAGGAAGAGGGAGAAGAATCGGGGAGAGAGAAAACGAATGCTTCTCTGATTTTAGAATTAAATTATTTTTTATTTTTTTTGTAATACTTTAGAAATTTTATGTGCGGCTTTTGTAAAATGAGCCCGCACATGAGTTTAAAGCCCGCATTTGAGTTTAAGTGCTGCCAATTTTTTAAAATAGCCCGCACTTGTGAAAATGTATTTTTTCTTTTATTTTTCATGCTCTCAAGTGCTGCCAATTTACTAAATGAGCCGCACTTGAAGGGAAGCACATGACGATTTTTCCTCTAGTGTAGTGTAAAACATAACTAAAAGTAATAAAATCATAACTAATAGAATAACAAAATAGTTAAGGTATAAATACAAATAGTTATATTTATGAGTCGAATAGTTATTGTTTTTTAACAAACTTATTATTAACTAAAAGTAATAAAATCTCAACTAATTGATCTCATTGCTTAACTAATCAATTTCATTGTTTTACTAATTGGTTCAGTGCTTAACTAATCAGTTTCATTAGGTGACAACAAAGTGGTCTAACCGTTAGACGGTTTTTCCTAAATGTTTGTATATTAAAATTCCTATGGGAAGTTCTACTTACCTGAGGGGACTAGGTAAGTAACTTCCCCTATTTTGGAGGAAGTGGAACTTCTTAGGAAATTTTACTTCATATGCGGCTATGCTCATGTCACCCAAACAACATCTTTAATTTCTCTTTACTTCATAGGAAATGAAATTTCTCATGCATTAGAATGTCAAACAAACTGGCCCCTTTTGGTCAGTCAAAATTCATGGAAATTTCTAATTCTCATGTTGTCTATCAAACAACTTTAGGAAATTCCAAGGAATTTAACACGGGACTTCATTTCCCTTGAATTACAACTTTTTATAAAAATTAAATTCTCCTGTTAACCAAACAAACCATAAGTTCAACAAAGAAAAGTTAAGTTCAGTACAAATAGCTAGGTATCAGCGAAATTTAACAACCTCATATGTTCTCTAATAGTGGCGACATTTTGATTTTTACACAATTTAGACTCTGTTTTGTTCGACTTTAATTTGTTTCAAACAAAATAAGTTCAGTTAAGTTCAGGTAATACAATTTCTGAAAAAATAAGTTTTTTTTTAGACATTTTTACACACAAATAATTTTATTTTTCAGATAAATAATTTTTTTTCAGACCAAATAAGTCCAATGGAACGGATCTTTATACTAATCTTTTACCATCTCATTAGATTTAGTGTCACGATGTATTTTTTTCTCAATTTCAATTTACTCCCTCCGTCCCGGAATACTCGCAACGTTTTTACTGGACACGCTTGCCAATGCACAACTTTGACCACCAATATCTTTAACTACATATTATAAAAACTTATAAAATATTAATATTTTTAAAATATATATTAAGATGTAACCAACAATATATTATATACTAACAATTGTTTTCATATACTTGAAATGGTCAAAGTAAATTATGTGAATAGTGCAAAAAGTCAAACCGTTTCGAATAATCCGAGACGGAGGGAGTAATAATTTTATTTATCTATTACTCCATATTCAAAATACGGAGTATATATATACTCCGTAATCAAAATATATACTCCGTACTACGTATTTGGTAAAAATGGAAGTGAAAACTGTCACAACGGGTAGAAACCGGAGCAAGTACTCCGTGTAAGAATTGAGTAAATAGATCTGCAGGTCCCTAAACTTTGCCAAAAGGAGCAGTTAGGTCCCTCAAGTTTCAAAAGGAGCATTTAGGTCCCTGCGTTTGGATGGAATCCGCTGCTTTTTGTTTTCCGTCACTAACGTCCGTTAAAATGCATTTAAATTAAAAGGAAACTAAATAAAAGGCACTAAACGACAAAAAAACAGTTACATTTACCATTTACCAATAATTAAATAAAGGGAAATTCATTTCAGTTAGCTTTTTACAAAAATATAGCCGTTGAGGCTCTCAAAAAACAGAGTATTTAACATTCCATGGCAAATAAAACACTTAAAAATTTTGTAGAACGTGAATTATGAATTTTGTTACAATTTACAATTAGACGTTGCACTTACCGATATGTCCAATATTTCATGCTCCTGAATCTAATTTATTTATCAAGTTTCGATGTGTGTTCAAGCCCGTCTAATTAATTAAATAAATGAACATAAACGAGCTTGTTCACGAGCTTGTAACATGAACGAGCATGTTTGTGTTCAGATCATAAACGAGCTTGTAACTGATTTGTTTAATGAGCCTCATTTTGTGTTCTATCTCGTCTCAAAGCTAAGCTCGCTCATCAGAGTATTATTTAACGAAATTCAATTAATGGTCATACTCGTTAGATAAGAGGACGTAAAAGAGCTTCGTCCGAGTAAGGTAATGAACCTTAATACGGAGTATGTGTTCAAACTAGGCACATATACGGAGTATGTATCCACTGTTCTGGAAATTTAAACATTTGTATTAGATACAAGTTGCATTTCAGACGCACTATATTTAATTTGGTCTTCCTTGGTCTACTAACTACTCCTAAGTATTTAATGAGGAGCATTGAGATGTGAGAAACAGCTTATCTTCCATTGGTCTTCCTTGACTATATAAACACAAGGGGGTTGGCTTAAAGCATTACAACAAGACTATATTTAATTTGGTCTTCCTTGGTCTACTAACTACTCCTAAGTATTTAATGAGAAGCATTGAGATGTGAGAAACAGCTTATCTTCCATTGGTCTTCCTTGACTATATAAACACAAGGGGGTTGGCTTAAAGCATTACAACAATATTCATCTCTTATATCTTGGTTTGTATTCAATACTCCATATATATTTCTTCTTCTACTCAACAACCCAGTTTTTTTTCCTTTCAATTCATCACAACACAATGAATATCTTCTTAACCATAGAAGATTTCGTATACAAATATCACCCCCCATATCAGAAAATAAAAATTAGTCATAAAAAAAACACAACCGTAGTTTCTCTGTCTAAGTAGCCTTCCAATGTCATGCTTCCATGACCCCTTGTTGAGTCATTCTCAAAGGGGTTGTGAATGTTGGAGAATCCTGAAAAGCAGATCATCGAATGGTGAGGAAATCATTTTTCGATGAAGTGAAGCTTGGGTTCGACAAAGGCGTGTTGGAAGGGATCCACCTCGTGGGGCCTCACCTCGAGAGTTCTAGATCATGGCCATCAAACCAAGGCTTCAAGCAGTACATGAAACGAATGGATGGCATGTGAACAGAAGGTACGCGAGGCAGTTGGTCTGTATCCCAGAATGCCTGTATCCCGGGCCGAACAAACGTGAGTCGGATCAAATTGTGCATAAATGGTATCCGTTACTCGGTTGGTCTTATGTTATGGTTCAAGTGTATTACCCTTTTGAGGATTGGGTTGGCAACGGGTATTTACTAGCCGTGTACAGTGGAGAAGGACCATTGTCATGTAACTAGATTATCCTTTATTAATATATGTTGTGATTTTGTGTTTAATAAGTTAAGTGTAAGAACTATTTGTAATCAGTTTTGATGAAATGTGTATGGTGAAAAAGCAAATGAAAAGGCTAAGGAACTTGAAAAAGCTAAGTCAAAATCAAAAGAAGCTATTTTAAATCATTTATACACATGTAAATTGATTTCCCTTTATTTAAAATCAGTTTTATTATTATTTAATTGAACTTAACGGAAAATGTAACGGTGTTAATAAAAATAGCTTATTCCATCCATTTTGAGGGACCTAAATGCTCCTTTGAAACTTGAGGGACTTAACTGCTCCTTTTGGCAAAGTTAAGGGACCTCCAGACCTATTTACTCTGTAAGAATTTGTAATAAATTTTTTTCAGGAAAAAACTACTCTGCCTAAATCCAATCACCTCCCCCTCTCTCCCTCTTGAAAACAAACACCTCCATTGTTATTCCTCATACCTCCCATCCATCCAAAACCCCTCAAAATAAAAAATAAATAAAAATGGAATCACCCACATCATCAAAAAGCTGGAGTATCTACGGAAGAAGAGAAATCACCGCAAAGTACGAAATCAAAGAAGTAATCGGCTCCGGCGCATACTCCGACGTTTACCGTGCACTCCGCCGATCAGACGGCTGTCCTGTTGCCTTAAAAGAGATCCATGATTATCAGAGCTCATTCCGTGAAATCGAGGCCCTACAAACCCTCCAAAACTGCCCAAACGTTGTCGTTTTGCACGAGTATTTCTGGAGGGAGGATGAAGATGCTGTGCTTGTATTAGAGTATTTGAAGACTGATTTAGCTTCTTTAATTCAAGAGGGCAAGAAGAAATGGACGGCTGGGATTTCGTCTGGGGAAATTAAGCGATGGATGGTCCAGATTTTACATGGGGTTGATGCGTGTCATCGAAATTCTATTGTTCATCGTGATCTTAAGCCGTCTAATTTGTTGATTTCTGAAAATGGGGTCTTGAAATTGGCTGATTTTGGTCAGGTGAGGTGATTGTTGCTATTTTGTGAATTTTTTTGTTCTTCTGGTGTTTATTTTGCTTATTATTTGAAAATGTAGAATGAGTTTCATGGTGAGCATTTCTTATTTGTTGGAAATTAATTGAAGAATGCTGTTTATATTGCATTTTATGGGTATTTCTAGATTTGATTTGTGTTTTGAGTAATAGGAAAGAAAACTAAGCGGACTACGTGAATCCAACATTACAGATTGTATGCAGAGGTTAATCAGGAGAATGAGAATGAATCAAAGAGTACAATTGGGTGATCAAAGACTACACTTATATAGTGCTTTAATGCTTGTGGATGAGTGATCATACAAATTATGAGCTCTTTATTTGGATGTTCGTAGCCTAGTGTAGTAATGCTTGGATGTTTTTTCTATAAAAGAGTTATACTTGAGTTTGCTTTTGGTCCGTTCTGGAGCGTTTCTGATTTTGACCACTTGCCGTGGCGTGGAGGGTTTTTTTGGTTCGTTCTTTCTTGATACAAGGCCTTTTAATTTGAGTTTTAGTGGTACATGGCTAGTTTTGGTTTGATGAGGTGAGAGATTTGAGATTGAAGTTGGCTGATTTTGACTAAAATTAAATTATTACTAGAAGAGAGATTTCTTCTTCTTGGCTACAACGGAGTGTTTTATTATGAAGTTTTAGGGGGATTAGAAGTTCTGATCATTGTTATCAGATGGGTATGTAGATGAGTGGTAACTTGGGTGAATTTGTATACGTGGAGCTTTCAGTTTGGTTCTTACAGGCTTGGATATTTGGAGAGTTCCCAAGATTGTTCTTTGTATGTTTCCTTATTTTTTCTTGATTTGGGCTTCATGATTGCACATTAGATGTCACTTGGTTGTTAAGATGTTGTCTTGACTCTTGAACATCTTTTTCGGGCATTGATGTTGAATGTATCAGTTTGGTACTTTGGTTTGTGGATAATAAAAAGCAGGGTCTTTACGGCTTTAGGAGTATGGAATATTACTCTTGTCAAGGATTTGCAATTTTCAAAGTGAAGATAACTGTTTGGTTGACAATAGGAAGTTTTGTGGGAAGTTCTAGTTACCTTGAGGGGGCTGTTTAACCAACCTCGCCCATTTTGTGAGAATTAGCACTTCACTTGACGAGTCATTGACTTATTGTCAACCAAACACCCCTGAGGAGTTGTACTTCCTGTGTAATTTTATACGAAGTATAAACTAGACGACCACTTAGTTTTCTGATTACTGTACGAGTGTATGATGGATTTTATGTGTTGCAAAAATTCCAATAATTGTGGTAATATTACATGCTCTTTTCCTCACTCCAATTAAATTCACAAATCTAAAAAAGCTGCTAACTTTATTTACATGTAGTCTTGGATTGTAACATGAAACCTGCCGATCATTCCTGTTCCCAACTGTTGTTTTCAGGCAAGGATTCTCCTAGAGCCAGGCTTTGTTGCATCTGCAGAAGACTTGCAATCGCAACACGATGAGCGAGATGCAACAGCTCAAGGTCATCCATCTACACTCCAACAACCTGAAGTCATCATTAATGACTCAAGGGAGCAGGCTTGTATAAATCAAGAGCAAGGTAATCTAAGCAAAGAAGACTTTTTCAGAAATTTAGTTATGCTGAAGGCTAAAGCTGCTGCTACAGATGAGACAGATAGGGATTCAAACACTCCTGATGGAGATAATTCCTGTCTTGCTACTTGCACCGCGAGTGAAGTAGAAGATGATCTACTCAAAGGTTCACATACATATGAACCCGATGCAGGTGAGGAAAATTACGGTCCTCTCACTTCATGTGTTGGGACTCGGTGGTTTAGAGCTCCTGAGTTGCTCTATGGTTCCATAGACTATGGAGTGGAGATAGACCTTTGGTCATTAGGTTGCATTTTTGCTGAGCTTTTCAGTTTAGAGCCCCTCTTTCCTGGAACATCAGATATAGATCAACTCTCTAGAATTTTCAACGTTTTGGGCAACTTAACGGAGGAGACCTTTCCTGGTTGTTCAGACCTCCCTGATTATAAAATGATTTCATTCTGTAAAATAGGAAAACCCCTTGGGTTAGAAGCATGCTTGCCAAATCGGTCAGCCGATGAAATCCTTATAGTTAAGAAGCTCCTATGCTTTGATCCTGCAAGTAGAGCTACTGCAATGGAGCTTTTAAACGACAAGTACCTATCAGAGGATCCTCTGCCAGTTCCAATTTCTGAGCTTAGAGTTCCATTGACTAGATGTGCTCCTGATGAGGATTCCCCTGGTAATTGGCATGACTACAGAGAAACAGGTTCAGACTCAGATATTGATGAGTTTGGTGGTGTAAATGTGACCAAAACCAACACTGGTTTCTCAGTTCGCTTCGACTAAGAAGAGTAGCAGATTTCAGGGCCATGTATCCAGATACATGTTCATCAATTTTTAATTCATCATTGGCAACCTACATAATATTCTTGGACGCCATACTGGTATTAGGCCAGCCATAATTATAGAGTATGTAATTTTCCGAGATGACAGACACTGGCCAGTTTTCGTGATTGTACTCCTTCATTCCTTGTATTTTTTATTTCCTGTGTATTATTATTTTTAAGATACTGCTAATGACAACAAAATAAGCGAAGCCATCGCTTTCTAAGTGCATTTATCGACTTGTATAAGATAAGATAACCAAGTTTATCGTGATTCATCATGAATATCTCAATATCTGTTCCCGCTATAGACCACAGATAAACAAGGTGTGCGCCTACATTGTGACAAACCTTAATACAAGTATACCACAGAAAACATAACTATGACTTTGACAACACATTTACAAACGAATTGATTAACAAGTCAGCAGCTATTTGAATCATGTATCAACATCTCTTTCCACTGTAGAACAAACAGCTCAGAACATCTGCTTACAAGTTTCACATTCCATTTTCAAGGGAACTGATAACCACCCGTCTTTCTTCGTCCACCAAAAGCTCACATTATCAACACAACATATTGCAATGCAAACATGTTGTATTAGCTTATATACGTAAATACAAAGCACTAGTTTTGTACATTCATAACTCATAGGCTCATAACATATACAAGTTCCTCATACGTGTAATACTGGTTTCTGCTGCTAAGCTTAAGTTTCTAAGGAACAAATTGGTTACAGCGATAGGCTCTTCAAATAGTAGTCTCGCTCTATTAGTCGTCATATCATCCTCGTCAATAAAGTCTCTTGTTCTTCTTACATTAGACGTTTAATCTTAATCTTCAGTATGTCAAAGGGTAGATATTCTACAACTGTTTGTTACTGCATAGGAAACACCTGAAAAGGACCCGTGTAATTACTAAAACAAATTACCCAAATCATGATAATAGGTTCTCAATCCCTAAAAATTGATGGGAGGCGGAAAGCTACCTCTATTCATCAGGAAGGAGAGCAATCTCAATTTCTTGCAGTGATCTTCCTTTTGTCTCTATCACATTCTTCTTAACAAAGGCAACAGCTACCAGGCAGACAGTGCTGAAAACAGTATAGAGGAGCTGTGGTCCAACTTTTTCAAGTAGACGCAAAAACAACAAGCCCACCAAGAAGTTAAAGACCTGCAGGAACGGCAGAGAAGTAATCACTGTTAATTGTTTTCAGCTCTATCATTTGCCACAAAACTTGTACATTTGTACCAACTCCACTAAACTGGCACCCAACCCACAGACCACAGATCTTGTCAACAACATTAACAATAAACCAATGCAACTAGAAAAGCCCTTTTCCTGGGAGGGGTAAGGGGTTCTAATTTTAGTTGATCTTTACGCCCATTTGGTAGCCGGTAATAATGGTGTCAATGGGAATGAATTTGTACGTAAATTTGTAAGGAAAATCAATATTCATTCCCATGGTAATGCTAGGTGATTCAAACTTATCTATGTTTTCTTTATAAATTTTCATTACCATCCATTACCATTTTCGGAGTGGTATTGGGTTGGAAATTTGGAATGCAAATTTATGAAGAAAAACACCATGCGACAATGTGATGTAATTTTCTTGTCAAATAACACTTAGATTTATTCCTATTCCCACCATTTATTACCGGTTACCAAACGGGCCGTTAGTCCCATGCAAATGATTATCTCCTCTTTCATGATAAATAAAAGGCACAAGTAGCCAATCTGTTCAATATGATGCCCAACATTTCCAATCTTGTTTATTCTTGACTCTTGAGATTTGAGAAAATAAATTGATGCATTTTCTTCAGCCTTCGTATTATCTGAAGGTAACCCAAAGAGTTATCTCTGACCGATGAAGGAATACCAATTGTTATTGAGAGCCTTTTACAGCACAAATGATCTCTATTATATGAACAGAAATCTAAAATCATGTTACCAAATAACTTCACTGCGATGAGTTTCCCAAGATAACCAAAATGACAAAGATCAGGATAAGATACTTATTGACCCCAATAAATGAAGGAGAGAGTCAAGGTAGAATTGGCATGCCTAGTTCACCACCATAGCTACCAAAATATGTTTTAGTAATACTGTTACCATGGAGCAGCAAATGTAATATTATGGAGGCATTATATATAAGACTATAAACACAGATCATTCACCATTATCATTATCATTACCCCATTGCCTCAAAGAGGCTCCCGCAAGAAGCGGGGTAAGGGGGGGGGTCGGACGTACGCAACCTTACCCCTGCAATCGCAGAGAGGTTGTTTCCAATTGACCCAAAAGCGATAACGGGACAACAACGGGACGACCATCTTCTACTTCATGGAAAGGAAGCGAAGAGGTATTAAGAGCCATTTTGATTTAGTCCATCACATCCCACAGCCAAAAGAACAAATGAACATAGATACAATACATTATTACAAAAGAAACAAGGAGTTTTCAGAATCCTACCCAATGGACTGACATACAAAAGGCTATTGCTTTTGCTCTGATCCGGCTTGGAAATATTTCAGGGAGGAGCAGGCCCGGTACAGGACCAGCACCAACAGCAAATGTTAGAACATATCTGCATATTGTTAGCAAAGTCAGACATGTAAGCATGCTATCGTTTATCAATTTCTTATGGGTCAAACCGTCAAAGACAGTGACCATTAAAAAGTGATTATTTACACCCTCTACATGATTTGTGTCTAACCCACAGTCCTCGCTGGTATAAAGCAAAGGGTGGCGATAATTTGGTACATATTACTGATCTTTCATAGCATGAAACAGATAAAAGACAAATTGGATTTCTTTTCTGTATAACGATAATTTCCTCCCACATTGACCAATAAAACAGGTAAATGAAAAACGGAAAGATATAATTTACAGAGCTGAACACGAAAGCACACAAATAACAATAATATTCTTACATCAAATCTCTTACGGAAGAGCAGAAGTACCATTGAAGGTAATAGAATATAAATCACAAAAGGGTTGCATTTTATAAACCACACTTTCACATGCCAGTTTTGAACTTGGAAAAACAGGAGTGTTTTGGGAAGCATGCCAAGGGGGGCTCTATACAGTTTTATCATCAAAATATGTCGTACATCATCACTTTTTTTCTCCAAGGGAAGCTTTTTACTAGTGCAGATAACTAATGATTAAACAACAAAAAGGATGACTATCATATTCCACCAATAGCTTCACTCTGCAGTTTATTTACCATGTAAAGTCATGCCAACCACTTGACAACTCTATCCTAGTCTGTGTCAGTCTGTGTCATACTTACACAACCATTCAAAGAAATTTTCATTTTAAAAGATTAGCAGCATGTAAATAAGGCAGAACATTAACATGAATAAATAACACTAATAATCATTAGACTGATAGATAACATTTCTGGCTACAATGGTTTTCCGTAAAACATGTCACCAGGTGTAACACCATTCAGCAAGGTGCAAACTTTTACCAAAACAAAAACCCCAACTTCAACTAGTTTGGAGTGGTATCTTTCCTTTACAAAGGAGGTTGTGCCTTTATGATAGGGTAGCTAAAGTAACATGAATAGTTGTTAAAAAGCAAGGACAAAAGCCAATGCGTAATTTCGATGTTCAATTCTGAGAATGCCATAGCATGGAAAGGCAGAGCTAAAATTGAAAAATACTCACAAAAGCACGCCACCCACGGATAAGTAGAATGCTACCGCCTTTGGCATATAAGAACTTGCCCCAGCGACTTGCAGACCCATAGATACAGCCTGTACTTGAAGTAAACAAGGCAAAAAAACTCGCAGGCATCAGGCTTTGTTGGAGACATAGGACTTAAAGACGGTGCTATTGAGGAAAAGGGGGAGGCCAGAGGGAGGGTTGAAGGACAATGACAAATGAAATGTTCAGTAGAAATTACCATGCCCAAGAAACTCCAAAGCAGCAGCAGTTTTCTCCCCACCTTGTCCATTAGTGCCATTGCAATAAAAGAGCCTGATGACATTTATCAGTGAGAGCAATAAAAATAATCCAAAGTATACACGAAAACTAACCAACAATTAATAGTACCTGCTAAATTGGAGATTCCTATGAACACGTTTGTAACGTTCGATGGTATACCAACAGTTTTAAACACAGTCGATGAGAAATAAAAAACAGCGTTTATACCAGATAGCTGCTGCAAAGCATACAGGGTTGATCCAATAAAAACAACTGCAAAAGGAATAAGTGAATACAAGCATCTTTGGCAGATAATAAATTTCGTAAACAAACCACTGAAAGCGGCAAAGCACATCTTCACCACAGTGGTACTGGACCTACCTCTTGAATGTCGACCAGAGAGCAATTCCAATAGCTTCACTCCCTCAGTTTCTCCTCTATCAGATTTTTCCAACTCCATCATCGCAGAATGGACATGTGACCCTCCTAAAAGTTTATCAAATTCAGCCTCCGCCTCTGAAGTTCTTCCTTGCTAAATCACGTGATGGAAAAGATGTAAGCATTTAAGTTTTAACCACAAAAGGTTTTTAATGAAAAAGCAAGCAACAACAAGTCTGTCTGATTCTCAGAGCAGAAGCACGAGGATAATCAAACATGTATCAACAGGAGACTGATATCTCTAATTCATGGCAAGTGGCTGCTCTAACCGTAATAAGATTAATAATATAGACCAGGTGATAAGTTGAAAACGGGAACTCATGTCGTGTAAAATATCTATGAAAAAATGAAAAAAGAAGAAAGGAAAAGAAAACAAAAGGATATAGAAAAGGATTTATTTCATAGTAATCGTCAAATATAAATCACATGAACATTACAAATGTGACATTATTTTAGAATGCCCATTATGTTCTGATTAGCATCATTGAGCTAAGAAGACCCTCCGAATAATTGGACAGGCATAGTATTATTTAGGGCCCTTCCCCCAGGTGCATGGTACGTCTACTAAGTACTAACTAGTTTAATATTACTAAATACTACTACATTAGTAAATTGCATTATGTTACCCATTCCAAAGAACACTGGACACAAGAAGCCGAGGGATTACAAGAACGCCTATGACAGTTACTTAATAGCACACTCCTTCACTTGGAATAAGAAAGCAAATGAAGAAAAGATACAACTAAAAGAAATCAAGCAGGCGAAGACAGTAGATTATTGGACATATAAGGCGACATAATACTCTTGAAGCAGCATAATGATGGGCGCAATTGGAAAGACAAATTGGCAGAGCACAAAAGAAATATGTCCACATGATTCATAACTTACAACTTACAAGATTCAAGTCTTGCTCATAACAGAGTTCAAAGAGGCACTCAAAGACAAACATGTGTAGATGAATAGGAGCAAACCTTGTAAAGCCAAATTGGACTCTCGGCACAGAATATCATGCCAAGACCAAGTGTAGCAGCTGGAATGGTGGAGAGCCAAAAACATAAACGCCACCTGAATGTTAAAGGTAAGAGATGCAGTAAAGTCTGACCAATTAAGCATTGGAAGATTTGAAATGCTGTCAAGGAAATTCCTATATGGGGAGTTGGCATGTGTAATGAATCTTCTTACCATCCCATAATATCTTTTGAAGGAATTCCAACAACTAGAGCTGCCATAAGTCCAAGACATGTAGCAATCTGAATGAAGCTTCCATAGGTACCTCTTACAAAAGCTGGAGAAATCTATTTTTATCCATGCCAAAGAGAAATTATTTCTATTAGTAAGGGAAAGACAACCATGTGACCACAATATATACGCTGACCTATACAGCTCAGAACTCATACCTCTGCTACATAGAGAGCAGCAACTGAGGATCCCACGCCCATTCCAGAACCAACTAACAGCCTTCCCAATAGCATACCCTGCAATGTTGTCGACATTGCACTGAAAGAAAATGGACGGTCAGCTCAACATGGTCTAACTAGTTGTCTAGTTTTTAAAAAATCTGACAGCCAAATTACCAGGCAGTGGCTATCAAGAAACAGCTCGTTTCATACAAGGCCTGGAAACAGTAAATAGTTTTACATACAACATTTGAGTAATGCATCTCACCACTAGTAATCAATGGATTTTCTTTTTGTGTTTATTTCCACTTACTATTGCGTGGAGACATGACTATTCATTCTAATGAAAATGAATGGAAATAAATACAAGCTATTCAAGATGAATCAACATGGTCATTCACAATGGACATTCCATATAACATTACAAACAAGCTAACTGCCATTTGCTTTAAGTTATTGCTCTGTGCAAAACAAGCTGTAAGTTTGTCATAAAAATGTCAAGGAAGTCTCAAGAGAAGTTACAATAGACATCAATTTTAATAAGGAGGTAAAAATACCGAGGTTACCAAATTTTGAATAGTGTTAAAAAAAGTCTGTGACTCCTTACAACAATTAAGATGGTGAGTAAGCCAAGGAGAGAAAAACTTACCTCATAGATGCACCTACTACCATGGGAAGAGCAGATAGCTGAAAAGCTCTACGACGTCCAAAACCATCAGCAATTGAACCACTAAAAACACATCCGACAAAGGCACCGCCAAGGCATATACTCACCACGAGACCTTCATTTATTGCAAATAGAGTCAAATAATAGAAACTAGAGACCTGAAAATAATCCATGACTTCCTATTTACATGTTTTACCTTCTGCCAATGTGCTTCCTCTGAAACCAAGATCCAGAGAGATGCTCTCAAGTGGTTCATTAACAACTCTGTCACAAAACAAAACATCAAGGGATATCACAAGTTCTAACTTTCATTAATGTAACATACTAACATGTAGGGGGGAAAATATTCAAGGATCTCGAACAAACCCAATATGATAGCCAAACAAGAATGAAGTCATTGTTGCCACAAGTACATGAGGCAGCGATCGCTTCCACGATGGATTCCCACTATCTTGCCAAGTATCATTCTGCGAGAAACCTAAAAAAGGCAGCTAACAACATCATGCTTTATTCAAATTAAGTCACACATTAGTCATTACTATGTTACTTCTGATTATGTGATTGCCAAATGCAAACGGAACAAAGTATATACTCCGTAGTTAAGTGCACTAAAGATCAAACCAAAAACTAAAACCCGAGAGAAGCCAAGATATGCATCTCCAATTTACATTTGTTATGAATTTTCCGAATTCATTCAAGAAAACATAATGGACTAAATCAAATGGCTCTCTAAACCTCTTTCGCTTTATGGTTTAATTGGAAACAACCTCTCCGCAATTCCAGAGGTAAGGTTTGTATACGTCCAATCCCCCTACCCTGCTTGTTGCAGGAGCCTCTTTGAAGACACCAGGGTAACGATAATGATGATAATGATGAATTCTAGAAAAAAACAATAAATCCTTAAACTTGTGCTTCACTCCACTCTACTACCCTTGAATAATACTGCATGTTATACGAACCTCAGTAAGTAATATTTTTGAGCTTACAAAGGTGGAATATACCTAAATTATCTTCTTCGTTCATCGTTTCTGAATAATCTCTCGAATTCATTCGCTTATAAGTCGGAAAATTCATTCCAACACCGAAATCAACACATGCGCATCAATTATAAATCTGCAAGATCAAACAAATTTCACATCACAATCATTTCAACTTCTCACTCTCACATTTGAGATTATTGTGCTCCAAATGTTCCACAATAAAGATCGCTTAAGCTCTAATTTCAAAATTTAATTTTCTTTTCGCCGACAACAAATACAGGAGAAATCAAATAACACCGGAATTCCAAATCAAACATAAAATAATAAAAAAGGAACAACAGCTGTTCAGATGAATTTGAAGTTGAATACCTTTAAAACATCAAAATTGTAGAAGATTGAAAGAGATGATTCAACCAGAAAAGGAGAATGCTCCAAAATCTCCACAATAAACATCACTTAAGCTCTAATTTCAAAATTAAATTTTCTTTTCGCCGATAACAAATACAAGAGAAATCAAATATCACCGTAATTCTAAATCAAGCTCAAAATAAAAAAAAAGAGAAAGGAACAACAGCATTTCAGATGAATTTGAAGTTCAATACCTTGAACACATCAAAATTATTGAAGATTGGATGAGATTATCAACCAGAAAGGAAGAATTTGGTCGGAATTCGATTGATAAACGATGAAGTTCGTCGGCGATAATCAGTTTACCACTGTATAACGAACTTGAAGAGTAAAGAACAGGAGAAGCTGCGCGAAGTTCCTTGAAATAGCGGGTAATTACGCAAGGGAAGAGAGAGAAAATGAGGAATTAATGTTTTTATGATGCTGTTTTTTTGAGATTGTTGTTGGTGCTAGATTTTTTTACAAGTTGGTAGCTTTTTTATTACTCCTTTTGCGAAGATTCGTAACGAAGTACTAGAAAAGGCAAGAAAGGCAAACCATATCTTTCACGTTTCTTTTTGGATATATTTATAGTACTGTGGTGTAGAAAACTAGTGATGGCAGATTGAATAGGAACATTTTCTTTTGCATAGGACTTGTGCGCAATAAGTGTACACCCAAATTTCACATTTTCATAGATAAAACACGAAATACTTACATGGACAAGGCAAGAACAACAAGATCAAGGGGAGAGTAGTCGACCTTTGAGAGAGAAAAGCAAGAAAAAAAATTAATGTGGGTTCTCTTCAAATGGCACGGCAAGGGGGGCATTTATAGCCCAGCCCCTGCGCCGAACGCCGAGCCTTGCGCCGGGCGCCGCGCTGCTGCATGCGGAATCTTCTCCGCACGGTCCTCCGTGCTGATTGCACGTCCTTTGCTGCTACGGTTATCAGCACCAGACATCAAACATCAAAACATGCTACCTTCCGAAATTACGGGTATATACCTGTGTCTCCAAACACCAACAGATAAATATTTCAAGAATGCAAAGTCCGAAAAATACAAGAACTCATGCGTTCGACTCCAAACGGACCCAAGCTCCAGGAAAGTCAGCCGAAATTTCAAAATCTTAAGAGCCAATAAAAATCTCTTCTCCCCAGTGAAGCACATCCCCAGCGGATCAACTCCGGGTAATCAAAATTCAAAATTCAAGATTCAAATATTCAAGATTCAAAATTTTCGATGTCAAGCTCCGTCCTAAACCAGAGGCGGAAGAGCAGTACAAGTACAAAGCAGAGTCGTCGCAGCCGCACGGAGGTAGACTCTATCCTTTTTTTTCTAACGCCTGTCTTGTGCAGGTACCGGCGTTCAAAGAATGGTCTTGATTGCAGAACATCTTGGCCGTTCTCTGTCCCGAGTCGAAAACTTTGACTTGCGCTTTCCTAACCGGACGCTCAGTCAAAGTGGAGGCTTCTGTAGACACCTAAATCGTGTCTCCCCATTGGGATGATGACGATACCTGTAACACCCCAACAATTCCCATTTTCTAAAATAACCCCTTTTTAAATATAACTGTAGGGAATTATCAAAGTATTATCGCCCGTGTGAAAACGTTACGGCTTATTCAGAATTTTGCAGCGGAAAACATAAAACTAACTTTTAGGTTCATAAATAATCTATTACATATTAGGTCCAAACCAATTAACTGAATTAAGGAAATACGAATAGTACGACAAATTTCAAATCCAAGTTAACAAATTAAATTACTTAATTAAACGAATAGAACTACAAGCTCTCTAATCCCGATCCCAATGATGCATCATCTTCAAACCTGTAGATGGGCAACGCTTATTGATCCTTAGAGACTGCTCACCAAAGATGGGTCATTACAGGATCAATAAGGCATAGCCATGATCAACACACACAAACAAAGCACGTAATCAGCAAAGCTGAGTACTACATACTAAAACAACAACAATCCTAGCATGATACTATCAAACCAACAACCCTAACATGATACTAATAAATATAAGTAAGGACAGACAAAACATAATAATTTGACGATTATACTTGACTAGACTAAGCTAGGCTTAATAACCATAATATTATTTTAGTTGAAATAGACAATGGACCGAGTTGACCATCCAGAAGTCTTCACTAAGGAAGACGAGGTACGGGCGCGACTCCGTAACCTCAGTGACCTGCGATATCGAGGAACGTTTGAATAAAAATAGAACACGGTGATCAATCCGGTCCCAGAAAAGGCCATGGGCTACCACCATGAACCCCAACTCCTGTTTGTCCGTCACTTCAGACGTGCACAGTCTAAAGCTATTGCTATTCGGTTTCACTTTACATGATTTACAAATTGAGATTCCGTTATGACTCAACCATTACATAAGACATACAATTCACATTTGTTCACAACTGTTTTTATCTTGGAATTAAGTAAGTGATCATAAAAGCATCAATCAAGACTCATTCCAATTTATCCAACCTTTCCTTTAACCATGAGCAACCCTGTATATGGGCATAAAGTTTCAACTTACTAAACAAGGTCCTCCGCCCTCATAAAGTAGTGAAAAGATAGAAAGGGAACAACAACCAATCGATCCAAACCAATCATATAGAATAATCTAGTGTTCCCAACCAACATGTTTGTATCAATCATCCATACTAACATGTTACAGTTCTCATAGTGCAAAATAAGTTCAATAAGTTTGTCCAACAGTATTAAACATGCACATTCAATATAACCCAGTTCGTCCATAATATCAACATAACCAAGTTCAACAACAAGATTCAACATGGTTTCAACAATTAGCACACATTCCAAGCACACAGGTATGTACGTACCTTGTGTAAACAAACTGATAGGCCACTTTAACACTTTCAAAAGTCGCCTAAAGAGAATTCTCCGCCTAAAACAACCAACAAATAATCCCAATAAATTCCTAATCATTGACAACCATAAGAAAGCATTCTAAATGCATCCTAAAGATATTTAGAACTTTCCCCAATATCAAAACTTAAACATTTGATTTCCTAGAATCATGATTATTGAATTAGTGATTGAAATTCGTTGAAAACTTTTGCAAACATCGTACTTTAAATTTTCAGCAATATAATTTCATTTAAAAGCTTCACCATGGTCAATCTACGTTCCTAGTATCTCAACACAACCAATTCAATGATCCATACTCAACCCATCATGATTAATAATCATAAAAACCTTGAATTTCATACTTTAAATAATCAAAAATCAATATTTCAATGTAATTAGATAATCTGAAAATTAATAACTTTATTATAAAATCCATATAATCTCAAATTTATAATTTAAATCACAAAACCCATAACTTTAATTCAAGAAAACATAATTCAAGTTAATAAATTATGATTAAGCCCTAATCTTAATTTTAATTAATCAAAACTGAAAATTAATTCGTTTTTAATCTCAACATCAAATCTGAAAATCATATTTACCATAAAAATTATAAATTTAATTTAAGAACATAATCTAAATTAACAAACTTTAATTTAAAATAATTAGTTACTTAGGGTTTAAGAAAGTAACCAATTCAAGAAGGAGGAGAGAGAGTTGGCTGGCGGACAGAGGTGGCTTGCGGCAGGGCTGAGAGACGGCGGCACACGGTGGTGCTACTTGCGGTGGCTGCGCGAACGAGTGGTGGTCATCCACCATCAGTTGAATACACAACCACAACAAAAGAATAAAAGAGAAAAGAGAAAGGGAGGAGGAAAGAGAACTACCGGCGAGCAGGGACAAGGCAGCGGCGGCGCAGGCTGGGTGGCGACGCGGGGGCTGCGCGAGCAAGGTGGTGGTGAGAGCTGGTGGTCAGCGACGTGGCTGTTGGCTCGGGCAACAAAGAACGAGTGAGAAAGAGAGTCACACAAAAAGGAGAACGGAAGAGAAAGAAAGAAGGAGAAGGGGATGAAGCAGTGGCTTACCGGCGAGGTGGTCTGGCGGCCTTGGTGGCGTGCTCGTGGTGGTCGGCGGCTGGGCAGAGGGAGGAAGAGGAAGCAGGAAAGGAGAGAGATGGGTTTTGCCCTTTTTGGTTTTTACGTGAAGTAGGAATAGAGGGGTTTGGTGTTTTGTGTTTTGTGTTTTACATGGAGTAGAAGTATGGGGTTATGGGTTTATAATATTGGGCTTTATTCAATTGGGCTAGACTTAGGAATTTAGTTTTAGGATTCGAATCCAAAATCGAATAGGATCGTTTTCTAAATTTAATCGATTTTCGTAATTCGAATTCGTTTTAACGTAAAATTCGAAAATACATTTTGATTTCGTAAATCATTAAAGTATTCAAAATGAGATAAAATAATTATATTTTAATTACATATTCATTTCTAAAATCCGCAAATTGTACTTAAATATATTAAATATACGTAAAAAATATAAACAATGTATAAAATTACGGGGGATTACAATACCATTATCATTGCTAGGTGGTTGGAACAACTCCGTGCGGAATTCCCAATTGCTAAAACTTATTCCAAAATCCAAGGTTCAAAATCCAATCCCCGAGACCGTTCCCATCACGGAACTCGGTACAAAATACAATTTCCAAAAATCAATTTCAAAATCTAAGTACAATCTCACCCAATGTACCTCTCCATTGGTTTTACAAGGCCTTTTCCAGTCGAAACTACACTAAGCAATCCAAATTCGGGCGCCGACCCACAAAATCGAGCAAGCCGGGCCTCGTCCCGTAAAATCGAATTAAAAAAAAACCCGAAACGGCTAGTTTTTAGTCGCAAATTTTCGTAACCACCAAGCAAAGCTACGTGCCAAAAAACAGTACAATTCGTACAAGGGTACACCCACTACAAGCCAAACACAAGGACGACATCTTCGTCCTTGCTTGGCGTCTTCTGTGCCACGTCAGCGGTGCCAGGCGCCGTTGATGCGTTGGGCGCAGCTGTCAGCTGGCGATCAGCCTCTCATTTCCCTATTTAAACCCCTAATTTCCAGCACTTTAGGGCAGCAATTCACAACCAGAACGTGCATAATTGAAAGGCATTATTGAAATTGTGATATTGAAGTGCATAATTGAAAGATGCGATATTGAAATTGTACTATTGAATTTGAGATTCGAACACCAAACGACTTCTAAGCATAAGTGCGTCCGACACGGATTCAAGTCTAAAAATCTCAACTTTAGGTCAAGTTGCTCAACCCAAAGTGTCTTAGATTTTGGACATAGAAATTGAATTTGAAATATTGAATCTTTGAACATTGAACTTGTATATTGAAATAAGGAGTCTTGAATCTCAAAAATTAGACCTTCTAATGTTAAAAAGATATCATCTTTGATATGCTCCATGTATTGAAATGATTCTAGTTCAAGGAAGTGATTACAAACAACCTTAAACATCATTGAATCTTGAAATTTGGAAACTTGAACTTGAATATTGAAAAACGGAGTCTTGAATCTCAAATATTAGACCTTTAAACATTAAAAAGACCTCACCTTTGATTACTCCATGTTTGGAAATGATTCTAGTTCAAGGAGGTGATTACAAACAACCTTAAACATCATTGAATCTTGAAAATTTGTATTTGTATCATAGAAAGTGTTGATTTTGTAAAAGTATGTAATTTTTGTAAGTGACACTTTTAAGAGTAAAAGTTTCAACTTTACTAATCATTTTGAAAGAGAAATTATAGAAACATAGTAGATTAGGATTGGGATTCGGAATTATAAGGTTAGGTTTAGGCTAGAATTCCTCTTGGAGCTCCTAATTGCTTAGAAATTTGAGATTTGTATGGGATTTTTGAAGAGTTTGTATTTTGGATTTTGAGAGGCAATTTCAGAATTACGACGTTCTGGTTGTGAATTGCTGCCCTAAAGTGCTGGAAATTAGGGGTTTAAATAGGAAAATGAGAGGCTAAACGCCTGGTGACAGCTGCGCCCAGCGCCACGTCGGCGCCTGGCGCCGCTGATGTGGCACAGAAGACGCCAAGCAAGGACGAAGATGTCGTTCTTGCGTTTGGCTGGTTGTGGGCGTACCCTTTGTACGAATTGTACTGTTTTTTGGCACGTAGCTTTGCTTGGTGGTTAAGTAAATTTGCGACTAAAAACTAGCCGTTTTGGTTTTTCGAATTCGGTTTTACGGGATGAGGCCCGGCTTGCCCGGTTTTGTGGGTCGGCGCCCGAATTTGGATTGCTTAGTGTCATTTCGACTGGAAAAGGCCTTGTAAAACCAATAGAGTGGTCCATTAGGTGAGATTATACTTGGATTTTGAAATTGATTTTTGAAAATTGAATTTTGTACCGAGTTCCGTAAGGGGAACGGTCTCGGGAATTGGATTTTGGATCGTGGATTTTGGAATATGTCTTAGCAATTGGGACTTCCGCACGGAGTTGTTCCAACCACCTAGCCAGGATAATGGTATCGTCATCATTCCAATGGGGAGACACGATTTAGGTGTCTACACTCATGTATGTATATAAAAACATTATAGCCAAAGGCATATATTCACAGGAATAGAAAACTTAGAATCCCATTAGGATTAGAATCTCGATCCAACTAGGATTAGGAAAATTTATTCTAAAACTAAATCTAGAACCAGGGAAGTTGGAAACAACTCAAAAACCTTAATCCTAATCCAACTAGTCGGTTGGAGTAGCTTGCGGCCCAAGTTACTTGTGTAGCAAGAAAGCTTGGCGCCCAAGCTTGAGGCGTGCATAATCTGCGCATGCGCACAACACAATTGCTGCACATGTGCGCTCTATGCGTGTTTCCGCGTGCGTGCTGCTTCTCGTGCGTGCTTGTGCACGCTCGTGGCTCCCCCATGTGCCTGCCCTTGCGGCCAGCTCGTGGGCTTTCCTCGACCATGGGTCGCGATGCACGCGGCCTTTGGCCCGTGCTCAAGGCTTATGGTTCGACATTCGTGTTTCCGATTCATTTTCCAATTCCGGTAATATTTCAGATTCGAAAAATATTTCTGTTTCCGACTATATTTTCGATTCCGACAATATTTTCATTTCCGACAATATTTCCGATTCCGACAATATTTTTCATTTCCGAAAATATTTTTATTTCCGATAATAATTTCGTTTCTGACAATATTAAATCACATGTGAACGTTATAATTTTTAATCCGTTACAAATTATACTCGTTAACTATTACGTAGTACTTCCATAGTTCATTAATAAATGCTTCGTCAATAGGACGTAATAAACTTTATGTAGTAGTTATTAGTTAATCGTTATCGATTACGTAGTATTAAACTAAGTTCTATACAACTACTCCGTAGTATTCTATGCAAGCAATGCGTGCATATATTTTTAAAAATCTGATTTGATATATACGAAAGTATGTTCTAACGTTTTATAAATTTTTTTAACAACTAGTTGTTGGACCGTGCGCTAGCGCGCATGATCCCCCAAGATATACAAAATTATTTTGTAAAAATGTTACGTAAAATATAGGAACTTACGATTTATTGTAAATGCAAGAAACATGATAAATGCTAGAGATGATATGCTAAAATTGGATTTACATGTAATAGACAATACAAAATCATAAATATGTTGCAATGTAGGTGCGATGAATGGTTCGAAGGAACAATAACAAGCGAAAAGATTGACATCTCTTATGAGATTTCAAACTCCTCCACGTTTGTAAAAAAATAACTTAGCCACAACACCTAAAATTAATACTACAAATAAAATGCGGTCCCAAAGATAGAAAAATGTAATTAGTGAAATTAATGTAATTAATTTAGATAACAAATATCGTTTATGAGCAAATTAAATAAGTTCTAACAATGTTTGTTCTAACAAATAACAAAACGAAATAGAGTAAATTACAAGAACCAAGAAAATAATACATTTTGTATCACAAAATCATAATGACTCGATGTAGATATTAAGTTGTGATATTCTTGGCCATCATCTCCGCTTCCTCGTCAACCACAACACGAGATTTATGTGTGGATGACTTAACCTTTAAAGATTAAACAAACATGTTAACGTTAAAAAAAATCAGTCAACTAAGTCATATTCAAATTCAATGCTGGAGAACTATCTAAGGCTTATGTAAACAAAAGGAGGAATTGTCTCAATAACATGCTTAGCTCCATAATCCGAGGAGATTTCCATTTCCACAAAAACATGCCATCAATAAGCTCCATAGTCAGTAACATGTTGTTTGATACGAAGAAAGATATCTCATATCATGCTAAGAATAGTTCCAGGGAATGATGAGTATGGCTTCAAATGAAACAAGAGGAGAAGATAAGGAAGATAAGAACAGATAGTAAAGAAACTGGTTTCCTAGTAGGAAAAGTGTAGATTGACTTATATTTCTCTGCATATGTTTATATATAGGTTAAGTATCGGTAATTAGTTAATGTCTGGGACTCTAGAAATATTTAACTTACGTTTAAACACATAATAACAAACCTTAAGCATCTCTTTACAAAGAATTAAGCACTTGAAGCTTTAGGGAGTATAAAGTAACTTAACAAGAATATATCCCAAGGCAGAGGAAAAGAAATATATCTGGCCAATATATACTACCTCGTGAGATGAAACAAACGCTCCATAAAGTAGTTCAAGCAAAGAAATTATCAAAATTTGGCTTCAATACATACCCTTGAACAATAGTAGCCTTTCGTCCAGTCTTCCCCCTCTCCTAGAAATCTTCCTCTATTGGCCTACTGGCCTTACTGTTGTGCACATGTGCTTTTGAATCTCCAACTGCTTAAACAATACAGCCTCCGATCAATTCAACAAAGATAGACACACAAAAGATTGCCTCTTTTCAAGAACTAAACCAACCCCCCTACTGATGCATCAATTTTCAGATGGAGTTTCAAATGGAATCCCTATTGTAATTTGTCAGCATAATCAGATGTCAAAGCACCTACTTTGATTTTTTTAAAAAACTTTAGATTATGTTCAAGAGTTTGTCTTTCCTATCTGATTAGGGTATAAACGAAAAAAATCCAAGCAAGAGAGGTAAGGTATATAGAACCCATATATTCAATCTCATTTTCTTATTTGTCATAGATTCATCCTAAATTGTTCTCCATAGGTCCAGGGACAAAGAAGGATTGGAAAAATAAGGTCGGAGTTGCGCTAATCCTGGAGGACGATCGCATTCTGTTCTACTGCACCGGAAAGTAGCGTGGAAACGTCTTTTAGGACAGTGGGTGTTCATGACGCAACAATTGTTCATCTATCCGTTCATCACATCAGATAAGTTTGTTCTAATTTTTGTATTATCACAACACTCTATTCCCTTCCTAAAAGCAGATCATGGAGGAATTAGAACAATTGCCGTACTTAACCGTAATCTTTTATATTACAAGCCATTTTATATTCTTCTTATTTTTTCAGGAAAAAAGGTAACAATTTATTGCAAAAATAAATAAAAATAACGTAAAACCCCCTTTCTGGGTATTACTGATTTATTGGCATGATTCCTATATTACAACAATGCTCAAAAAATGTAATCAACATCATATACACCAAATCTACAAAGCAAACTATTTTTGCTTTTGAACTGAAGACAAGGAAAACAACTAACTGTCGCATTTGAACTATTGTATGCTTGTATAACAAGGTTTCAACGACCCGAACACCCGACCCATGATAGTGCCACAAGATCCTACTTGTTTAAGCAATACTTACAGGCACTTCACTCAGAGGTTGCCACAAAATGATTGCATCCAACCCATTTGGACAGAAATGCTTGGTCCTATCTCGCCTGCGAAAAAGGAACATTTATTAGGGACTGGACAAGAGAAAGAAACATTTTATTAGGGACAGGGCAAGAAAAGTAACATTTTATTAGGGACGAGGGAACCAAGAGTTTAACATATATATAATGCAACTTTGCTTATGCTCTAGTTTTGTACAATACAACTTCCATTTCCAACAAATTTAGAAAAAATAGAATTTTTGACAAGGAACAAAACAAAAATATTCATATCATAAGAATGAAAACGATGTTTTAGCACACTTCTCTTGCTATCATGAAGAGACGAGAAACATAACATCATGAACCTGAGAAAAAGCACTACACTTACCAGAAACATAATGCAAAAATATTAACATCAAAACTCTAAACTTCCACATAGTTTCTGTTGGACCTTTTTACTTCCAGTCATGTGTTCAGCTTCCATTCATCATTATCATGACCATCAAGGAAAATACAAGCCTTGTACCATTTCCGCACATAAGAACCCAAATACAAGCATTAGCATTCTAAGACTGAGAGAACAATGAAGCTTGTTAAGAATGAATTTAAGAAAGCATTGAGTTTTAAACAATCCAATTTCACTAAAAATAATAATAAGATATCATGAATAGGAACAAGCTCCTCTCTGTCCCTTGTGAAAACAAGTTGTAATTCACTAATTAACAACACATGATGGCAAATCCTGAAAGATACTTTTACGTTTAGTTTTCTGATTCACATAGCCATGATCTAAATTCGAACCCAATCTCATATGAGTCCACTACACTGAAACCCATCTGCAAAGAAACATAATTAGAGTTTCTTGATTTGATTCAAGGTGTTGCTCAGCAAATGAAGATAGGGACACTAATGATCACATTGGACAAAGTGATATAAAATATGATTCATAAAGGACATCAAAATACTGCTCTGTATCTTTCATAATTAGAAAATTAAGCATAGAAATCTTGAATTTTGGAATAGTATGTAGCAGCAGAAAAACCATTAGCTAAAGAGATCTGATTCCTGATACGGTAATCTGATATTACTGCTGCACATCGTCATATCTCCAGGGACCTATGAGCATCTCCAGAAAAAGCAGCTACCTGGTTACAAACATTGACATGAATATCATCATAAATTCACAATATTCACAGTGGTTGACATGAAAGTGCGTATTCTTGAACAAGGCTACATTTCTAGAAACGAAATCCATAGCTTGCTCATCAAAAGCATAATTCCTTTAAGTTGACTCATAATAATTTCTTAGTGTTTCTGGTAGGTACAGGGGCCAAAACAAAGATTTTACGGTATTCCCATACAGTTTGATATACAAGGAAGAAACTCCTCTGAATGGTCCATTGTATTAGTTATTCCTGCAAGTAGGGTATGGGCGCGCTATGGAGTAAGTCTTGATTATTACAATCCTCATACAAGATATCGTAATACAACAAGGAAGCAACGAATCTTCACTAGTAGAACAAGTCTAAGCCTTGAGAAGTATAATCAGGAAAAACAAATCTACCTAACGATGAACCGCAATCCCATTTGTCGACTATACAAAGTTTATCCCCAATTAGAAACAGGAATAAAAAAAACCTAGAATAAAAATAAAAAAATCAAATTATGAAATTAAAAAAAATGTTATTAACCTGGCAAGAGTTGCAACGATCATCTTTAGTAATATCAGATGAACCTTCAACTGACTTATACCTAATTTTTTCCATTTTTTTATGTAGCGAAGTTTTTCTGTGGGAAATTAAAATGAGATTAATACACACAATAGTCCGATGGATTTCTGGGAATCAAATTCCAAAAAAGCAAATAAATTGAATTACTAATCATCCCTAAAAATATTTAAATTAGATATTTGATTGAAGCAACATCAGCCATTAATCTGATAATAATAACAAGAAAATCTGAGAATTGAAGCTATGAATAAAGTACCTGCGCGTTGACGACATTAGGGTTAAGAAGAGATCTCCCAGAAGAGAGAGAATCAGATGCTACATTATTAGAAATAATGGCATTAATCAAATAGAAACATAAAATATTGAAACTTTGGAAAAAGAGGAGAGAGAGAATTGCTAAAACGTACTGACGATGGAGAGTTGTCAGATCGGAGGAAAATGGAGCCCTTCAAAACGAACACCATGGGAGATGTCCTAAAAAGCAGAGTAATTTTTTGGTAGCGCCGAGAAGAGGAGGAAAAGGGGCGAAAAAACAAAGTAATTTGTAGTATATAGAGGAAGAGGAACGCCATTGAAGAGAAGAGGAGAGAACCGAAGAAAGAGGGAGAGACGAGGGTGAAGAAACCGAAGAAAGAGGAAGAGGCGAGGGTAATGAAGCGTGACAGATTAAGTGAAGAAGGTTAAAACAGACCTTTGACTATTGATAAGAATAAGGACAAAAAAAAATTAAGAAGGAAATCAAGGGCATATATGTAACAACACTATTGGGTGAATAGTATTATAAGTATGAAGCTTTATAAGTGTTAGGATTATTATAAGTATATTATCGATATCTTATGTGGACACCTAGGTGCTAAGTTATTAAACTAAAGTTTGATCATAATGAACTAAATAAAAAAATACTTCAATGACTTTCTTCTCTAATCTATACTATTATTAAAACTCCAAGGCAAGAAATGTCATCTCGCCACATGTTGCTTCACGTATCGTCAACTTTGACATGTCATCTCATGTAATTTTCTTGATCATGAAAAAATGTTAGTTATAGGTTTTGAACCTATAACCTCTCATTTGGTAAACACATATTTTAACCACTGCCACAACTCATTTTGATATTCCTTATACGTTAAAAATTATATTAATTAACTCAAAATAATTAGAAAAATGGTCTGAATCATTTCTTAATAGTCTTACATCGCTAATTAGGTATTACTTTCACAAGTTACTAATCCTTACATGATAAAATTTATTACAGCATACTCAAAACAACATATATTGTAATTGTGAGGGGGTCGAAAAAGCGCGAGGCTAATGCGTGACCTTGTCCCTCGTGGGTGTGACGATTCTTTTTATTCAACCAAGTGTAATTGGATTTCCTGTGAGTATACACCCAATTGACTAGTAATATAGGAGTCGCCATTCAGTTTTTAACAACAATGAGAAAAACTGACAAAACCCGGTTATCGTGACATAAAGGGAGTGCAATTATGTTTGACCACGACGGCCGTAGGTTCCCTTGTGATCCCTGGTGTGGGGATCTCTCAATATACACCCGCAAGGTAGAGATTGAGGGTTCGGGGGACTGTAACTACCGAGAGGAGTAATTCGCTCGTCGATAACTCCAGAGGCAGGATATCCTTACTAGCTCAGCATAAATAATTGAAGGGACATGCGTTAACTATTAAACTAATCTGAGTTGATTTTAGCAATATGCAACATATAATACTAATTCGATCGTGATTATCTGATTTAAATAACATTAAGGGACCTAGCATGATAATCCGATTTCCCAAAAATATTATATTTGTTAGGCGTGATAGAACAATCATATTAGGTTAGTTTAACAGTTCATAAAAAGGGCGAGGAAAGCAGTTAAATCATCGAAAAGGGACACGTTATGACGCACCCTTGAGAGGTGCGTCACGGTTCTCAGAAAACTAACCACTTTGACTTTGCTATTTCTCCTTTTT
Source organism: Spinacia oleracea (assembly GCF_020520425.1). Taxonomy (NCBI): domain Eukaryota; kingdom Viridiplantae; phylum Streptophyta; class Magnoliopsida; order Caryophyllales; family Amaranthaceae; genus Spinacia; species Spinacia oleracea. The sequence continues at coordinate 72,440,141 of NC_079488.1, forward strand.
ATTTAACGAATCTCAATTATGGGACAGGATACGTTCTGTTCGATTTATGGATCGATTGCGACAGAACGCGTGAACAGTTTCGCAGCGAGAGGCTTAGGCTAAGGGGTTTAGAGTCAATACTCAGAATATATTATGTGTTGTTGTTGTGTCTTTTCACGTCGAAACTAGGGGCCTATTTATAGGGAAGAGTTCGTGGAAAGATAGAATTGCACAGTTCTAATCCACAAAGAATTAGGAAAAGAGACATACCCAGGTATTTTCAGCGCCCAGGCTTGGGCGCCGAAGAGCCAGGCGTTGAAAATAGGGTATGGGCAGTTTTGTTTAGTCAGATTCGGATTCCTAAAATCCGTAGGGTTTGAGATTAATTCGAGTCTTTTAGCGCGTATCAATTTTGTGACGGAATGCGTCTGGGCCCGTTACGAACTCTAGGCTCGTTAGGATTTTAATTAATACGTAACTCTTATTTTCGAATCCTATTAGGAATAGGATTCTCGCAGTTTTCTATCTCATTTAGGATTTATGTTGGAATGCAACACCTAATTCTGACAGGTTTCTATCTTTTATGATTCGCCACTTTTAGAAGCTACCTTTTATGGCAGTTACTATTTTTAGCAGGTTTCCATAAATAGCAGGTTTCGGGTGAAATGAAATGGGGAATCGAGATTCGTTTGTTTTATAGGAGATGCGTTGTCAAGTGGAGTTTTTATGCTTTCATCATCGAACCTTTCCCTTGCGGGAACGGGGACAAAAGTAGGTGTCTACAGTTAGCCCCCACTTTGACTGAGTCTTGGAGTAAGACGATGGTCAAAGTATTAGACGGAGTGCGTCACACAAGCCATGGTGTATGTGACCTGTTTTGCGAGGGTCTCACGAGCCCCTGAGTGATAACATTTGACTTAAGGGTCATCACTTGAAGTGTCGACATATCCCTCACGTGTCATTGGGATTTGTCAACTGATAGTATAGAAACTTCCTCACTTTGTCATTGGAAGGATCTAAAGATGCGTAGAAACTCCCTCACTTTGTCATTGGGAGTAGCTACAGAGTTTTTCGAAATCAAAGCTATAAAGTGTAATTGGGCCTGGCCAAGCCCAATCACGAGGTAAAACATTTTTAAAGATTCTCATTTTCAGGGCTAGCTAAACGAGAAAACCCCCTTGTTTTTATAGGACGTAAAACGAAGGAAAATCCAGCACATCGTTCTTTTTTGGAAAAACGGAAAACCAATCCTTTAATTTTTGGAAAAAGGGAAAACCAATCCTTTAATTTTTGGAAAAGGGAAAACCAATCCTTTAATTTTTGGAAAAAGGGAAAACCGATCCTTTAATTTTTGGAAAAAGGGAAAACCGATCCTTTAATTTCCGGAAAAAGGGAAAACCGATCCTTTAATTTCCGGAAAAAGGGAAAACCGATCCTTTAATTTTCGGAAAAAGGGAAAACCGATCCTTTAATTTTCGGAAAAAGGGAAAACCGATCCTTTAATTTTCGGAAAAAGGGAAAACCGATAAAAGTTATCGCTGCAGCGACTAAGGACCTGCGCTGTTAGTGACGCAGACCCCGCCCGCTGAAGGTGGGCGAGCCTGTCCGCTGAGGGTGGACCCCCCGTCCGATAGAAGTTGACGAATCTGTTTTGATGTTTTTGAAAATAAGGACCTACGCGGTTTGTGACGTAGACCCCGCCGGCTGAAGATGGCGAACTTGTCCGCTGAGGGTGGACGCCCCGTCCGAAAGAAGTGGACGAATCTGTTTTGAAATTTTATTATTATTTTTTTTTTTTTGTAAATAAGGACCTACGTGGTTTGCGCCGTAGACCCCGCCGGCTGAAGATGGCGAGCCTATTTTAAATTTGAAGACTTTATTTTTCGAAAACTGAGGACTTGCGCGGCTTAGAGACGCAGACCCCGCCCGCTGAGGGTGGGCGAGCCCATTTTGAATTTCTTATTTTGTCTATGTAGAAGGGCTTTTGTGATTACAACCTGTTGGTGGGTCGTAATATTTTTAGATGTGTCCTATAAGTGGGTCCACACTGTGTATATTTTTGTTTAACAATATATTTTTTGAGATATCCAAACATGACATGGTGCATGGCGCAGTCCGGGAATGTGATTTTGATCGCGCGCTCCTCGTTGGAGTCTATTTTTTTCGTGAGCCCCCAAGCACTGGGGCTCGTCGGTTGTTTTTCGCATCTTGTAATCATGTTTGGGGTCATGCTCGTATGTGCGAGCGACCTTTGTAGTGGTGTGCTACTCTTAACAAAGTCGTGAGGTGCGACTTTCAGCAATTTTCAAGTCGAATGAGTATGGCAGGGCCCACTAGAAGTTAGGGCCTTTTTTGAGCATGGGTACATTTTTGGCGCCCAGGCCTGGGCGTTGAAATAATTCACGCCCAGGTGGGGCGTTGAAAGTGTTGTTCGGGCTGGTCTTTTGATGACACAGTTGGCCTCTTGTTCATTCGTTTATTTCACTTGGAAGTTCTATGTATTCTCTTTTCTTTTGTTTTTTTCTTTGTTTTTAGAACGTGATAATTTTCTTGAGAAGCCGTAGCCGATTGGTGGACTACGGTGCTTGTCTCTTTGGGGCGGTTATTTTAAGGAACTGTTGCTCTTAAGGTGTACAGTTATTGCGATAGTCGGGCGAGTCTATATGGCCCGAGGAACATACCTTGAGGCGTAAGACTTTGATCGCTTTTGTATATATTTTTTTTCTTTTGAACGCGTTCGTGAATGATGATATGTATGTGCGAACGAGCGTTCATAGAATGGCCGTCGTGTGCGGTCCATTAATCAGTTTGCTTGAATCATTTTTTTTCTGAACAATGACTGATTTTGAATAGTTTGCTTAAAAGCTTGATAGGGGTCAGGCCCATTCATGAAGTGGGCTCAAACATCGTACCCTTTCGATTGTTCAAACATTTGCTTCGAGATTTTTTATTTTGCTATGGTTGTTTCGTAGCTTGGAGCCCCCAAGTATGCATGTTGGGATGCTTCCTTTTGGCGTACGATTTTGTAGATTCTTTCGAGAAAGATGCCTTGGGGTTCCGCTCGTGTAGGTGCGAGCTATCCCTTTCGTGGTAGGTAATATTTTGCTACCTTTAATCCTTAATGTAGAAGTCGTGTGGCTTGCATTTTGAATTTGGGCGATAAGTAGTCTTTGCCTCTTTTACATGTGCTCTTGGTCGTGCCCGTGTTAGTGCAATATGCCTTACTCTCTCTCTCTTTTAGACTTGTACCGTGGGATGGTTGAACTTATGGTGCGACGTAAGCTTGTGTGGCCTAACAACCTGTATTAGAACATTTCTCCAGGTGTTGGGATATCATTATTTTTTGCATTGGAGTACTTTCATCACGCCTCGTTCAGGTGCTCGAACAAGTGTAGCACCTTCCGCGTGGGTTTGCACGGCTTATCACTTCGTTCGATGCGAGGATTCATATGCCTTTTTTTTATTTTTATATCTGGGCAAAACTTGGCTAGAAGAAAGATTCAGCGCCCAGGCTGGGGTGTTAAAGATATCGGCGCCCAGCTCTAGGCGTTGAAAATGATTTCTGGGCAGAACTTTGACAGTATTTTTTCTTTCGCTTTTGCTTCGGAACGATGTAGACTGTGTAACGGGCGCTTTATAGGGCGAGCGTTATGTGCAGTGGTTTGATCGGAGTTTTGGTGACTCGCGACTTTCAGTTACCCTTGTTAGTGGGGTGACTTTATATATTCTAAGTAGTGTTTAGAATTTAGGAGGGGTTGCAGCCATTCTAAGGTTCGTTTTACACGATTAAAGCTTAGGATTGTGCCCCTATGATGTATGTACAGCATTAGCGTCGAGAATTTGCGATAAAATCGTCATTTCGAGCATTTTTAGAGTGTTTTTATCAAGCCCCCAATTGTAGCTACGGGATTGGCTTGGTGCTATAATGCTTTGCATACGTTTTTATGCATTCATGGTGACACGGATCATGAATAGTTTGAACCAGACTCGTTTAGTGCGAGGTATGTTCGAGTAGTGATTTGCTTACTTCTCTTGTAAATGTCGTATTGTGCGACATTGCCATGGCCAAGGTAGTCACATGTTGAAGTGTGCCTTGACCAAAAGCTAGGTGCCTTTCTTTACCCATAATCATATTTAGAAACCTTTTGACTCACTTGCAATATTGAGATAAACGCATACTTAGCTTAGGATTGTGCCCCTATGATGTATGTATAGCATTAGCGTCGAGAATTTGCGATAAAATCGTCATTTCGAGCATTTTTAGAGTGTTTTTATCAAGCCCCCAATTGTAGCTACGGGATTGGCTTGGTGCTATAATGCTTTGCATACGTTTTTATGCATTCATGGTGACACGGATCATGAATAGTTTGAACCAGACTCGTTTAGTGCGAGGTATGTTCGAGTAGTGATTTGCTTACTTCTCTTGTAAATGTCGTATTGTGCGACATTGCCATGGTCAAGGTAGTCACATGTTGAAGTGTGCCTTGACCAAAAGCTAGGTGCCTTTCTTTACCCATAATCATATTTAGAAACCTTTTGACTCACTTGCAATATTGAGATAAACGCATACTTAGCTTAAACCAACGACACTTTATTATGTTCGAAGAAGTCTTTTGAAAATTATTTGAAAATTATTTAAAATCCGAATCCGACTGTGTACAGTCCAAGGTGTCCTAAGTAAGTTGACTTATAGAAGGGTTCGTACAGGATTACATAAGTGAATCAAAATACTGTTACGGTTTTTGGAATGCTGTCTAAGGATTTGCTGGAAGCCAGGGTGCAGGCGTCAAGATATTACTTGTGCCCGTGCGGCACGTGCTTTGGGCTTTTTAGGGCCATCTTTTCCAGAATTGCGGGAATATAAACCGTTTTCAAATTGACTTAGATTTACTTGGTGTATGTCCGTACAAAAGGTCAAGGTATACCTAGTTCTCTCCCTAGCTCTTTCATTTCAATTTTTAGCCCCCAGTTGCTATCATGTCTTCTCATTAATGATGCTTTTAGATTTCGATTTTAGATGCCCGTGTCATATGTCTGAGTAGGGTGAGCCTTGGTTAAGTGCCAAGTCCTATTAACAATGTCTGATTTTTTCCAAAGGGGATTAGCAAGCATTTGAATTACTATGAACGGGTGCCCTGAGTTCGAAGGAACGATGGGGCGATGCCGTAGAACAATCCTCTTTATTGCAAGCTTACTGCCCTTACTACTTGTTGGCGATCATGACTGTGTCTAGTGGTGAAAGAAAGTCTTTAAGTGAGTTATTTTGCTTTTAGGGAGGGTCAAGTCGAGTACTTTAGAGGTCATGGACGCTTGCACTAGCCCCCCATTCAATTGAGGCAAAGCGATCTTTTGAGTCTTGGCTAAGTACCTAGGAGTGTGAGAGCTCCTTCTGGCAAGGGTACGTGCCCTTATTATTTTTCGATGTGTGCTCATTAATTTTGGCATCTTGATGACTTGGATTCTTCCTTTGACCTAAAATTTTCTTTCGACTTGGATTGCAAGTAATTAAATTTCAATAAGGGACTTCTATTTTTTTATTCTTGTTTTTCTATAGGCTTTAATATTTTTGCAAATTGGTTGGACCGAATCATGGATTGCCTACGTATCCGCCTTAAATAATTTTAATTTGGAATCAGGTCTTGCGTAGTTCTTAGCCTAGAAAATGGTTTCTTAGAATGCCGAATTTGATAAGTATGTTCTGAGGTGGAAACATATCATTTGAAACGGTAGAATAAGTGAAGTTTATTATTATTTTAATCTACTGCTTTGCCGTAAGCCAAAAATTTGTTTTATATATATTTTTTGAGTACATGTATTTCTTTGGTGGTACGTATATCTGAATGCGTGTTGTACCCCTCCAAGTGTTCGTTATTTTTCCGTGCATGTGCGGATAAAATGACGAGCACTTCTGGACAAATTTTAGCAAGCAGAGAGATTCAGCGCCCAGGCAGGGGCGCTAAAGATTTCGGCGCCCAGCTCTGGGCGCTGAAAATGACTCCTGGGACGGATTCTTTTTTGGTGCGCTAAATGCTTCGTTTTTCTTTTTTTAGATTTTTAGAGGCGCTTTTGCAAAGTTTCTTTTTTATCATTCACATTTTATTATTTTTTTGCAATTTTCATTTGTTTCCTTTTTTTGTGTTTGTGACTCAAGACGGCTTGAAAGATGGGTTGAATGAGATAGGATAATTTGTATAGGTATTGGTCAAGCATGAGGATTACATCAACCAAGGCCAATGAATAGCATGGGGATGGCTCAAGGGTATATCAACAGGATGTATCCAAATAAGTTATATGGTCCTTGTGCTAATGGTGGTGTAAGAGCAGGTTTTGGAAATAATGGGTATGACGCACGTGTCAATGGCCGTACGTGGTTTGCGGTTGACAACGAGTTCAAAAACAAGAGTTGAGGTAATGGTTTCTTAGGTTATGGCAATGAGAACATGGACGGGTTAAATGAGTTGCACAGGGACCCCAGAGCGAAGGCGTCTAAGAGCATAAGGATTGGAAAGGGTAGACATCGTAGAATTTTATGATTTGGATTGGTTGACTCAATTCTTTTCCTTCGTTTACTTGGGTAAATTCCGCACTTTGGGAGGTACGGGCTAAGTATTTCATGGCTCGCTCTTTTCCCTTTTCTCTTTCTTTTTAATATTTCATGGTTTGCTCTTTTCGCTCTCCCTTTTCTCTTTCTATTATTTTTCTTTTTCGCTCGGGTTTTCCCCCCTTTTTATTTAGGCTAAAAGGTAGATGGTTGTGGTCTTTGAGTCACGAGGCGAGACTGAATGAGCCTCGTTTGGTAGGCCTATAGTGGACCCTTAATTTTGGTAGGCCTATAGTGGACCTTTAATTTTAGTAGGCCTAGGGTGGACCTTTTAAATTGTCTTACTTTGCAAGCGTATTTAGTCGTTTCTTAAAATATGCAAATAGCGTAGATTCAAAATGTTGTTTTTACCTTATTGAATTTTAACGAAAGAATTACATCGAAAGTAATTTTTGTTTCTTTTCAGATTCTAGTTTCTGGGATTTAATTGGAAGTTGTGATTTAGACTCAAACTTTCATTAATCTTTCTGATTATAACCCGTGTATGAATACAAGGAGGTGGCCTAGACTCAAAATAATGACGTGGCGTAAGCCTATAATACTTGACCAAGCAACTCTCAGACTTAGGCTAATTGGACCATAACTTTCGTTGGTTGACACTTTAGATTTTAACCCTTGGGTGTTCATTTGTTATGCGCCATTTTGCTTAATGTTGGCAAGGTAGTCAGTTGGGGAGATCGAATTTTTATTTTTGCAAGACTAGAATCATTAGTGCGGCTTCTCTCTTAGTGTGTATTGCTTTACCCCAATGGTAGCCTTATGGTATGCCGATTTGGGTATTCTCATGGTTGGTCATGTTGCATTCATGGAAAATCTTTTAGTCCGTACTTAGTAGTATTTCAAGGAACGAGTGACTCGAGAGGACTATGATAGTCGTGACCCAATGTGATTATAAGCCTTGAGGCCATTAATTTTTTTCTTTGCCAATGGTGTTGATACCTTAGGTTCACTTTGGGGGTTGTGCGACTATGTGGGAATGATTTTCAGAATGTGACTGTTTCCATTTTGCAAAGACTATAATATATTCTTTTATTGGTGAGAGAGAGTATTGAGGCCGTAGACTCTTAGCAAGGGATGAAAATTACATATGGGTGCTTATTGATTTAAATGTCAGGAAGGGAGACTCAATATGATTTAACCTTTTAACTTGCAGAACGACACCAAGCGTTAGGACCGATTCTATGGATAAGACAACTAAGACTTAGGATTTGGATTGTATTTTGGCATAGCCTAGTCTAGACTCGGATTTATTTGAACATTTATTTTTTTCTTGAAAACTTTATTCGAACATTATTTTTTGAATATTTTGCCCATGTGACATTCAAGGTTGTTTAATTAGCATGTTCGGTTTTGGTGCCGAGTATTGTCGTCGTAGGAGGCCTAACAACGACACAAAGAGTTTTTTATTTTTTACAAGTCGCTTTTAGAATCGAGTGCTTTTTCATACGCCCTCGTAGCAATTGTTTTTACGAAAAGTTTTTTTTTTGCTACGTATATTTTTTTATGCGCGGGCACCGAGGCTGCTGTGCTTGACCAAAGGCCAGGCAGCAACTTCAGCGCCTAGCAGTGGGCGTGAGAAATATTGGCGCCCAGCCAGGGGCATTGAAAATGCGTCCCTGACTGGTACTCGTTTTCTGTTCGCGTATATTCTTTTGTTTTATGCGACTTAATTTTGCGTGCTTGCCTAATAACGTCCTTTACGCGTTGTGCAGCGTTTGTGGGATTCGTTACAGGCCATCCCGAGCGTCGCTTGTTTTTGTGGCGATCGTTCGGGCTTGCGGAACACGTGTTTCGGTATAACTCTTTGGCTAATTGGTTTATGAATGTTTGGGCAACTTTTAAGGTCGTTGGTTTTCTAGCATTATTTGTCTAGCATTATTCGTACACACAATCATAACATAGTCACATAGTTCGCTACACATAACTACATTACAATCATGGATTTGAAAATTAAATATGTCACGTAGTTTATGATAGGCTTCTATGGGTAGTATTTGCGCCTGGCTTGGTACCGCTTCTATCGTAGATCCAACACATGCCCCGGTCGAGGTAGTGTCTTCAACAGACGAATTTCGCTCAAGAGGCCAACCCGCAAGTGCAAGCCAAGGGGGCATGCAGGCGAGAGGGACCTAATGAGCGAGCGATTGGGTTCGGGATAGGTGTACTACCTGCACAAGTACCGAGTGGGAAACATGCGCGGCGTATGCACCCCCCAATTGGCGAAAAAAGGTATCCTTAATCCCAACTCCCGAGGGAGCCGAGATTCGTTATGATGTTCTGCCCGTTCACATTAATATGCTGATTTTCAGGTCGTCCCAACTTGATGGGGAAATAAACGCGGGGTAGGATCGTTTCACCCTTCGGCTATTTTGATTACCTACAAGCACGAGTATTTCCTTCACTATCCCCAGTGGAGTCGCCACTATGAGGGGGTCGAAAAAGCGCGAGGCTAATGCGTGACCTTGTCCCTCGTGGGTGTGACGATTCTTTTTATTCAATCAAGTGTAATTGGATTTCCTGTGAGTATACACCCAATTGACTAGTAATATAGGAGTCGTCATTCAGTTTTTAACAACAATGAGAAAAACTGACAAAACCCGGTTATCGTGACATAAAGGGAGTGCAATTATGTTTGACCACGACGGCCGTAGGTTCCCTTGTGATCCCTGGTGTGGGGATCTCTCAATATACACCCGCAAGGTAGAGATTGAGGGTTCGGGGGACTGTAACTACCGAGAGGAGTAATTCGCTCGTCGATAACTCCAGAGGCAGGATATCCTTACTAGCTCAGCATAAATAATTGAAGGGACATGCGTTAACTATTAAACTAATCTGAGTTGATTTTAGCAATATGCAACATATAATACTAATTCGATCGTGATTATCTGATTTAAATAACATTAAGGGACCTAGCATGATAATCCGATTTCCCAAAAATATTATATTTGTTAGGCGTGATAGAACAATCATATTAGGTTAGTTTAAAAGTTCATAAAAAGGGCGAGGAAAGCAGTTAAATCATCGAAAAGGGACACGTTATGACGCACCCTTGAGAGGTGCGTCACGGTTCTCAGAAAACTAACCACTTTGACTTTGCTATTTCTCCTTTTTATTTAACGAATCTCAATTATGGGACAGGATACATTCTGTTCGATTTATGGATACGAAGATGCCATCAATAAGCTCCATAGTCAGTAACATGTTGTTTGATACGAAGAAAGATATCTCATATCATGCTAAGAATAGTTCCAGGGAATGATGAGTATGGCTTCAAATGAAACAAGAGGAGAAGATAAGGAAGATAAGAACAGATAGTAAAGAAACTGGTTTCCTAGTAGGAAAAGTGTAGATTGACTTATATTTCTCTGCATATGTTTATATATAGGTTAAGTATCGGTAATTAGTTAATGTCTGGGACTCTAGAAATATTTAACTTACGTTTAAACACATAATAACAAACCTTAAGCATCTCTTTACAAAGAATTAAGCACTTGAAGCTTTAGGGAGTATAAAGTAACTTAACAAGAATATATCCCAAGGCAGAGGAAAAGAAATATATCTGGCCAATATATACTACCTCGTGAGATGAAACAAACGCTCCATAAAGTAGTTCAAGCAAAGAAATTATCAAAATTTGGCTTCAATACATACCCTTGAACAATAGTAGCCTTTCGTCCAGTCTTCCCCCTCTCCTAGAAATCTTCCTCTATTGGCCTACTGGCCTTACTGTTGTGCACATGTGCTTTTGAATCTCCAACTGCTTAAACAATACAGCCTCCGATCAATTCAACAAAGATAGACACACAAAAGATTGCCTCTTTTCAAGAACTAAACCAACCCCCCTACTGATGCATCAATTTTCAGATGGAGTTTCAAATGGAATCCCTATTGTAATTTGTCGGCATAATCAGATGTCAAAGCACCTACTTTGATTTTTAAAAAAAACTTTAGATTATGTTCAAGAGTTTGTCTTTCCTATCTGATTAGGGTATAAACGAAAAAAATCCAAGCAAGAGAGGTAAGGTATATAGAACCCATATATTCAATCTCATTTTCTTATTTGTCATAGATTCATCCTAAATTGTTCTCCATAGGTCCAGGGACAAAGAAGGATTGGAAAAATAAGGTCGGAGTTGCGCTAATCCTGGAGGACGATCGCATTCTGTTCTACTGCACCGGAAAGTAGCGTGGAAACGTCTTTTAGGACAGTGGGTGTTCATGACGCAACAATTGTTCATCTATCCGTTCATCACATCAGATAAGTTTGTTCTAATTTTTGTATTATCACAACACTCTATTCCCTTCCTAAAAGCAGATCATGGAGGAATTAGAACAGTTCCCGTACTTAACCGTAATCTTTTATATTACAAGCCATTTTATATTCTTCTTATTTTTTCAGGAAAAAAGGTAACAATTTATTGCAAAAATAAATAAAAATAACGTAAAACCCCCTTTCTGGGTATTACTGATTTATTGGCATGATTCCTATATTACAACAATGCTCAAAAAATGTAATCAACATCATATACACCAAATCTACAAAGCAAACTATTTTTGCTTTTGAACTGAAGACAAGGAAAACAACTAACTGTCGCATTTGAACTATTGTATGCTTGTATAACAAGGTTTCAACGACCCGAACACCCGACCCATGATAGTGCCACAAGATCCTACTTGTTTAAGCAATACTTACAGGCACTTCACTCAGAGGTTGCCACAAAATGATTGCATCCAACCCATTTGGACAGAAATGCTTGGTCCTATCTCGCCTGCGAAAAAGGAACATTTATTAGGGACTGGACAAGAGAAAGAAACATTTTATTAGGGACAGGGCAAGAAAAGTAACATTTTATTAGGGACGAGGGAACCAAGAGTTTAACATATATATAATGCAACTTTGCTTATGCTCTAGTTTTGTACAATACAACTTCCATTTCCAACAAATTTAGAAAAAATAGAATTTTTGACAAGGAACAAAACAAAAATATTCATATCATAAGAATGAAAACGATGTTTTAGCACACTTCTCTTGCTATCATGAAGAGACGAGAAACATAACATCATGAACCTGAGAAAAAGCACTACACTTACCAGAAACATAATGCAAAAATATTAACATCAAAACTCTAAACTTCCACATAGTTTCTGTTGGACCTTTTTACTTCCAGTCATGTGTTCAGCTTCCATTCATCATTATCATGACCATCAAGGAAAATACAAGCCTTGTACCATTTCCGCACATAAGAACCCAAATACAAGCATTAGCATTCTAAGACTGAGAGAACAATGAAGCTTGTTAAGAATGAATTTAAGAAAGCATTGAGTTTTAAACAATCCAATTTCACTAAAAATAATAATAAGATATCATGAATAGGAACAAGCTCCTCTCTGTCCCTTGTGAAAACAAGTTGTAATTCACTAATTAACAACACATGATGGCAAATCCTGAAAGATACTTTTACGTTTAGTTTTCTGATTCACATAGCCATGATCTAAATTCGAACCCAATCTCATATGAGTCCACTACACTGAAACCCATCTGCAAAGAAACATAATTAGAGTTTCTTGATTTGATTCAAGGTGTTGCTCAGCAAATGAAGATAGGGACGCTAATGATCACATTGGACAAAGTGATATAAAATATGATTCATAAAGGACATCAAAATACTGCTCTGTATCTTTCATAATTAGAAAATTAAGCATAGAAATCTTGATTTTGGAATAGTATGTAGCAGCAGAAAAACCATTAGCTAAAGAGATCTGATTCCTGATACGGTAATCTGATATTACTGCTGCACATCGTCATATCTCCAGGGACCTATGAGCATCTCCAGAAAAAGCAGCTACCTGGTTACAAACATTGACATGAATATCATCATAAATTCACAATATTCACAGTGGTTGACATAAAAGTGCGTATTCTTGAACAAGGCTACATTTTTAGAAACGAAATCCATAGCTTGCTCATCAAAAGCATAATTCCTTTAAGTTGACTCATAATAATTTCTTAGTGTTTCTGGTAGGTACAGGGGCCAAAACAAAGATTTTACGGTATTCCCATACAGTTTGATATACAAGGAAGAAACTCCTCTGAATGGTCCATTGTATTAGTTATTCCTGCAAGTAGGGTATGGGCGCGCTATGGAGTAAGTCTTGATTATTACAATCCTCATACAAGATATCGTAATACAACAAGGAAGCAACGAATCTTCACTAGTAGAACAAGTCTAAGCCTTGAGAAGTATAATCAGGAAAAACAAATCTACCTAACGATGAACCGCAATCCCATTTGTCGACTATACAAAGTTTATCCCCAATTAGAAACAGGAATAAAAAAAACCTAGAATAAAAATTAAAAAATCAAATTATGAAATTAAAAAAAATGTTATTAACCTGGCAAGAGTTGCAACGATCATCTTTAGTAATATCAGATGAACCTTCAACTGACTTATACCTAATTTTTTCCATTTTTTGATGTAGCGAAGTTTTTCTGTGGGAAATTAAAATGAGATTAATACACACAATAGTCCGATGGATTTCTGGGAATCAAATTCCAAAAAACCAAATAAATTGAATTACTAATCATCCCTAAAAATATTTAAATTAGATATTTGATTGAAGCAACATCAGCCATTAATCTGATAATAATAACAAGAAAATCTGAGAATTGAAGCTATGAATAAAGTACCTGCGCGTTGACGACATTAGGGTTAAGAAGAGATCTCCCAGAAGAGAGAGAATCAGATGCTACATTATTAGAAATAATGGCATTAATCAAATAGAAACATAAAATATTGAAACTTTGGAAAAAGAGGAGAGAGAGAATTGCTAAAACGTACTGACGATGGAGAGTTGTCAGATCGGGGGAAAATGGAGCCCTTCAAAACGAACACCATGGGAGATGTCCTAAAAAGCAGAGTAATTTTTTGGTAGCGCCGAGAAGAGGAGGAAAAGGGGCGAAAAAACAAAGTAATTTTTAGTATATAGAGGAAGAGGAACGCCATTGAAGAGAAGAGGAGAGAACCGATGTAACGCCCCGACTTCTAAACACCATTAATTAGGTTAATTATCTTTAATTTGCAGCGGAAACCCTAATTTAGTCGGAGCGTCACTTGCCGTATTTCCCTCGTGGAAAATCCAAGGCGACATAACCTTTTTCAATTACTAAATAAACTTTAACAATAAATACTTTTAGCATTTGGTTAATATTAGTATTAAAATTTAACTCAAATCATGAGATCAAACTTAGAGTTTAATTAATACATCCCTTTATTACTAATGACATAATTGTCTCTACTAAACATCGATCGTGAATTTGATGGTTGCATCCTCACTCTAAGGCATCCCATGATCTTCTTCGTACCTAAAACAAAAGCAACATCGTGAGCCGAGGCCCAGTAACATACTACCCTAACAGCGTAAACTCACTTCAATTCGTTTTATTTACTTTGCAATCAGGGAGAATAGAACATAGTAAAACATTTTCATAAATGCAATAAAACATCATTTATAATTTGAAACTTTGATAGTTCCCATTATCTTTCTTAAAATCTTCTTTTTGCTTGGTAACTGACAAGTTAGCCTTGCGGGACGTCTCCCACCTTGCGATAGTCCTCAAGGAGCACTCTCCCTTGTTGGACATACGCCCGTACCTAAATAGTTTCTCTTTTAGCTTGCGGTAACCCTCAAGGAGCACTCTCCCTTGTTGGGTGTCCCGCGGTACGGCGGTACGTGCACGACCTAGAAATAGTAACCCCACTAACTGCCAGAACCGGTTACACTTTTATTTATCATGTTTCGTATCTTATTCGTAACTCATAAACATCATTCTTATAAAATCATTCACAAACACATTTAAATATCATCATTCATAAAACACACTTATAAACATATTTCATATCCCACAATCCTATAAAAACATATAATTATAAACATATTTCATAATCTCATAAAACACATTTTATAAGGGGATTATGGGTGTTAGCAATAGATGTTACCTCAACCGTAGTTTATATTCCCTGCTCGATGGATCGTTCTTCCTGAGCTCCGAGTTTGATTTCTTTCACAATATTAAATCATTCAATTAGTTATTAAACGATTAATACTTTAAAATTAATACTTTATATTAAGTTTATAAATAATTGAATTTACGAATTATAATTTCATAGTGTTAACGAAAATGTTATTTTTAATCAAAAATTTCAATCTAAATTCATATTCCATAAATCGATTTTATACGAATATCATTTAAACCAAAACTCTGTCGAAATATATAATAATATTATCATTAAGAATTTATTTAATTGAAATGTTTAAGTAACCGTTTTATTTTTACAAGATAATTAGATTGGTAAATAATTGGGCAAAATAACAAACTCACTTTGGAAATTTGGGCCAAGGGAATTGGGCCTCTGCTTAATAAATAAAGGAAAACAAAGTTCCAAATGGAACTTGTTTCCCGTAAGGCGCAGAGGAGCCGCGAAGGAACAGGGGACGGACGAAGAGGAAGGGCAGAGAGAAGGGAGGTGGCGACTGAAGCCTGGGCGGCACGGTGGCGCTAAAGCGCGCCGGTGATGGTGATTGCGGTGCGGCGGAACAAAAAGGAAGGGGACGAGGGTGGTCGAGTAAAACAGGGGAAAACAGGGGATTTGTGCGGTGCTGCGGTGGTTCCGGGGGTGTCTGAGGTGGCTCGACGATGAGGGTGGGAGCGGGGATTTATTTAGGAGGTGTGAGCGGCCGGAAGTGGTGGTGGCTGCGTGGCTGGGCAGTGTGGCAGAGGCGAAGAACGAGGGAGGCAGAGGTGTGCGAACAGGGGAGGGATGTGGGGGTGTTTGCGGTGGCCACAAGGTGGCGTTGGTGGTTGTTTTGGCTTGAATTTCCAGTCTAATTAAGAGGCTATTTATAGCAATAAGGGGTGTCCATT
Organism: Spinacia oleracea; assembly: GCF_020520425.1. Lineage (NCBI taxonomy): Eukaryota > Viridiplantae > Streptophyta > Magnoliopsida > Caryophyllales > Amaranthaceae > Spinacia > Spinacia oleracea. The sequence goes on from NC_079488.1 coordinate 72,455,644, forward strand.
GATGTATGCAGTGAGCTCATGTTCAAGTTTTTGAATTGACAAATGTAAAGAAGAGATCAAGAGTGTAGTGACTAAGGCTTTGCATTACTGATAAGTGTCCACCTTCATTGATGACTCAGGCAAGATGAAAAGTAGTGGTGACATTTGGAAAGCAAACTTTGACTTCCATGGCAAAAGTGGCGTGAAGGAGAAGGAGGAGGGAGGAAGAAAGAAACTGATTTTTGGTTTCTCAAAAAAAAAAGGGTACTTTGGTAATTGCAAACTATTAGGAAAATTTCTGAATTTTACTCCTCTAATTGAACTTAAATCAAAAATAATTACAACCTTTAATAAAATAAAATAAAATTATGAAATCAAAATAATAATATTCTTACCATTAAAATATTTAAATTTCCAAGTCAAAGTAGTTAAATTGAAAGTCAAAAAGTAAGATTTAAAACGGTTTTGCGCTAATAAACATAATTAATCGAGTTTTAAAAATTCGGGGTATTACATCCTTACCCCCTTAGAAAAAGTTTCGTCCTCGAAACTTGAAAATTTGGTTATATAAAATGATTGTTGAAAGTTGAAAACATTTGAATAAAAGTGCGATATTTTATTTAAAACCAAGATCTCACAATTTCATTCCAATTCCGACATTGTCTAGCCTTCATTCCGCCATCTTCTTTAATGACTCCGCTTCAACTCAAGACCTAGAATCGAAGAGTAAAGAATACAAAAGGGGCAAAATTATATGTTGGTCTTAATCGTCATTAAGGTCAATTATATTCCGCCATCGTCTTTTGTATCTTTACTTTACTTCATAAAATAGGATCGAGGAGCAAAGAAAAAAAAAAAAGGGCAAACTTGTTAGCGTAGACTAGGCTCCCAATTTTCTTTGTGAGATCCCGTTTGAAATTTTATTTTATTTTATTTTATTTTATTTTTCTACCAAAAGTAGTAATGTTTTTAATATAATTCTGAAGATAGATATAATGACAATAAATATTTACCTAACAATTATAATAGTCAAATAATTTGTAAAAGTCATTTGTTATAATAATCTCGTATTCTGAGCTCAGGAGAACTTCCATCGAAGACGACTTTCATACGTAACGATTAGTTATTACTAATACAATCATGTCAGTATAAACATAATCCATAAAGCATATCTTAAACACATAATTCTTTAATTGAAAATTTCATACATAAGCATAACATTCATATAACTAATGTTGGTAATACATCTTAGTTTGATACTTGATTAGCGCATATTACTTTCAAAATTTCCATCATTCAGTTTAGACTATATTTTTTTTTTTTTTTTTTTTTTTTTCTAGATGTTTGATCACGCGTTTTCAAAAGATCATTCATTCTTTACTCCATACTAGCGAAGTCGTCATTGTCATTTGCGTCATCGTCTTTTCCTTGCATTAAAAACACTCTTCCATTCGAAGTTGCTCCACGTGGGGGATTACGGTTGAAATTTGTAGTGCCACCATTTCCTTTGTTTTCATCGTTTCTCCTATCACCTTGCTCTCGATGTATTTGCGGACAATCTCTGATTTGGTGATCTTTGCTACCACATTTGAAACAATCTCGCGTACCAATTCGACATTCTTTCTCAGTATGGTTCCATCTTCCACACTTGGCGCATCCACGATTCTTGTTGAAGTTTTGGTTTCCGTTATTCCCTCCTTGATAGCTGACATTGACATTTTGTTTCTTATTGTTCGGTTGATTTTCTTCGAAGCTCCCTTTTCGTTTTCCATATGTTTCTTCTCGAAGCTTGATAATTCTTTCGACGTTAATTGCTCGATCGTACAACTCTTGGAAAGTGGAAATTCTAGAACTCGAAAGACGATCACGGATCTCAATGCTTAATCCTCCTTCAAATCGATTCATCCTTTGCCTATCAGTAGTCACCAGGTCAGGGGCAAATCGAGCAAGCTCATTGAATTTCACTGCATATTCTAGAACATTCTTCTTTCCTTGACTCAATTTGATAAATTCCGATTCCATTTGCAGTTGCAGAGAATAGGGATAAAATTGTTCCCGCATAGCTTCCGTCAGTTTTTCCCAACCAAAACCAGGCTCATTTTGGATTCCTTTAACACTTTTCCACCACAGGTTGGCTTGTCCTTTCAAGTAAAAGACAGCATAGTTGACCTTCCATTTCTCGGGGCATTGAGTTGCATCAAATAACTTCTCCATATCGCTAATCCATTCCTCAAATTCAGTAGGGTCTGGCTTGCCATCATAAGTAGGGGGTTTATGAGAAGCGAACTTCTTGAACATGTTGGAGCATTCCTCTTGCTCTGACCTTGGCTTTTGACGATTTCCTTGCAGAAGTTCCGACATTATCAATCTCATTAAATCCATTCGATTATCGCTTGTTTCTCCTGGAGTGTCCCCGAAAATGGGATCCTTGCGCAATTCTTCAATTCTTTCTTGCATTCCTCCCAGCGCTAATGCAGATTTGTGATTACCATTGCCATCGTTAACATCGTTATCGTTTCTAGTGCCGTCAATAGGAATATTTCCGCTTGAAGTCATCGCCGATCTGATCGCAAGGATACAACACTTCAGATAATCTTTTCTTCTTGAAATTAGACTAAGAAATTCTGCAAATCATAATAAGGAAAACATTCCCGTTGCGTTCCCCGTCCTATCACTCACACTCATTTCATTTTAACTTAGCATGATTTTAACATATTCTTTGTACTCATTCCTTAAAATTCTTGCTTAAAACCTAATAAATTTTATTTCGTGCAAAACCCGTAAAGTTTAGCACTTATGGTCGCAGAACCTTGGCTCTGATACCAAACTGTAACGCCCCGACTTCTAAACACCATTAATTAGGTTAATTATCTTTAATTTGCAGCGGAAACCCTAATTTAGTCGGAGCGTCACTTGCCGTATTTCCCTCGTGGAAAATCCAAGGCGACATAACCTTTTTCAATTACTAAATAAACTTTAACAATAAATACTTTTAGCATTTGGTTAATATTAGTATTAAAATTTAACTCAAATCATGAGATCAAACTTAGAGTTTAATTAATACATCCCTTTATTACTAATGACATAATTGTCTCTACTAAACATCGATCGTGAATTTGATGGTTGCATCCTCACTCTAAGGCATCCCATGATCTTCTTCGTACCTAAAACAAAAGCAACATCGTGAGCCGAGGCCCAGTAACATACTACCCTAACAGCGTAAACTCATTTCAATTCGTTTTATTTACTTTGCAATCAGGGAGAATAGAACATAGTAAAACATTTTCATAAATGCAATAAAACATCATTTATAATTTGAAACTTTGATAGTTCCCATTATCTTTCTTAAAATCTTCTTTTTGCTTGGTAACTGACAAGTTAGCCTTGCGGGACGTCTCCCACCTTGCGATAGTCCTCAAGGAGCACTCTCCCTTGTTGGACATACGCCCGTACCTAAATAGTTTCTCTTTTAGCTTGCGGTAACCCTCAAGGAGCACTCTCCCTTGTTGGGTGTCCCGCGGTACGGCGGTACGTGCACGACCTAGAAATAGTAACCCCACTAACTGCCAGAACCGGTTACACTTTTATTTATCATGTTTCGTATCTTATTCGTAACTCATAAACATCATTCTTATAAAATCATTCACAAACACATTTAAATATCATCATTCATAAAACACACTTATAAACATATTTCATATCCCACAATCCTATAAAAACATATCATTATAAACATATTTCATAATCTCATAAAACACATTTTATAAGGGGATTATGGGTGTTAGCAATAGATGTTACCTCAACCGTAGTTTATATTCCCTGTTCGATGGATCGTTCTTCCTGAGCTCCGAGTTTGATTTCTTTCACAATATTAAATCATTCAATTAGTTATTAAACGATTAATACTTTAAAATTAATACTTTATATTAAGTTTATAAATAATTGAATTTACGAATTATAATTTCATAGTGTTATTTTTAATCAAAAATTTCAATCTAAATTCATATTCCATAAATCGATTTTATACGAATATCATTTAAACCAAAACTCTGTCGAAATATATAATAATATTATCATTAAGAATTTATTTAATTGAAATGTTTAAGTAACCGTTTTATTTTTACAAGATAATTAGATTGGTAAATAATTGGGCAAAATAACAAACTCACTTTGGAAATTTGGGCCAAGGGAATTGGGCCTCTGCTTAAGAAATAAAGGAAAACAAAGTTCCAAATGGAACTTGTTTCCCGTAAGGCGCAGAGGAGCCGCGAAGGAACAGGGGACGGACGAAGAGGAAGGGCAGAGAGAAGGGAGGTGGCGACTGAAGCCTGGGCGGCACGGTGGCGCTAAAGCGCGCCGGTGATGGTGATTGCGGTGCGGCGGAACAAAAAGGAAGGGGACGAGGGTGGTCGAGTAAAACAGGGGAAAACAGGGGATTTGTGCGGTGCTGCGGTGGTTCCGGGGGTGTCTGAGGTGGCTCGACGATGAGGGTGGGAGCGGGGATTTATTTAGGAGGTGTGAGCGGCCGGAAGTGGTGGTGGCTGCGTGGCTGGGCAGTGTGGCAGAGGCGAAGAACGAGGGAGGCAGAGGTGTGCGAACAGGGGAGGGATGTGGGGGTGTTTGCGGTGGCCACAAGGTGGCGTTGGTGGTTGTTTTGGCTTGAATTTCCAGTCTAATTAAGAGGCTATTTATAGCAATAAGGGGTGTCCATTGATGTATGCAGTGAGCTCATGTTCAAGTTTTTGAATTGACAAATGTAAAGAAGAGATCAAGAGTGTAGTGACTAAGGCTTTGCATTACTGATAAGTGTCCACCTTCATTGATGACTCAGGCAAGATGAAAAGTAGTGGTGACATTTGGAAAGCAAACTTTGACTTCCATGGCAAAAGTGGCGTGAAGGAGAAGGAGGAGGGAGGAAGAAAGAAACTGATTTTTGGTTTCTCAAAAAAAAAAGGGTACTTTGGTAATTGCAAACTATTAGGAATATTTCTGAATTTTACTCCTCTAATTGAACTTAAATCAAAAATAATTACAACCTTTAATAAAATAAAAAAAATTATGAAATCAAAATAATAATATTCTTACCATTAAAATATTTAAATTTCCAAGTCAAAGTAGTTAAATTGAAAGTCAAAAAGTAAGATTTAAAACGGTTTTGCGCTAATAAACATAATTAATCGAGTTTTAAAAATTCGGGGTATTACAACCGAAGAAAGAGGGAGAGACGAGGGTGAAGAAACCGAAGAAAGAGGAAGAGGCGAGGGTAATGAAGCGTGACAGATTAAGTGAAGAAGGTTAAAACAGACCTTTGACTATTGATAAGAATAAGGACAAAAAAAATTAAGAAGGAAATCAAGGGCATATATGTAACAACACTATTGGGTGAATAGTATTATAAGTATGAAGCTTTATAAGTGTTAGGATTATTATAAGTATATTATCGATATCTTATGTGGACACCTAGGTGCTAAGTTATTAAACTAAAGTTTGATCATAATGAACTAAAAAAAAAAAATACTTCAATGACTTTCTTCTCTAATCTATACTATTATTAAAACTCCAAGGCAAGAAATGTCATCTCGCCACATGTTGCTTCACGTATCGTCAACTTTGACATGTCATCTCATGTAATTTTCTTGATCATGAAAAAATGTTAGTTATAGGTTTTGAACCTATAACCTCTCATTTGGTAAACACATATTTTAACCACTGCCACAACTCATTTTGATATTCCTTATACGTTAAAAATTATATTAATTAACTCAAAATAATTAGAAAAATGGTCTGAATCATTTCTTAATAGTCTTACATCGCTAATTAGGTATTACTTTCACAAGTTACTAATCCTTACATGATAAAATTTATTACAGCATACTCAAAACAACATATATTGTAATTGTGAGGGGGTCGAAAAAGCGCGAGGCTAATGCGTGACCTTGTCCCTCGTGGGTGTGACGATTCTTTTTATTCAACCAAGTGTAATTGGATTTCCTGTGAGTATACACCCAATTGACTAGTAATATAGGAGTCGCCATTCAGTTTTTAACAACAATGAGAAAAACTGACAAAACCCGGTTATCGTGACATAAAGGGAGTGCAATTATGTTTGACCACGATGGCCGTAGGTTCCCTTGTGATCCCTGGTGTGGGGATCTCTCAATATACACCCGCAAGGTAGAGATTGAGGGTTCGGGGGACTGTAACTACCGAGAGGAGTAATTCGCTCGTCGATAACTCCAGAGGCAGGATATCCTTACTAGCTCAGCATAAATAATTGAAGGGACATGCGTTAACTATTAAACTAATCTGAGTTGATTTTAGCAATATGCAACATATAATACTAATTCGATCGTGATTATCTGATTTAAATAACATTAAGGGACCTAGCATGATAATCCGATTTCCCAAAAATATTATATTTGTTAGGCGTGATAGAACAATCATATTAGGTTAGTTTAACAGTTCATAAAAAGGGCGAGGAAAGCAGTTAAATCATCGAAAAGGGACACGTTATGACGCACCCTTGAGAGGTGCGTCACAGTTCTCAGAAAACTAACCACTTTGACTTTGCTATTTCTCCTTTTTATTTAACGAATCTCAATTATGGGACAGGATACGTTCTGTTCGATTTATGGATCGATTGCGACAGAACGCGTGAACAGTTTCGCAGCGAGAGGCTTAGGCTAAGGGGTTTAGAGTCAATACTCAGAATATATTATGTGTTGTTGTTGTGTCCTTTCACGTCGAAACTAGGGGCCTATTTATAGGGAAGAGTTCGTGGAAAGATAGAATTGCACAGTTCTAATCCACAAAGAATTAGGAAAAGAGACGTACCCAGGTATTTTCAGCGCCCAGGGGGCGCCGAAGATTTCGGCGCCCAGAGCCAGGCGTTGAAAATAGGGTCTGGGCAGTTTTGTTTAGTCAGATTCGGATTCCTAAAATCCGTAGGGTTTGAGATTAAATCGAGTCTTTTAGCGCGTATCAATTTTGTGACGGAATGCGTCTGGGCCCGTTACGAACTCTAGGCTCGTTAGGATTTTAATTAATACGTAACTCTTATTTCCGAATCCTATTAGGAATATGATTCTCGCAGTTTTCTATCTCATTTAGGATTTATGTTGGAATGCAACACCTAATTCTGACAGGTTTCTATCTTTTATGATTCGCCACTTTTAGAAGCTACCTTTTACGGCGGTTACTATTTTTAGCAGGTTTCCATAAATAGCAGGTTTCGGGTGAAATGAAATGGGGAATCGAGATTCGTTTGTTTTATAGGAGATGCGTTGTCAAGTGGAGTTTTTATGCTTTCATCATCGAACCTTTCCCTTGCGGGAACGGGGACAAAAGTAGGTGTCTACAGTAATGTAAAATTAAATTAGAATCAAAACGAGTTATATAATAATCTAATTGATCCATATTTCTACTATCCGGGGTATTTCCCGGGACACTAACTAGTTTGTTAATTAAACCATAGTCCTATATACACGCTACACATTCTTAAAAGTATGTACATTTTCTAAAACATGTAAGAAAATTTATTTAAAACTAAAGAAAAAAGTACACATATTTATATGTAATAAAATCTATTTAGGAATTAATGTAATAACAAATTAACTAAAATAAACATAAAAGATTGTGTTTTTTACTTGTTCATTTTTTTTAAGTTTTTTGCCGCAAAGTGCTTGTATAACCATATAAAATTAGGGTATGCTTAAGAGTAAGACTAAGTTTAATTTTTTAATAAAAAAATGTAAGATTTAAGGGATGAATTCCAAATTTTTTAACTGCCTTAATAATTGCTTTCATGTTTGCTATAGGAATTAATTTAAATTGTTGTTGACTTTTGGTTGTCACGTGCATTGAAATTTCATTTTTTACTATATGACATTATTTATCAGTTTTTAGAATTATTATAATTAAATTAAATTAAAACTTATTAAGGGTATTTTAGTCTATTCCATAAGTGGGCACCAAAAGGCCATTTACTAAAATGACCTCATAAATTCCCTTATAAAATAGAGATATATATCTTATATGCACGTAATGCATGCGAAATTATTAAAAACTTAAAATTGTATTTTTACTTAATATTGATGTATGGGCGTAAGCAAAGATCTTGTACATATTATGTGCAACTATACTCTTATAGTCTTTTCTACATAATCTTATCTTACCATTCTTATGGAAAATAAATGCCATAATAGTTTCCTAATTTTAAAGAAAGTCAAAGATCGATCTCCAAATATTAGACCATTAAATTTTGGAAAAATTGATATTATCAGTCCCAACTATGGCCGATTTACTTTAAAATGTCTCAACTTTTGATTATCTCATAGTGGTCCCAACTATAGAGAGTCCTTTCCAAAAATGGTCCCTTAGTTAAAATTAAGTGCTAAATAACTTAATTAAGACTCATATCTCTCGTGCAATAACCATA